>NC_091434.1:3993164-4313214 GCF_964237555.1 Oryctolagus cuniculus
TCAACACTTGAAAACACCTTGATGCTGCGTCTGAAATCACTTGGCGCTCTCTCGCAAAGCACTGAGAGGGCGGCATCTTTCACTGAACGGTAATTCATTCCATGTGGATGAGCTGTTAATTAGGGCTCACGATCTGAAGTTCGCACTCATGAAACAAGTGGGCGACTTTATCCGACTTTCCGAGACACGAGGAGCTCGACATCCAGACCACGGGAGGTGTGAGCGTGCCTAACCACGGACCCAACCACGGAGCCAAACACCGGCTCGGCCAGCCTGAGGGGCCTCGCGCTGCTCCAAGCAGCCTGCCTGGGCGGGCAGAGCCCTCCTTGCCCGTCCTTCAGGCCCAAGAGCTGGGGAGCCGACACCTACAGCCTCAACAGTCCACGAGGACACCTAGCGCTGGTGCTGCTGTATCAAGTTCTTAGGCCTAAAGCTGGTGGCTGCAAGACCACACCTGACCTCTTGCCACCCAGCCATCCGAAGAACGAGATGGCTCATGGCACGCAGCATTGTGGCCCGGGGGTAAGCGAGCACTTGCAACACTGGCATCCCGCATCAGAGCCCGGTTCAAGGCTCAGCTCCACCATTTCTTTTATTATTATTATTTTTTTTTTGACAGGCAGAGTGGATAGTGAGAGAGAGAAACAGAGAAAGGTCTTCCTTTGCCGTTGGTTCACCCTCCAATGGCCGCCACGGCCGGCGCGTTGCAGCCGGCGCACCGTGCTGATCTGATGGCAGGAGCCAGGTACTTATCCTGGTCCCCCATGGGGTGCAGGGCCCAAGCACTTGGGCCATCCTCCACTGCCCTCCCGGGCCACAGCAGAGAGCTGGCCTGGAAGAGGGGCAACCGGGACAGAATCCGTCACCCCGACTATGACTAGAACCCGGTGTGCCGGCGCCGCAAGGCGGAGGATTAGCCTAGTGAGCCGCGGCGCCGGCCTAGCTCCACCACTTCTGATCCAGCTCCCTGCTAATGCGCCTGGGAAAGCAGTGGGAGACGGTCCAAGTGCTTGGATCCCTGCCACCCAGGTGAGAAGCCTGCATGGAGGTCCAGGCTCCTGGCTTCTGGGGTCGTCTGGAGAGTGAACCAGCAGATGCGAAGTCTCGTGCTTGTTATTTCCTCTGTTGCTCTGCCTTTCACATAAATCAATCAATCCGTACAAAGGAGTCCCTGTTCACAGGCGCCAAGGGGACACCTGCCTCCCTCAGGGATGAGCACCGCCCGTGGCCTTGGGAGGGCAGGTACTTCCCATCTTGTGCCTTTCCCGCTCCCTCCCTCTCTGCGGCCTACTGGCACATCCCTGTGCCCACTGCGGGCGGGCAGGCCTGACGGGCAGCGGTTTCCATGTGTCCAGTGCGCATGGGCAAGGACACCCCCTATCCTGCCTTGTCTCTGCAGGGACACGTACACAGTGAACAGACTTGGGTGGCAGGGACAGTGAAGGGGTGGGCCTGTCAAAGCTAGTGCCCAAGGTCGCCCATGCTTGCTTGCACCCCGTTGTGAAAGGCTGGGGTCCTGCAGCCCAGGGCTCTCCTCCTGTAACGTAAGCCGAGGTGTGTGCTGGGGACCCCACTCTAACGGCACACGACGGACAGTGCTAATGTCCTGGCAGCCACAGTCATCAGGTCCCATCCCGACCCAGGAGTCTTGCCACACAAGCCAGTGGGGCAGGCTGGCTTGCTCGCTCAAAAGTGGCACAACCAGGCCCTGCCCCGTGCCTGCCAGCTCCTTGGATCACTGCATGGAGCCCCAGCTGTTCTGTCCTTAGGGAACCTGCAGTGCAGCCCAGGGAGACAGCCGACAGGCGCACGGGTGGCCCAAATGCAAGGCAGAGCAACACAAGAGCCGAAAGGAAGCAGGACGGGCAGGCAGAGCACCTTGGGGAAGGCATGGGAAAGACCCACGACGCCGCGGATCCGTTTCAACTCTGGCTTCAGACCCAGCTTGTTCCAGAAGGGAGGGGAGAGGGGACAGACACCACCTTACGCTGTCCCAGGACAACCTCAGCCGCTCAGGAACTCATCAGACGGAAAGCTTTCATAGAACATTTCAAACCCCAACGCACTCTTCTCCCTCCAGGCTCCTCTTCTCATCTCACGTCCCGCCAGGCTGAAATCACAGGTGTGCATGAACGCACAGCACTACAACCAACGGCCTCGTCCTGGAGATGACCCCCGGTGCACCGCGGGACGTCCATGCCACACAGAAGGTGGCGCAAAGGAAGTTAAGTGCAAGGGACCCAGCTGTCAGGCGCCCGTTCCGCAGGCAGGAACAGCGGGGAGACTCACTCGAGAATGGGAAATCAGATGCTGGCCACTCCCGCTTGGGGAGAGGGGGCAGCGGCAGGGCCCCGGGGGTCTGGCTCCTGCTGCCTCTCGATGGCAGTGCTGGTCACCTGTGACCTCACTAGGACTCAGGACTCTGCCATCGGCACGTGCACCAGAGGCCTTCAAAACATTTGTGCAAAATGAAATTTTGAAAAATGAGTTTATTTTGGTTTGCACGTTTGAAATCCGTGCAACACATTCCCATACACTTTGACCCTTCCTATGGAGAGATGCGTCTCTGGCTTTTCTGGCACCAAAATAAACTTATATTTTTTAACTCCATTTTCCATGGAACTTTTCAAAGTCCCCTTGTTTGCCCCCTCGATGAAAATTTCCTCCGAAGAGCTGACAACATGATGTCCTTTGAATGGGTTGACATCCGGCTTAGGAAGCGTCAAAGACAGAATTGGGCTGGGCAAAGAAACAGAGTGACCGGTGGAAGTGTGGAGAGTGGCCTTCCCCGCTCAGTGGGGCGGCCACACAAGGACGCACCGGGCGCCTGCCTTGGGGTCTTCCCTCCAATAGCAGAACTAATGTCAGGGTTTGAGTACCTGGCCCTTCCTGAACTCAGGGAGCGCTTCCTGGGAGACCCCGGCCCGGATCAGCGGGCGTCCGGATGGACGCGGGGCGGGGGGCACCACCATGCCAATCTGTGCTGCCTGTTAACTCCTCGACGTGCACGTGCACGCGCCCACTGGGTCACCTTGCGGAGCCCTCGCTGCCGTTTGTCGAAAGCACCGGATCCCTTGCAGAGAGTCATCGCAGCCCCACTTCCCTCCCTGAAGTGTGCGAGTTGATCTGAAAAAGGTACTTACCTCCGCCATGTGCTATTTTGCTTTACGCAATTTGCATTTCAAAATGAAAACGGGTTTCTGTCTGAATGAGTGTCAGTATGTTGCCTGAACTGATCTCAGATGACCGTGAATAGATGATGGCTTTCTATTGAACAAGAACGCTCGCATCCAGCAAGTGACATCAAAGGCAGAATCCCCGCTTTTAAGCTACAGGATTATTACATTAAAAATAGACGGCTCTGGTTTTTAAAAATTGCTCTCTGAAATGATGGCTTTTCATAGCGTTCAAATAAAGATTCGTCAACAATCAGTCCTTTAAAACACAGAATTCTTGTTCTCGGCACCTGCCAGTGTGGGTCTGTTGGTACCAAGACGACTTACTTCCATCAGAGGCCTTAGCTAGGAAAACGGCACCCGGTCCAGGATGAGTTAAGTAAGAGAGCAGGACTGCAGGAGACGTGGAGCGAGGGAGGCGATGACCAGAGAGAGGGAGGACCCTGGACTGCTCCACACCTCTGGGAGGGGGACTCTGAGCACCCAACCACAGACACTCGCATTTTGCAACTGTGTAACAAACCAGGGGCAAAGGAGAGCCTGACTCACAGGAACTACTCCTCCCGCTCTGGGGGCCTCCCCCTTAGGAACATCTCAGGACTGCATCTTCAGGTCCAGGCCCACTCGCACCACGGTGCTGTGGTGCAAAAATCTCGCCTTGCCACCAGCCCCCGGCTGCCCCGGGCACGGGTGGGACAGCCGGGCTCCCTGGACTCACAGCTGCGTGCTGGGGGCCGTTCGAGTGGTCACATCTCTTCCAAGACACCAGGCCTTCGCCATCTGTTCGTCCTCTAATTACGAACCCAAAAAGAATGGAATGCACAGCACCACCATAAAAAGTGAGGTGCACATGATTAAAGTGCCTGGGAGCAGGCCGTTCGCTCCAGTATTTGCATTGGAAATCTGCCCTCCCCCTGGCAACCGGAATTTCAGGCCGTGGATGTTTTCAAGGACACACACCGAGGATCCTTTCTTAAAGACGCAGCAGCCAGGGCCCTGTTTTGGGGGGTGGGGGTGCAAATCCCCACACCCGCTCCTGAGAAATCAATCTCACGGCGCTCAGCTTACTACACTTCTTTTTTTTTTTTTTTTTTAAAGGAATTACTTCGTTTTTCACATTATGAGAAAGAAACAAGATACACAGTTCAGACCCAGCTGCAATGACAAGTGTAGTTACTACTGAGCACAGCTTCCTGGCAAGGCTCTAGAAGCAAAATCCTGGAATCAGGGGTGGGCGTGCAGCAGGTTAAGTCACCGCCTGGGATGCTGGCATCCCCCAGTGGGGCGTTGGTTCGAGTCCCGGCTGCTCTGCTTCCAGTCCAGTTCCCTGATAAGGGCCAGGGAAGGAAGAGGGAGATGGCCCACGAGCCTGGGACCCTATCACCATGGGCAATACCAAGATGGAGCTTCTGACTCCAGGCGTTGGCCTGGCCCTGCCCCAGCTGTTGTGGCCACCTGGGGAGTGAACCAGGAACTAATCTCTGTCGCTCTGCCTTTCAAATAAATAAAATAAGTAAATCTTTCTAAAAAAATCCTGGAATTGGATGGTTTATGGTTATTTCATAAAATGTGAAAACAGCTCATCTGATTCTGATTTTTCCTCTATTCCATTTATGCTGCTCAGGAAAAAATAAGAGCCTATTTTGTTCTACAGATTTCTTGAAACCAAGTCCACTGAGATCCCATCTCAACAAACCACGTTTCTATTGCACATACGCATATATTTTTCTAAGTTGTAACAGAAAAGATGTTATTTTATGTTTTCCTTCTTCAATGTGGCTTCGTAGCGTTTTCTTGTGTTGCCACACAATCAGAGTAATTTTAGCCGTGTTAACATCTTACTGATTTTCTGTGGACAATTTATGCTGCTGGGCCCCTGCTTCCGGACAGTTCCGGTTCTCCGCGATTCCTCACTGTAAACAACACTGCGATGGACATCTTCTGCTTTCAGGTGTCCCTAGGACAAGTTCTCAGGAGGGTCATTACTGAGACGGCTCTCACGCCTTCCAGGCTCCTGATATATGGGGCTAATGTGTTTTCTTCACAAGTAGTGGCTCAAAGAAGTGGAACCTGAGTAGCTTTGAAACAATCCAGCCCATAATTTGTAAAAGGGATATAATAATAATAATAATAATAATAATAATAATAAGGAAATGTTGATAATGATGATGATAAAGTGCCTCATGTGGTTAACATGATGATCAAATTATGTAAAGCACTCTGGGAGCGGCACAGCCTCTGCACATCTCAGCTGCTGTTAATCTCAGCAGCAGTGGGTTTCCTCTCCACAGTTTTTTAGCAAAAGCTTAAAATGTGATATTCCTGATTCTGTTTGCCTTTACAATCTAAAAAGTCCGAGTGTTCTCCTTACGCCTCTCTCGCAGTGGAGCCTCTCCGCCTGCAAAGTGCCTGTCACCGTCTTGAGTTTCTGTGGCGTTGGGGCCGGCATCACTTCACATTTGCTCAACACCTGCTGCCAACCAGTGTGGTGCCCTGCACGGAGGCCAGGTCAGAGACACCCCCTCCCCTCCCCGGCTTCCAAAACTCCAAAGGCCCGAGCAGTGCCAGTATCATCAGAGCCACAGTTTACAAAAGGAGAGACAGAAAAGAAACCACGCGCTTGGGACACGGTGCCGGTGGTGGACGACGGACATTCCCCGACGACAGGCCCGGTGCGACAGGCAGGCACTGTGTGCATCCCACCGTGGTCACTGCTCTACCCGGGGGCGGGTGTGGTGTGACCGAACCTTCAGTCCGTCAGACGGTGGGCTTACGTCCTACCGTGGTCACTGCGCTACCCGGGGGCGGGTATGGTGTGACCGAACCTTCAGTCCGTCAGACGGTGGGCTTACGTCCTACCGTGGTCACTGCTCTACCCGGGGGATGGGTGTGGTGTTACTGAACCTTCAGTCCGTCAGACGGTGGGCTTACGTCCTACCGTGGTCACTGCTCTACCCGGGGGGTGGGTGTGATGTGACTGAACCTTCAGTCCGTCAGACGGTGGGCTTACGTCCTACCACAGTCACTGCTCTACCCAGGGGGCGGGTGTGATGTGACCGAACCTTCAGTCCGTCAGACGGTGGGCTTAAATACGCGCTCTCAAGACAAAGTCCACTTTTCCCCGGGACGCGGCTCCCACCCAAGGCTGCGGACGTGACGCCTGCCTTTTCCTCTCGCTCCACAGGTCCTGCGGGTGCTGGCAGGGCGGCCACTGCTGTGCCTCCCTGGCCACGACCCACTTCTTGGGGCGAGCTGCGTGGACAAGGCCTAGGCGACATGGTGGTAAGCGCGAGGAGGCTGTCTGTTCCAGCAGCGAAACCCCGAGAGCACTCAGGCGGTGCGTCTCGCAAGACACAGAGCGCGCGGCGCCAGGCCCTCGTCCGGTCCGTGGTCTCCCCGGCCGCACTCGCAGACAGCACTCAGGCGGTGTGTCTCACGACACAGAGCGCGCGGCGCCAGGCCCTCGTCCGTGGTCTCCCTGGCCGCACTCGGTCTCCCTGGCTGCACTCGCAGACAGCACTCAGGTGGTGCGCCTCGCAGGACACAGAGCGCGCGGCGCCAGGCCCTCGTCCGTGGTCTCCCCGGCCGCACTCGCAGGGAGCACTCAGGAGGTGCGTCTCGCAGGACACAGAGCGCGCGGCGCCAGGCCCTCGTCCGTGGTCTCCCCGGCCGCACTCGCAGGGAGCACTCAGGAGGTGCGTCTCGCAGGACACAGAGCGCGCGGCGCCAGGCCCTCGTCCGTGGTCTCCCCGGCCGCACTCGCAGGGAGCACTCAGGAGGTGCGTCTCGCAGGACACAGAGCGCGCGGCGCCAGGCCCTCGTCCGTGGTCTCCCCGGCCGCACTCGCAGGGAGCACTCAGGAGGTGCGTCTCGCAGGACACAGAGCGCGCGGCGCCAGGCCCTCGTCCGTGGTCTCCCCGGCCGCACTCGCAGGGAGCACTCAGGAGGTGCGTCTCGCAGGACACAGAGCGCGCGGCGCCAGGCCCTCGTCCGTGGTCTCCCCGGCCACACTCGCAGGGAGCACTCAGGAGGTGCGTCTCGCAGGACACAGAGCGCGCGGCGCCAGGCCCTCGTCCGGTCCGTGGTCTCCCCGGCCGCACTCGCAGACAGCACTCAGGAGGTGCGTCTCGCAGGACACAGAGCGCGCGGCGCCAGGCCCTCGTCCGTGGTCTCCCCGGCCGCACTCGCAGGGAGCACTCAGGAGGTGCGTCTCGCAGGACGCAGAGCGCGCGGCGCCAGGCCCTCGTCCGTGGTCTCCCCGGCCGCACTCGCAGGGAGCACTCAGGCGGTGCGTCTCGCAGGACACAGAGCGCGCGGCGCCAGGCCCTCGTCCGTGGTCTCCCCGGCCGCACTCGCAGGGAGCACTCAGGAGGTGCGTCTTGCAGGACACAGAGCGCGCGGCGCCAGGCCCTCGTCCGTGGTCTCCCCGGCCGCACTCGCAGACAGCACTCAGGCGGTGTGTCTCACGACACAGAGCGCGCGGCGCCAGGCCCTCGTCCGTGGTCTCCCCGGCCGCACTCGCAGTAACTGAGTGCGGTGTTCAGGCTCTTCATTTCCCGCGCAGCGGTTCCACGTGAACAGCACGTTCTCTTCCACGCGGTACGTGCCGTGGGCCTTCTCTGCACAAAACTCAGGCTGACCCGACCGCTCTGCTGTGGGGGAGTCGCGGGCTCCCCGCCTCCCGGAGGCGCTTCCTTCTTTGCTGCCCTTCGAGTTCTCACACAATCCTTTCACTCCAGCAGCGCAGGGTCAAGGGGCGCGGGGGGACGCCCACGCTCAGCCTGCTGACGACGTGGGTGAGGCTGCCGTGTGGCAGTCAGGATGCTGTGGGCTTTACCGTCTCCCCGGGGGACACTGCTGTGTGTACGAGGGGTGGCTCCCCAGCGCACAGGCGTCCGGGGCACCCTGCTGACAGCGCCCACAGCGCGGCTTCCTTTCCGCAGCTTCTTCGGTTTTCTGGGGTCAATCGTCGTCCGAAGATATTGGGGGGGGGGGCGTTCCAGAAACAAGCAGTTCCTCAGATCCAGGTAAGCGGTGTTTCCACAGGAAGTCGTTACAACTGCTCTATTGTATGATCACCTGTTGTGAACCGCCTGTTGGGCCCCAAAATTAAACCTGACCCGAGGAATGCAGGGGCTCATCCAGGAAGGCCCGGTGTTTACAGGCCCAGAGCAGGCACCGCTGGGGCCCTGGAGATGCGGGGAGAGAGGGCTGTGCAGCGGCTCATCCAGGAAGGCCCGGTGTTTACAGGGCCAGGGCAGGCACCGCTGGGGCCCTGGAGATGCGGGGAGAGAGGGCTGTGCAGCGGCTCATCCAGGAAGGCCCGGTGTTTACAGGGCCAGGGCAGGCACCGCTGGGGCCCTGGAGATGCGGGGAGAGAGGGCTGTGCAGCGGCTCATCCAGGAAGGCCCGGTGTTTACAGGGCCAGGGCAGGCACCGCTGGGGCCCTGGAGATGCGGGGAGAGAGGGCTGAAGGGCGCACATTCAGGAAGGCCCGGTGTTTACAGGGCCAGGGCAGGCACCGCTGGGGGCCTGGAGATGCGGGGAGAGAGGGCTGAAGGGCGCATGCCTGGACCTAAAGGCAGAGAGCTCCTTCCCAAGGCTTAGGTTCCACCAGAGGCCGTGGGCTGCCCACCAGCTCCCTTCTGCAAGGCTGCTGGGACCCTTCCCAGCCTCCCCCCTCCTGCCCCGCCCCCGTTCCCGCAGCTCCTCCCCTGCTGGCCACGCCCCTGGCTCAGAGCATCATTTGAACAGAAGCCCTATTCACCACGCATGGGTGTCTGAGAGGGGGAAATAATGTAAGTTTCTAACACAACTTTTATTTACTTCTAGGCACATCTGTTGCCATGGAGACACACGGCCCAGTGTCTCTGCCATCCCTCTCATGTCTTTAACCGAAATCAAGAACCAAGTTGCTTTTGTCGGTTCTTAAAGGAAAGAGCAGGCCGTTTAAAGCTGAAATGATGGCAGAGGCTTCCTTAAACCGGAACTGAGATCTCATTTATTTCTGAGCCGAACCCCAGCGACCGATCACAGGGCAAACGTGACCGCAAAGAAACCCGGCGACGCTCGTGCTTCCCCGAAGGCAAACACTCAGTAGCATTTTGCTTAAGGAAAAAGTAGCTTCCTGGGCCACGAGACCCAAAGAGGATAAGAGATAGAGAGAGAGAGAGAGAACTAACTGTCTGAGCTTTGGAGCACATACGACTGAGTGATGCAAATCTGCAGAAACCGCAGCGGGAGAAACCAGGAGCAACTAACATTCCTTAGAGAAGCCGGGAAAATTGCGAAGAATTGGGTGGGAAAGTCTCCAGGAGAAGGAATTCAATGCTGAGTTTATTTTGGTGAAAACCACTTTCTGAGATCCACGCTTGCTTTTCCGTAACAACTCGTTTTCCACGAACTTTCTGATAGGACCCTGTTCCTCGTGACTTTTTAGTGTCTTTGCGTTTCAGGTTTAGTTCACTTCCTGAAATTTGGGTCAAAGAGAACACTGGGAAAGCATCAGTCCTGCTCTAAAAATGAAGAACGGCCAGATGCCCACCCGATTCGGTGGCTGGGCTCTCTCTGAGAAGTAACGCGCAGCCGGAGGGGCTCCCCTCGGCCAGGCACCCACCACGGCGGCACGCGGGCCCTGGGCAGACCCACCCCATGTCTGCCTCAGAGTACTGGATGCCGTGCACGGAGGCCATGGGATGTGTGGACGGGGTACCGCGGGGGGGCTGTGATGTCGCCACAGGCTGCAGACCCCACAGGGCGGGCTCCGGAGTTATTAAAATGCTTCCTAGACCACTGGAAACTAAACAAAGAAAAACTTTGTTTCCATGAGACAACAGCGCATCTCATCTCATCTGATGCCGGGCTGTTTTTTCTTTTTTTTTTTTAATAGCTATTACCACTGTAACAGCAGCTTAGCCACTCGGCGTCTGCAGTGCGAGCAGTTTTGATAAACAGCCTCGGCGGGCCACACAACGGGGATAATGTATCCTTAAGTACCGCCAATGAGCTGCCATTCTGCACAGCCAATTACTTCTGTGCGTCTGTCACTCAAAGGAAAAATGACTGAGCCCATTAGATCAAACCTTTGTCACTGTTCCTAATGCACTCTTAGGCCTCATTAATCTCCGGGAGCAGCAACAGAGCCGCCGGTGCCTCATTGCCTCCCCCGACAGGCCACGTGAAGCCTCTCGTCTCTCCCCCAAGTGCCCCGCGTTAATCAAGCTCTCCTTATTACCCGGGCCCCTGTCACGGCGGAGAGCGCTCCCTCTTAAATGCTCTCATTATGACCCATCTTTAGAGCCGGCTGAGTGGAAAAAGAGAGAGAGGGAGAGAGCGAGAAAGAGGACGGGAGAGGAAGAGGAGAGGAAAAAGCAAGTCCGATCGCATTAATATTCATGACAATAATTAGTATTCTAGGTCACTGAATATTCATGCTATTAGTTTGGTTTTTTATGGGTTTGCTGGATGTCCTGATTGCTGAAGTGTGGAGAAAACAGCATGGTTGAGACTGTAGATGTCAACCGCAGTTCAATACGCAGGCAACATTTGCCAGCCCACCCCCACCCCACCCCCACCCGGGGGGAAGTCAGCGCCGACCCCCCTGGCGGCTTTCCTATTTCCCAGCCGCTGGGAGCCCGAGGAGGGGGAGAGGGAGGGGCGGGGCGGGGCGCTAACCTGCCCGGGAGGAGGACCCCACAAAGGCACGCTTTAGAGGCAAGAGGGTATCTGTCACCCTGGAACAGAACAGGAATGTTAGACCCAGAGCTGGGGGCAGCGAGAGGATGGAGCTCCAGAGATCCCCGCGTTCCTCCCACCTGCCCCTCTCCGCCGCCAGAGTGCTGTCTGTTGAGGACCAAGGGCTTACTCAGTCTCACCCACACGCCCACCAGGACTACGCAGAAGCTATCTAAACACTTCACGGCACTAGAAAATTTAACACAAACAGGTACTTTTTCTCCCCTCTTCCCTCCTATTTGATGAACTAATGATAACATGCTGAAAAAAGTCTTCCCGGGCCACGCTTCTGAACGGCACACGGCGTATTATCTTTTCAAGAACAGAGGGAGTCATCACCTTCCCACTTTAAAGACAAGGAGACTGGGGTTTGGCGAAACACCTGCACCACGTCCCGAGATGGGAGAAGTGGGGCAGATTCCCAAGCCCAGACTCTGGGCGGTTATGCTTCCTGGCTCTCTCCTTAAGTGTCCCAAAAACTGTCGACAGTTAATGCAACTCGACCTCTGTCCTAGGTGCATACAGCGTGACCAAGCCTGTCCGGTCAAAAACTCACATCAGAAAATGCTTGTGAACGCTTTACCCCTCCCTCCCCTAGAAGAATTCTCTAAACTGTGGCTCCTGGTGCATCCCCGTTCATCGCACAACTTAAGCCAGGAGGCAGGTACTGCACGGGCATCCCGAGCCTGAGTGTGATCCTGCGGGAGGAGAAGACTTTGCGGGAAAGGGGGACTTCCTCAGCCCTGAACACATGAATGCCTTCGTGCAGTCTTCCATGGTTCTCCTTCTGGAGCAGACCCTCGAGTAACTTTCTCAAAACCTCTCTCAGAGGGAAACGGCCTACATGCCTAGAAGCTGTCCACAGACGCCCCCTTCTGCCTGACCGGGGACGCCCAGGTCTTACACAGGCGTCCAGGCTCAGAACGACTTGTCCTCAGAAGGGAACACTGACATGTGTCTTCACACAGTGCACTGTCCTTGCTCAGCACGGCTGCAGTCTGCCACATTTCTCTTCTGGTGCAGGTGATCCTGCTCCATTTCGGATGTTCTAGGCCCTTCTTTCATCTTTACATCTCACTTCATTATTTTTTTAAAGATTTATTTATTTATTTGAAAGAGTTATACAAAGAAAAAGGGAAGGAGGGAGGGAGGGAAGGAGGGGGAGACAGAGATATCGAGAGGTCTTCCATCCGCTGGTTCACTCCCCAAAAGGCTGCAGGAGCCAGGGCGGGGCCAGGCTGATGCCAGGAGCCAGGAGCTTCTTCCAGGTCTCCCACATGGGTGCAGGGGCCCAAACACTTGGGCCATCCTCTGCTGCTTTCCTAGGCCATTAGCAGGAGCTGGATAGGAAGTGGAGGAACTGGGACTTGAACTGGTGCCCATTTGGGATGCTGGTGTCACAGGCGGTGGCTTTACCCGCTGCGCCACAGCACCGCCCCACCCCTGCATTCAAGCTTGATGCTCCCATGTCCGTGTTCACCTCCTGCAGTTTCTTCTGTTTTATCTCTACTGTCAGCACTGTCTTTATCCACGTCTTCACAGTCCTGAACCTGCCCATTACATTCTTTTAATTTGTGCAAACTTTTCCCTTTAATTCCCAAGAACTCTCCATCTGATCATCTCTCTCTGCTTCATTTTATGGATCCCACAACTAGCCTCCTAGGGTTTCTGATGCCAGGGGATCGTCATTTCCTTTTAAATTCTCGCTCCCCAGACCGCAGCTCCCTTCCTGCAGGATCAGCTGTCTTTGTGCTCACCTTGGTCGTCCACGCGCCCCCATGTCTGGCGGCGTGAGGGCTGCTGAGGCAGGTGCCGGGGCTCTCCCGTGGCCTCAGCAGAAGGCTGGCTCTGAGCAGGTGTGTGGCACGGCTGACGGGGACTTTCCATTCTGTCTGACAGCGGCGGGGTGGGGTGGGTGGGGGTGGGGCTGTGGGCCGGCTGGAGCACTCTGCACGGGTGGTCATGCTGCCTCGCCTCTCCCTTTGTCTCCAGGACTGTGTGGGCTCCGGTTCCCGTCTGCTTCCTGCGCTCCCAGCACAGTGCCCACTCTCTCTCTCAGCTGTGCATGCTGGGGTGGGGAGGCGGGAGAGCTGGCGGCAGGGAGACCAATGCCTGCCATGCCACAGCCCAGTCCTGCACGCGGTACAGGGGCAGGTAAAGTAGCTGCTTTGTCTTTCCTCCTGTTTCCCAAGTCCCTGGTCAAGGCTGGCGTTGGGATCACCACGATCCCCACCACTTCCACGTGTGAGATGCAGCCGGTATTTCAGTGCTGGCAAACTATCCCCAGTACCAGCAGCAGCCAAACAGACCCGCCCACCAGGGATTTTCTCCCCGATTTCCCTGTGTCCCCACAGCAGCGATCTTGAGTGTGTGTTCATCTTCTGACTCCTCCTCCCAGGTAGCTAGGTCTTCTACCACTCCCCACACCCAGTCTCCAAAGCATTCGTCATGGCTGGCCACACAGCACACTCCATAGACATGGAAACTGAAGGACATGAGAGGCAAAGCAATAAGGCATCTAACTGTGAAACTGGTTGGTAGATATTAAAAGTGGACACTGACACACAGGTAGGCATTATATAGTTGACACATGGTGTGCATTGTGACTGTGCACTACAGAAGGCAAGAGAAACTTCCAAGGGTTCAGTAAGAGGGCTGGGTATACACAATGCAAACCCTGGGGATTTCGGATTCCGCACCAGTTGGACTCACCACCCACCCAGGTAAGATCAGCATCACAAGGCACCGAAAATTATCAGCCGACAGAACAGGTGGAGAAAACACATCCAGGATCTAAATGCAGAAAAACGCTAAGCGCCACTGAGTGGTAAAACACGACCTGGCACACACTGGCCAGCGATCAGGCTCTGTGATAGGAAAGAGGTCAGTTCCTCCACTAGTAACAGATTGCTTAGTAGTATTGTGCCAATTAAGGCCACAGTAGAATTATGTGCGGGGGGGGGGGGGGCTGGTTTAAGGTATTTTGAAGTTCATTTGGAAAACATAAGCAGCATTAGCCAAGGAAAATCAGAGAGCAGAAGAGAAGCAGAGACACAGAGCACCCAGAGTTGCAGGACTGGATGCAAACTGAGTCTTCCATCTCAGACAGCGAGGGTGTCCGCAGGGTGCCCAGTGCAGATCTGGGAAGCCTTGAACCAGGACCACGGGCCCAGAACCAGTGTGACTAAATGATAGAGTTGTACAAAAAAGGAGCTGTACAGAACTAACAGAGAAAGAAGACTGAGCAAAGAAAGAGGGAACTAGTCATTTCTTTGAAGAAAAATTTAATTAGATTTCTTGTCATGCAGAGCAGACTCAGATGAAGGTGGACTAAGGATTATACATACACATTTACATATGTAACAATCAAAGCCAAAAAGTAAAAGAAACTGATAAAACTATAAGGAATACACATTCGGGGCCAGCGCTGTGGCACTGCGGGGTAACGTGGCCTGCGGTGCCGGCCTCCCCCGTGGGTGCTGGGTGGGGTCTCCACTGCTGTGCTTCTGGTCCAGCTCCCTGCAGGTGGCCTGGGAAAGCAGCAGAGGAAGGTGCAAGAGCTTAGGCCCCTGCACCCGCGTCAGGGATCCAGAGGAGGCTCCTGGCTCCTGGCTTCAGCCTAGCCCAGCCCTGGCTACTGTGGTCATTTGGGGAGTGAACCAGCGGATGGAGGATCTCTCTCTCTCCTTCTCTTTCTCTATAACTTTGCCTTTCAAATAAATACATAAATCTTAAAAAAAAAAGGAAGTATACTATATTCATGGATTGTGATTTGCCTTCAAAATTATATCAGATGGCTTAGAGTAGAAACCATGGAAATAAGAGACTGAGGATTTGATTATGTATAAAAAGGAGGGAATCTCTATTTGTAAATAAGAACACACAATAAAAAAAGAAGAGCAAATCACAGACTGAGGAGGCATCTGTTCCCACACACAATAAACTGTCCAAATCCTAAATCCACACTGACCAGCACCTGGTGAAAACAGGCAAAGCTGTGTCTGTCTTTACAGTCTGGGTGGGAGAAGCCCGTGGGGCCGGCAGGCGGGCGCTCAGCCTCACTGCTCACGGCAGCGCACACACAAAGCACGCGGATTTCTTCTGCTCGTCACCCTAGCACAGACGGTGAAAACCACGCTTCCGCGCCAACCTGTGCGTGCCATGAGACGGGCACCGTCCTGCGCACTGAAAGGCTGTTTCACACAGGACCTCCTGAGAGGTTGACTTGGAAACACGAGGATGTCTCAAGAACCTTGCAAACGGCCACACACGATGACCGAGTCGGCATACTTACTGGACATTCAGCAAGCATTCCACACGCAGATTTACACGCGTGTCACAGGCCCACGGGAAGGCACAGAACACTGCTTACACCGAGCGGAGCGCATGCGTTAGCCTGGAATCCGCACGCAGAATCCGCACGAGCTGAGCAGGAAAAATAGGGAGAAGCAGCTTAGGAGAAGTCTGGGTAAACAGCTCTGCAATAACCGATGCCTACTTCTGGCGGAAAGCCCATCACGCAGAACAGCAGCGATTTCTCTCAGGTTAATCTGCCACGCTGGAATGAGAAAGTACTTCACGAACAGCGACTTCACACACGGGACACTCGGCAGTCAAGGAGTGATTCAGACCACAGGACTCAGATCCGCAACACTCTACTCTCGAGCCAGAAGGCGGGTATCACACTGCAGGAACTAATGCGCGGTGTAGCGGCGGTGAGCGAAAACGAAAACTCCCCAGTATTTTAACGAAACGGCTGCCTCCCGAAGGTACGCCGGCCTGGTTCACGCCCCTGCCAATGTCATACACGCCACACCCCTGCCCACACCACCACTGCCTATATACCCATGTTCATGCCACACCACACCCCTGCCTCCACACCTCTGCTGAGAACACACCCCTGCCTCCACGTCTGCTGAGAACACACCCCTGCCTCCTCACCTCTTCCTATGTCAGACCCCTGCTCACATCATACCTCTGCCTCCTCACCCCAGCCCACGCCAGACTCCTGCCTCCACACCCCTGCCCATGTCAGACCTCCGCTCACGTTACACCCGTCTCCTCACCACTGCTGAGACCACACCCCTGCCTCCTCACGTCTCCTCATGCTGCATCCCTGCCTCCTCACCCCTGCTCATACCACACCCCCATACCTTGCAGCCTGAACCTACGGCCGGCCACGTGAGCACTGCCCCCACCCATTTCTGTGGCTACTGTGTGTGTGTGTGTGTGTGTGTGGCCGTTAAACACATCCATTTCTCTCCCCACAGGAGGCTGTGATTCTGGGGTCTGGGTCCTATAATTTAGCCCCGTCCTGGGACTTAGGACAGCAGTGGGAACACAGCAGAACCACAGCAGGTGGCTTGACTCAGGCATCCCACTCCCATGCATAGTTCAAAGAATCATGTTGGACGTGACAAATGCACACGATTTTTATTTGTCAATGAAGAAATAAATTTTTTAAAAGGCTCAACCAATGTTGGCTTTAGTGAGCGGATGGATGTGATGCGATGGGTGAGAAGGGGTGAGGCTGGTGCAGGAACCCTGGGGGCCACAGTGCACACACCTGTGGCACAGACAGGTGTGTAATGCCTTGTTTTTGGTAAGTGAGTGAATAATGTCATGTAAAACAGCAGTGAAGACCTGGCTCTCCACGGATTGCAGACAGTTTCTCGTCTCTTCCCATGCGGGGTGCTGCCCGTCCCTGGGAAGGAAGTCCACAGGTGTGTGGAAGCAAGGCCAGCCAGCGGGTCACAGGAGGGCAGGCAAGCCCACCTCCTCATTTCGGCAGGAACTGACGCCCGCGTTAGCCGAAAGCCGATCCCTCTCCTGGCTGGGTCACAACAGCTCGCGTGTGGCACTTGGTCCGTGTCCCTGCTCTCTCCCCTGTGTCATCCTACCTGGTGTCACACCTCTGCTGGGAAGACAGGCCAGGTGGGCCCGGCCTGCCTCGCACCACCTGCCACCCATGTGGGGCCCAGGCTGCTGGACCCCAGACTCGGATTCATTACTATCGTCCTGCTTTTGCCAACCAGCGCCATCTATGCCAAGAACTGTGAAGCCAGCATCTGCCCTCCTCGGGAGCACCCGTGGGAAGCAGCGAGGGGGCCAGGAGCCTGTTTTGTGACGACAGGATGTGGCTGAGTGAGCAGGAAGGGTGTTTGTGCGGGGAAAGCCAGAGCAGTTGTTGAAGGGACCCCGTGTTGCAGGGTCTCAGGGCGGCTGGAGGACGAGGTGGATCTGAAGCGCTGTTCTCTGATGAGCAATCCCGGGAAGGCACAGGCCACAGCACAAGTCGTGCAAGGAGCCTTAAACAAACCCGAACAACGACCGCGAACGGCTCACAATGTACAAGGAGAGAAGTCTCCAGACACGTGGGATGTTGAGAAAATGCTAACGTTTTCTAATCTTGAATTAAATAATTAAAAAAAAAAAAAAAACCTTTTAAACGACAGTCAAGCAACCCAAATTTGCACTGAAGAGCGGCAGACGGCGGTTAAAGCACAGACAGCTGCATCTTCAGCCAGGCCAGGCGGCTTCCTTTAACCCTGCTCTGAATGGTTTTTCCACTTCCACTCACAAGGAAACCAGACATTAGCTAATCTGTGATATTTTAACCACGAATTTGTATTTTCTCGAAGAGTCTCAGTTACTCCAAGTTTACAGGCAGAATCCAACGTCAACCACAGAGCCCAGCAAAAGCTCACTTTGGAGCTGAGAATCCGAACGCCACCGTGTGCGTGCGGGCACCCACGGGCCGGGAGGGGGCCGAGGGGTGAGGTCTCTACACCTCTGCGTGAGAGGCGACCGCTACCATCTCCACCATCTCCACCAGACCTAAAGGGCTCGGCGTTGCGCTGGAGCCACTGCCGTCTCCTGCCGCCCCGGTGCTGGGCTCCTCCAGCGAGTGTGCCGTGAGCTTACCTGAATTGGGTGAGATGTGTAAACTGCTCATGTCCTTGGACAGGCCGTTGGTTTTGGGGCTGGAGATGGGCGCGCAGGCTGACGTGGCACGGGGCGGCCTCTTGCCGGGGACTTTCACAGTGGTTCTCAGAAGGTCGATCTCCTTGCCATGGACATTCTGCATGTAATCCTGTTCAAAATGCCAAACACCCAAGAGAGATCAGACAGGGGACCCTGGACAGCCCGGGCCACCAGGAGGGGCCACCCACGCCCCTGCCCCACGAGGCCCTGGCGCCATCACTGCTGCATTTAGACTGGGGTTCTGCTTCTGCGTCTTGGGCTGACTCAGGGGCTGCAAACAGAGGAGCCATGGGAGACGCTCCTGGGTGGGGGATATTGTGCAAAGCACGCACAGAACACCGTGCTCTCTGAACTGGCTTCCGAGATGGCACACTGGGAACCCGGGCTGAGCCGGCAGATCCTAGGTGGCAGCCCCCAGAACAGGTGACCGCCTCCTCCCGACCTGTCTCAGCAGGGGCTGCCGTGAGACGTGCACGCACGGCCGACGCTGCCATCTGGGCATTCGGCCAGCGGAGGCTGGCTCTTCTATCAGGGCCCAGGAAGTTGTCTGAGGTCAGCAAAGGATGGTACTGAAAACATGGTGTGGGGCTGGCACTGTGGCACAGCGGGGAAAGCCACCGCCTGCAGTGCCGGCATCCCATTTGGGCACTGGTTTGAGACCCAGCTGCTCTATTTCCGATCCAGCTCTCTGCTATGGCCTGGGAAAGCAGCAGAGGATGGCCCAAGTCTTTGGGCCCCTGTGCCCATGTGAGAGACCCGGAAGAAGCTCCTGGCTTCGGATCAGCCCAGCTCCAGCCATTGCGGCCATTTGGGGAATGAACCAGTGGATGGAAGACCTCTCTCTCTGTCTCTCAAACTCTGCCTTTTAAGTAAGTAAATAAATCTTCTAAAAAGAAAATCTATGGTGCACATGGACGTATAGTCTGGATGTTACAAAGAAGGCGCATTCCCGTAAGCGTTATGCTTTCTCTAAGTGGTTCCCGGTACTCAGAAGAAGCACCTCCTGCAGCCTCAGAGGTCAAGAGCACAGTCATGCAGGAGCCACAGGGAGGACAGTGTGGGTCCCGACAGCTCCCCGCAGGACATGGCTACCTGGCAGATGATGGGGGCAGGAGGGGTGAAAGGCAACCCCGAGCCCGGCGGAGGGCGCTGCTGACCAGTCACGAGTTACCGACTCGTTACACGTTGCTGTTGTTTTGGGCCTGCGCCTCCTTGTCTGTGGAATCCGTATTTTAAGCCCTCTGGACACATCTTAGTTAGTGTTGCACTTGACATACTCTAAATTGCCCTCGGATGATATATTTTGAGTGTTTTAAGACTAAAAAGGAAGTGGGAATAAATCTTTCTTTGACAGAATCTTGGTTTCTTCCCTTTAGATTCTAAGATCAGTAAATTCACATTTGTTTTAAGCTGCTGAGTTTAGGTCAATGTCCTTTTGGAAGGACCAACTGCAAGGGCCCCAGGCCGGCTGGAAAAGCGAGCAGTTTGCCCGGAACTGCCCACGGGCAGTTAGCATCAATGAGAGGGGCTGATGCTCCCGTCTGTAGGAGGTCAGCTGGCCCAAGTGGGCCAGCAGGGGACACACAGAGTAGCCAGGGGGCCAAGAGAAGGACTGCAGGGACGGGCACTGACAAGGAGCCTCTGCCTTATCTGCAGGCAGGATGTCTGATGGCAGGGCGAATGATGACGCGCCAGGAGCCCCCATCAGACTCCAGCGTGGGGCCAGATCCCCCTGATGGAAGGGGCCGCTCTCTGGCGGTCAGCACGAACCTGGGGTGTCACAGGCCTCACACCACAGCCCCTGGAACCAACAGGGCGGCCACCTGGGAGCCAAATCAGACAGAGGGTGCAGGAAGTCTCTGCAGAGGGACTCAGCATGGCAGGGGGCAGGGACGTGCAGATGGGATCCACAGGGCCCCAGGGGCTTCCCAGTGCCACCCCGCTAGCGGCAAAAGATGTGTCAGGGTCTCTAGTGACTTTCTGAAGGTAGACCTCAGGCGACCACTTCCTGGTAGGGAACGAAAGCTCAGAAAGTCAAGGTCAGAGCCAGGAGGAAGAGCAATGGTGGAAGACATGTGGAGAAAGGCTAGAGAGCTACATGGCAGGGGGGAGGGGCAAGGCCAGGTATCCTTCAGCCGGCACGAATGCACCTGCTGTCACCCAGGAGGCCCGCAGTGCAGGTGCCCAGCCTCCCCGGGTTGGCCCCCTGGCCCTTTCGTACCCTAGGTGTCTCAGGGAGGGACGCCCTCACGTCCACAGTGCAGGCTGGCTGTGGTCAGCCATGGCCACTTGAGAGGAGAGTCACTGCAGATTTGAGGAAGGGGAAGGCTGCATCCCGGCCGGGGACAGCAGATCTGACTCCACCTACCCGTGATGGGAGGCTCGATTTTAAAGATGGCGGCCACCCCAGAGTATCAGCAGCTAAGATACAAAGCGGTGGTTCTGGAAGGCGTGGACCAAAGATGGAGAGAAGGCGTTTATTATGAAAGCAGATGGAAAGACTGGGGGACTGGGGGACGGGCCCTCTCCCGGCAAAGCTCAGGGTTGGGCATGGTGAAAGGAATGCACGTTAGAGACGGACACGATCCTGGGCGGGGGCGGGTCACAGACAGCCAGCCTGTCCCCACGCGCCTCTAACCCACCGCCACCTGCCGTCAGCACCCGCCGGGAGGGCGCACCCAAGTTCCAGAAGCAAAGTGAACGCTCGCAAATAACGAATTTCTTCTTGCACAGTTACTCCTTTAAAAATATCAACTTGCTATAACTTTCTTCTTTAATGCCAATTCTCAACAAATTAAAATACAATAACAGGAGTGTAATTGAGCATTTATTGCTTATGGGCTCTAAAATGAGGCTAATCAGATAGTGAGCAGGCTCAGCATGGGCTCTTGCAATAGGCGCGTTTTAACATACAATAACCAGGATATTCTATCTAGAATTATGACAGGAATGCACCACGCGCCTGCTCTTTGGGAGTGAACGCGGAGGGAACCCATTTATCTCAGCTCAGCATGGGCCGGGGGCTCTGTCTTCTTGCCTGTTGGGCGCCGAAACTTCAGAGAAAATAGAATACAAATGGGCACTTGCCGGATTTGAGCCACTAAGAATTCCTAGGACCCTACAAAACGCATTTCCTTCTCGGGACAGTCCTCTGGCCGGCCCTGGGGCTTCACAAACAGGCGGAAGGGAGAGCTGCACGGGTCTGCGGCTTGCGGCGTCCACCAAGGGAGGAGACCGGCGCCGGGTCTGCGGGTTTCGGAAGAACTTTTCCTGCGCGTCTCTGGCTGGCTGCGAACTTAGAGCTCTGACCACTGAACACAATCCTCTCCTTAGAAGTGGGCTGTGCCGAGCCTTAAAAGGAAGACAGCAAGCCGGATTTTGATATGCAAATGTTCCAGATACTACCCCTTCTCCGTGTTAGTCCTAGAAAATGCTGATCACAGATAAAAGAGGAAAAAACCCTTTACCAAGGCATGAGGGTAATTCAAAGCCAAGCGCTTTTAAACAGCACTTAACAAGTCCCTGGGGCCTACTCAAGAGCCAAGCCCCCTGGAGGTGCCCAGTGCCTGCCCCTCAACAGCTTGAAAAAGTAGTAATTGCAAACCTATTTGCATTTTTCTTCTCAAGCTGTCCATGCTCGTCATGTGGATTATTTTTTCCAGGCAGGCGCAGGAGCAAAGGGACCCGCCGCCGAGCGCCCCGGCAGCTCCGTAACCGAGCCGCGCTGTCCCCCTGCAACCCTGCTCCCGCACCTTTGCCATTCCTTGTTTTTTACATTTCGCTCCTAATTATGTTGCATCTATTGCCGTACACTTAATTAGCTGCATTAATGTGATTTCTTTTCACATAGTCAAGCAATTAAGAGCTATGATTGAGTTTCATTCAATTAGCCTCAACAAACATGCTAATTGATGTCCCAGATGCAAATGAGGTGCAATGAGAGAAACCTGCTAGCAATTGAGCGCCGTGTCAGAGACCCAGCGCTTGCAGCTTGCTGACAGAAGCACAGCTTAACTGGCTCCCCCTTCTGTGGGGCTGCCTTAGGAGGAGGACTGGGCCGAGCCATTAGCGCCTCGCTGCAGATCGCTCCTGATACGGGGAATTAATTGATTCGCTGTTCTACAGCGATGTCCTACAATTTCACAGCTACTGTGTTCCCAGGACCGGGAGGTGAGCAGCCGGGCAGCGAGGACGGTGGTACCGAGTCCCCATCGGCCGACGGCATCAGGCTGCGCTCAGGAATGCCCCCTCCCCCCAACCACAAAGCCACCCCCGCCATCCGGGGCCTCCACGTGCACGACGGCCTTTACGGGCACTCAGCAAATGTTGAGTTCATCTCAGTCAGCTCAGGGGCATCTGGCACTCGGAGCCCAGCTCCAAATGCGGCCATCCATCAACAGTCCCTAAAAACACTCGCACTGTATCGATCCCCCCGCCCGCATCCGGAGGCTACCTTTGGCTGTTTTGGTGGAAGGCGGCTTGCTGATGCGTTCACAGGGATACCAAAAGCGGTTAACAAGATCTTGCAGCTAAAGAGTTATGCAGAAACTGTGACTGGCACCTCAGAGTCAGATCACAAGGAAAGGATAAAGGCCCAGGCACTGGCACTCCCCCGGCCGCCCGTCCCAGGCCGTGGCCAGCGGTCTCCTGTTCTACGTTCACCTTTCCAAGTCTCACGGGCCTTGACCTCCACGATTAAAGGATGGCAGAAACAACACAATTCTTTGCTCCGATTGGGTTTTTCCCCAGTGAGTTCTGGCCTCTGACAGGACATTCGTGCCCACAAACCTAATATTTCATACTAAACAACAACTAATACTTTGAGTGAGATGACTCTTCGTGCACACTGAAATCTGCTACGGTTCTCCCGAGCTGGCCAGACCATCTCCTCTTTCCGTAATCTAGTTCCGCCATCTTCAAAGCGTGCTCCTTGTCGGGACAAAGCAGTTCTAACACCTTATCTGTCTTTTAATCGCCGTGATGGGGTTTGTTCTGATGGCGCAAAAGCCATGGTGGGCGAAAATGCCGGCACCTCAGTGTGAGTCAAGGTCATGGCTCCAAACCGTGCTGCTGGCGCTCGCCATATGAGCCAGCACAACCTCTAAGCAGAAACAGACAAATGCTCTTCATAAACCAAAAAAAAAAAAAAAAAAAAAGACAAGCTGCTAACTTATTTATTTATAGCAACCTCAACCCCTAAGGCTCAAGTCTCAAGTGTGCGAGTGCTGACTGGCAAGTGTGCATCCGGCCTGGGGACCGGCTGCGGGATGTCTGGGTACTCTGAGTTGCAAGCTCAACTAGCCACTTCCGTGAAGGCCCGCTCTGCTTGAAAGGAGACTGGGGTGTACACCATGGCCGCCCAGGCACGGCTATGCCAGGCATCTCCTTGAAATAAACAAAATGAACACTTTAAGAAAACCACCTGACAGCACCGCTGCCCAGTGGTAAACTCCGAGCTTCCTAGCGAGAGTGGGAAACTTAAGACCTCCCACGTCTCCCAGGAGCTGGGCACACCCCCAGTCCCCAGCAGCTCATCTGACAAGACTGCTGGTGACATCAACAAATGTAGCTTCAGGACACCATATGATGGGAAGTGTCCCACCTGGAAGTCGGCATACTTCAGGGCAAAGCCAGCATTCTTGGCGTGACGGATGATGTCACGTGGATGGACGCATGTGGGCGGGCATGCATGCACGGATAAAACACGCACGACATGTCACATGGATGGGCACATGTGGGTGGCCATGCACGGATAAAACACGCACGACAGAGCGCTCAAAGTCAGCCAGGTGGGTGCAACGCGGCAGAGAAGACAACACGTGACACGGTTAACATTCCACTCTGTCACTGAGATTTAAGACGCGATCAAACGTCGAGCTCCAGTGTAGAACAGAAGAGGAACATCCAATCACCTAACGTGACTGTTAGAACTTTCCTCCCTCTTCCACTCTGTTTTTGGATGTCGAGATCTTCTTGTCATAATTCAACCAAAACAACCTATCGTAACAGACGGAAGCAGGTGTGAGAATCCGGCTCTTACATTAACCCGGGCACTAACAGAGACCTGTGATAATGTGAAACGATGCTGATCTCATCACGATTTCCTTCTGTTCCTAAACCATACTTTTCCTAAGAATATTATTTACATTAAAACATAATGGGTGGTTTACTATGTTAAATGAAGTACATAAATATTTAAACATTTTTTCTCCGTTTGAATTTCTAAGCTGCTAAGTATCAATAGTTGAAACTGATCCAAGCTTCTGGGGGGCCCTGAACCCCAAAGGTTTGAGAATGGCTAACCTAGCTCATCGACTGGTTCCTTGTGCAATTCCGTGCACGTAACTGGCGGGAGAGCACTCTGCGGACACCGTAAGTAAATGCTACCCTGGTTTGCTGTCTTCCTTTCTGATGCAAAGACCAACCCATTATCCCCTTTCTCCACTGGTCCTCAGTGTGCAGGTCCAGAAAGCAATTCTGAGATTTCCCCAATCCTCCCAAAGAAAGTATGTAAAAGAAGCCATTGTTGGCTGGACGGCTATTTCTCCAACTCCGGTTAATGCTACTTTTAGAGGACACGAATCTACACACACACGTAGCACAGTCCAGTCAGACGTCAGGCAAGGGTCAAGTCCGACACTCATGAACAGTCAACAACTACAGCCACAGGCGCAGGCGCAGAGGAAGCTGCGCCCCTGCAAACACCGCGGAGACACGGAGAAGCCGTGAGACATCTGGTGGCATCGTTCCGGACCACAGCCTCAGAGCTGGGCACGTCTCCTTCTCTCTAAAGGACCCCAGTCACCACAGCAAGGTGGGTGCAGAGAGCAAGGGCAAAAAGTCTCCTTAGGGGGCAGTTCTGCTTCCCAAGACAGCCAACGAATTCCCGCGTCACTTTGCGAGCTGCCCCCGTGAAGACCCCCTGAGGCCGGGCCTGGAAGGAGGCTGTCCTGGGCCCCGGGAATTATGTGACGCATGGCAAAGGAGCAGGGTGGCGTCCCAGCGAGGTTCCCACCCCACACAGCAGCGCTCCCGTCCCGTGGGCAGCAGTGGCTGGCATCCAGTATCTGTGATATATATATGTGATATATATATGTGATATATATATATATATATATATATAAATCAAAACAGCGAGAACTGCAAATTGGATTATGGATCTACCTTTCGCTTCTTGAGTGTCTCTGTCTTGATTGACCTACTATGCTGAGCTTTCCACTGCAAGATTTTCCCCAACTCAGGTTAAACTGAATTTTGCCTGCTGTAAGCCGCGCCTGCTCAAGCCGAGCCTGCAGAATGTGAGTGGACGCCCAGCACAGGAAGTGGCCGGCGGTCTCGTCCCCTTCAGTCACTGCAGGCCACTTCCACAGGCTGGCCCTAGTGAAAAGCCACCACAGCAGCCCACGTGGTGGAGCTGGCACCACGCCGTGGCTGTCCTCGTAGTCGTGACAACACTCACTCACACCTGGCCTGCAACAAGGGAACCAGCAGGCAGGGCTTGGGCCTCCTGGATTCCAGAGAAGAGTGCCCCATAGTGACGTGAGATCTGTCTGGGTCCCATTAAACCAGATTTCCGGGGACGCGTTTGCTGGACAGGCACCACGCTTTTCAGATGGCACGGCACGTGCACCTGCTCTCCCAGGACGCCTGCCCTCGAGCAGCAGGGAGAGACTCTCACGGCAGCGGTTGTCTGTCACAGCTTTTAAGCGCTTTTCTCATTTCTAAACTTCGGGGTCGGACCGTGGAGAAGCCTCCCACACACAGACGTGTCTCTAGCTTTCCACGCCTTGTTTGTGTGGGAGCCGTTCCCTCCGCCACACTCGGCGGCACTGGGTATCAGCCAGTTTACTAGTTCCGAGACAAAGGCCACCGGCCGGAGGGCCAGGGATCCAGTCTCTACTTCCGTCTTGGGTGGGCGAGTTCCGCCATCACTCCAGGTCCCTGCCTCGTGGGGTTGATGCAAGCATTGACCGAGATAACACATGAAGTGCCTAACCAGTGCTGAAGCTCTCAGCAGACGTGAGTGTCTGCGACTCCCTGTCCAGCAAAGAGACCGAAGCACGTCGCCGCTGCCCGGACTCCATGTGGCTGCTTCCTGAGCTGAAGCTACGGCCGCCACTGGAGGTGCCGGTTCTGACACGACAAGTCATTAGGCGTGAACCGCAAAGCTATTTGTCACGTTGTAGCACGGGGGAAAAATTGTCCTCTGAAAATGCGTGACGTCGCCTACGTTTTTTTTTTTTTTTTCTCCTTTTAATTCTTTCCTTTTTTGGTGGGGGAGGCACGGATATATAAGTCAGACGTTTTTATTGCAAAACGCCGTCTGGAAAAGATGCAAAACAAAATTGCTAAAATGCAAGGGGGAGGGAAAAAAAAAAAAAACTAAGGGGGGAAAACAAAAGGCCCCCTTCCCTTTGCTTATGGAGTTCAAAGGCATAGCAGGCAGCACCCTGCAGCAAACGGGAAGCCACACTAATTTTAAAGCCATAAAATGCTATCAAGTGCCCTGCGGGGCAGGGCTACGCTGAAGCTAGTGGCACCTAAATAAGACATGGTTCATTTACTTCGCAGCTTAGCCTAATGTAATCATCAGCGGAGTTTTCGCCTAGAGTTGAACGGGCAAGCGGCGGCTGCAGCCGGGGCGGCCCCCCCAGCCATCGAGGGGGCCGCGGCGAGGCTGCTGTTGATTAGAAAATTTTTCAGTTTTGACAAGCCCTTAATGAACATAAATCGCACCTTGATTGGTTTCCATTTGGGGCCACGGGCACACCTGAGAAGAGGCAGGAGTCTGCGGCTCCGCCTCGCCCTGCCTCGCGAGACCCTGGCAACAAGCCGGCAATCAGGTTATGAGCCAGAGAAGAAAATATTTATAAAATACAATAATGAAATTCAATTCCTTAGCAGAGGCGAAAGAACATTTCCCCGCTACCCCCCACGGCCACCCTCTCCCACAGAGTCCTCCGCCATGAGTCAGCGTCACGGGGGGGGGGGGGGGGGGGAGGGAGCGCCGTGATTTATTTACCTCTCGCTCCAGAATCTCTGGCCACGATTTGTAACACTAAAAGGCCTCAAATGGAAAACAAAATGAGGCAAATTGGGCACAAAGGATGGCTGGTGCTATCCGAGACCTCGCGCCGTGCACGGATAGGTCGGTGTTTCAGGGGCTCCGCGAAGCTTCAACACTCAGGCCCACGGGCTGCGCCGCCAAATCTGGATCTTTCCAGAAACGCACACACCAAGGGGCTTCGGAAGCTCCATGGAAAAGGGCATTAAGAGATAGGCTTATCCTGATGCACAAAATTTTGAAATTCCTGGTTTTTTGACATTATGCATCTTCCATAAACTCCCTGAAGACCGCTCCCCCACATGCATGGATTTCAAAAGCCTTTTTTTTTTTAATCAAAAATAAACTAATTTAATTCCATTTTCCACAGACTTTTTGAAGTGCCCTTGTACACACATATGCTCTATATTTTCATTTTATTAAAAATAAAAAAAGACCAGGAGGCAGAATTTTCCAGTGTAGGAAACGGGTGGGGAGGGTGCAGCCCACTTGGTTGAATTTTGACAGGGAGATGAAGACTGCCCTGCTGAGCTATAGACACTGTGATGACATCAATACCAAGCCAAGCTGAGACCCAGTGCAGATGAATTCCGGACACTTGCTGTTTAGATCCTAAACACTTCCCAAACCGTGGAGGCGCCGAACGACACGCAGGGATCTAACCCGTGTCAGTGTGCCCGGGGTGAGCTCCCCAGCGGCCGCTTTGCCCAGGTGGAGCTGCGGATGCTTCGACCACCGAGGCAGGACCGCCGCCAGGGGTTCCGCAGTGTTGACGTCTGGGAGTTACGATTTATGATATTCTCTACAGTAGGCTGGATGAATGACTGGGTGACAAGGATAACTCCCGGGGCACCTAAAGCACAGGCCGGGGGTGCTTCTCACCCTGCAAGGGTACTCTGCAGATGCAGGGGGCACACCCGTGCCCGCACGGCTGCTGGGCGGCCGCCTTTGGGCCACCGAGGCTTGGACCAACATTTGAGTTACTGATGCCCTGCAACTCACTATCCTGAGGACGGGGCCCAGCAAACGTCCCAAGGGTCGTCTCAGTCTGGCCTGGGGAGGCTGGGCGGATGGCTTTGAGATCCAGCTGTCCCCAAGAGGTCGCCCATGTTAGCTAAACCCACAGGCTCTGAAGAGGTGTTTGTACATCCGTGGTCACGGCAGCATGACCACAGCCAAGAGGCGGGAGCAGACCAAGCGTCCTCTGTGGACAAGAGGATAAAAAAATTGCGGTGCAGACAGAAGAGGGAAGGGAACTGGGAAAGCGAGCAGCTCTGACCCGGGCCACAGCCTGGACGAACTCAGGACATCAGGCCAAGCCCCACAGGCCAGTGGCAAAAAAGACAAGCGTGCAGGATTCCACGAGGTGAGGGTGCTTTCATGCAGCTCACGGGAGATGTACTTAAAAGATGCGTTCATTTTGGTGCGAGAAAACGTAGGAAGCTATGTAGGTTTTTCCCTATGACGCACCATCCCCTATCTTTCTGCAAGTTCCTCTTAGGTACAGATTTCTAATATTTTATGCTAAGATACACTGAGCCCTCAGTTCTAGTTTCCACACACCCTTTTAAGATTTTTTTATTCATTGAAAGGAAGAGTTAGAGAGAGAGGATTAGAGAGCAAGAGATTCTGCATCCACTGGTTCACTCCCCAAGTGGCCCCAATGGCTGGTGCTGGGCTGGGGCTGGCCGGAGCTCGGAGCTTCTTCCAGGTCTCCACGTGAGTGCAGGGGACCAAGGACTTAGGCCACCATCCACTGCTTCCCAAGGCGCATTTACAGGGAGCTGGTTTGGAAGTGAAGCAGCCGGGTCTTGAACTGGAGCCCACACGGGATGCCAGCAGAGCATGCAGGGGCTGAACCTGCCACCCACAGCACCCGCCCCCTCCACCAAACCTCTTAAAGTAGCCTCATACGAGGTCCCTGGAGGAAACAAACCCAGAGATAAAGTGGAACGGAGCTGAGGGGCAGGGGTGGGAAGTCAGCGTTTCATGGGAACAGTCTCAGTTCTGAAAGGCCAGAGAATTTGGGGGATGAGCTACGCGACCATAGGAATGCACTCAGCACTATGGAACTGCTTGTTTAAAAAGTGTGCATGCGTGTGTGCGTGCGTGTGCGTGCTAACACGCCTGTGGCCATAGCAGAGGATCTGGTTCCATTCCCGGCCCCAGCTCCTAACTGTAGCTTCCTCCCAATGCAGGCCCTGGGAGGCAGTGGTGAAGGCCCCAGTAGCTGAGTTCCTGGACCTATACAGGAGATCCTGGATTGAGCTCCTGACTCCTGGTTCCTGTGTGACCCAGCCCTGCACACTGCAGGCATCTGGGGCAATGAACCAGTGGGAGGGAGATCTGTCCACTTGTCACTCTCTGCCTCTCAAATTAAAAAATATATTTTTGAACTTTAAGAAAATTAAAAAAAAAAACAGTTAAAACATGATCCCAGAGTACACCTCATGGGGGCCACCCCAGGAGGCGGGGACATTGAAGCCCGGACTGGGCGACACTCAGGAGATGGTCTGGCAAGGAGGCGGGCAGGAAAGAACACCCCCAGGAGGGCCAGGGCTTCATCCTAGGGGGAGTGGCAACCCCGCGGTCACGGAGATGTTTCCAGAATAAATAGAACCAGGACGAGAATTCCAAGGCCAGAAGGGCTTCCACACATAAGGACTGCTCTCTTTGCACCACTGATTTGGCGTGGATGACCACGTGAGGGGCCACATGAGAGCCACACTATGGCCCCTGTGGCCCTGGGACCCACATCGCTGGTTGGGAGGCCAGCGAGGAGGGTCTGAGACAGCCCGTGGACTCCCAGCCCAGGGCTGCCCCAACCTGCCTGCCAGAGGAATGGACCTGGGAGGAGCTGACGTCACACCTCGTCCACCGAGGAGGGAAGGCAGGGATGAAGGGCTGGGAGCCACAGAGAGTGACCCCAGCTTCCTCTCATCACCCACAAGGAAGCCATGGCTGCAGCTCCCAAGTGTGTGCGACTGCAGGGCCCTGGGTCGTATTCACGTGTATTTTCTCGTCGCCATCTCTCAGAACCTGTCTCAAACCCTTTCTCAGACAAGGGCAGGTTCTCAAGGTGGGGCTCACACCCCTGGCTGGGAAGTGACTCACGGGGACACCTAGCTATGGTGTCCCGGGGGGAAGCAGGCAACACCTGCAGATGTGAGGACGCAAGCTTGTGTCCGACCAGGACAAAGCCATGTTACTGCGGGGCGGTACAGGGGGGATGGGTGTCATCTCGAGGCCCAGCGGCAGCCGGCACACCTGCGGTTCTCTCTGCCTGCCTGCAATGATGCTGCCTCTTTGACCACTCCCAGGAAGACCACCTGCGGCCTATCACACATGAACCCACTCCCGCCTGCCTGACACAGCTCAGAGCAGAACTCAGACGCCAGAGCTCCCGTGTCTGCGTGACCCCCGAATCCACCCTGAACAGGGTGTTCTGGACTGCAGCAGAGGCTCTGGTTGCCAAGGCTCTTCCGCAATGCTGCGTGTGCGTGTTCGCTCCCCACCCCCACCACGCTGATCTACAGGCAGGGCAGTCACCCTGGGCATTGTGGGTTCCAACTACATTGGGACTTTTTAAAAGCAGAGGCTGGGGTTGTCAGTAGTGAGGCCTGGAGCCCGAGCAGTCTAGAAGCAAAGACCCTAACGGGGTCCTGTGGCCCAGGGCCCCAGTGTGGCCTCGCTGAAGCCGAAGAGACCTAAGTGCTGGGCACACGTGCGTGCCGCGCACTTGCCAGCCCCTGAGCAGGCTCTGTGCTCACACGGGTGGGCGAGCTGGGGACCGAAGGCCACAGAGGCACAGCTGCCCAAAGGACAGTGGCTGAACACGCCAGGGGCTCGGCTGGAAGGGAGCTTCCAGCACTGTGGCTTCCTAGAGGGGCAGCGAGATAAGAACTGTCGGTCATAAAGGGGAATCACGCTGACTGCAGCAACATGTCACACGCACACACACATGTGCACACACACATGTGCACACGCACACACATACACACGCGCACACACACACACAGACACATGACACCTCCGACTGTGCTCAGCAAGGCGGGCACTCGTCGTCCCAGGGTTTCTGCCAGTTCCATCCTTCAAATGCCTTCACGTCTGTGGATTTGGGATTTGAACGTGTCTGTCTGGTCACCTTGACAGTGGCCGTGCTGACTTCATGTGGAGAGCTTCTCTGAGGGTAACTGGAGGCCCTCGGGTGGACCTGCGGAGCTGGGAGAGGGAGTAAGCGCGGATCCTGGCCGTGCCCTGCAGCACAGCGTCCTGGCCACGGGAGGACGGTGGGCACTCGGGAGGGCGCCCACGCGCTCGTCACGGGAGGGACCGTGCTGCTCACGACTTTGGAGTCTTCTTTGGGAACGACTTCTTTAGGGAAGGGAAGACCCTTGGTGGGAATCACAACAGCAGGAGATGGAGTTGCTGACTCGGAGACCTGAGACGCCAAACTCTGCATTTGGAGGCCAGGCAGCATCAGTGGGACGGCGCTGACCACACACACTCACGGGCTCCGCGTGGGGCGGCAGAGGCGGCCCTGTCCACAGTGGGCCTGCTTCCAGGGAGCCAAGGTCCTCTGCAGAGCAGGCTCCGGGGCTGCACATCAGGGAGAAGCGGACGCAGCCACAGCTGTCTCGGGCTCCGGCGACAGGCAGGACGGGAACAAACGTAGGAGTGAGAGCTTTCAAAGCCTGAGCAACTCCCACAGGACAGCGGGGGTGGCCACAGGGGAGGGCTGCTCACAGCCGCCCAAGGCCTCAGGACGATGCCAGAGGGCAGGGCCAGCTTCCTGGACAGGGGCCCAGAGTGTCCTTGGCCCGCCCGTGTGGCCTCTGAGCGCCTCCTTACAGGTCCACTTAGGAGTCCCAGCGCACACATCCTCATCACGGCCAGTTCTGCCCTGCCCTCGACGGCTGCTCTGTCGACACGCAAGATGGATAGGTGGCCACGCGGAGCTGCGAAGCCCCGAGGTCCGGGCTCTTTCTCATTATCCCCTCCATTTTTCTATCAAGGTGTTCCCTAAGGCTTGTGTCTGTGTCTCCAGCAGGCAGCCACGGACCCAAGGACAGGCCGCCCCCGTCCACCCCAACTCTGCTCTAGCCACGTGTCCTGAACCCACGCAGTACCCATTCATTATCTCTCCCAGGCAAGCCAGGCCGCTGCGGCTTTGCAAAGGGTCTCGGAGTCGGACCATCATTCAGGGTGGCAAACCCGTGGACTACGGAGGAGCAGCCGCGGACGTCGCCCTGCTTGCTCCTTGCTGACGCTTTGCAAAACGTTGAGTGGAGATCAAGACCAGCCGTGCTGCTCGGTCCTGGGACAAGGGGACCCGCCTGTCCCACATGGCCTGGGCTCCTGTGGTCTTAGCAAGGCAAATCCTGAGATGCCCTCGGGCCTGGGGCAAAGCAGGGCAGCAGGACACCTCCCCGGAGCGTCGGCAGCCGCGCAGTGTTCTGCACTCTGAGCTGGGCTGTATGCACTGTTTTGATTCTTCATAGGCCCCAGAGAAAGAAAGATGGATGACCCGAACCAGGCTGGGCTGGGCTGATCGCACCCAGCGGCTTCAGCGCTGGGATAAATTTCAGTCCTGGGCTGCAGCTTCAGTCACACGCGCTTGCGTCTGAAGTGGCCGGGAGATAGCAGCACCAGACTCCTCACCCAGCGTACACATTCTCCACGCTTCCAGGAGAGATGCCGCCCACAGGTTCTCAGGTGCACCGCATGGACCTGAAGGGGCCCGACTCAGGCAGTAGGCATCTGTCCAGGGCCTGCAGGCTGTGCACACAGGTGCCACGGGGAACCAGCTGCTGGACACACTGTTGTGGAAACAATGTGTCCACGCTGGCCACTGTCCCTGCCGTCCTGCCCCAGCACCGACCCCGTGGCTGGGCTGGACACCCAGTTTGAGAGCCCCTGGGTGGTTGACACTGACCACCACGTTTTCCTCCTGTGCCCACACCTGCTCCTCTGTAACTACAAAGAAGCGAGGAGGCAGGGGGCGGCGTCATCTGGGACAGCACCCCCTGCTACGGCGTCCTTAGCCTTTGGGGCCACCCTGAAGCAGGCTGGGGCTTGTGGCACTGGGTGCAGGGTGGAACTAAGATTTCTTGGTACCGGAGGTGGGCGGCACTGCTCAGAGGGAATTCCAGGGAACTTGTCTCACCGGACTGGCTCAGCAGCGTTCCCAGCATGCCCCTGGCTTCCTGAGAAGCCATCACTCCCTGGGACGTGGGCTCTCACAGGGAGCTCCGCGCCACACTGACAGAGGAACACTGCTAAGGTGTCGACGGCGGGAAGCAGGCCTGGGGTGAGAGGGCTTTCCTTCCCGGGGGAGGGTAGGTACAGGTGCAGCCTGGTCGGGACAGAGGAGAGGCGGCCCAGGACCAAGGTCTCCTAAACCATCTTGGTAGGAACAGGGGCTGGGCTCAGGTGAAAATGCACAAGGACACATCTAGAGGAGGACGCCACAGAAGCAGGCAGACTGAAACAAGAGCGAGTGCCAAATGACACCCTGGGGCCAAGGCCCACCCCAGGGCCCCTGCTCAAAGCCCCTGCCTTGAGGAAACCTGCGGGCGGCCATGGGGACAATGCACCGTCCCGTCCTAAGCACATGAGAGCCACCGAGCCTCAGGTCAGTGGTAGAGGGGCAGCAGTGCTGCATGTCCAAGCTCCGGTCAGGGTTTCAAGGAGTCCGCGGTGCAGCTGGGGCCACACAGCGCTGCTGGCTTCATCGAAGGGCCGGGTTTCTATTCTAGCACACAGAGCATGGAAAGCACCCGTCTGGGATGGAAACCTGGGGCTCATGTCCCAAGGATGATCTGTTCCACAGACCCCTGGGCAATGCTGCCTGAGGCACCCAAATGAACCCTTCCGGGAGACACCTGTAAGGGCATCCAGTGGAGACATCCTCACACCCTCACCCACAACACAGCCCGTCTGTCCCTGGCCTCCACACTGCCTGCCGGGGGTCGGCAAAGCCAGAGCCACTGCTGCTAGGGACCCTCTCCAAGCGCATGCTCGAGCAGGGGCCTCGCTGGCAGCCACGGGCGCTGAGCACGCCACTGGGAGGTGGCTGAGGTGGCAGCTCCGTCCCACAGCGAACTGAACTCTCAGCCCACCGGGGAATTGAACTTGGCTCACCAAAGCAGGTGCCGTCTGGAGCAGCCCCCAGGAGGAGTGCCCCTGCCCTCCCAGAGGAGACGAGGCCTCCAGGATGGGTCGCCCAGCCCGGGCAGTGTTGGCCTTGGGCAGGGGCTCCACGTCCTGGGTTTTGATCCTCAAGAACAAGTACTCCTGAGCCCTCTAAACCGACGGTGGGGGTGGCGGGGCAAAGGGCAGCAGCGCCACGAGGGAGCTTCAAAACGCTGTTTGTGCACAGCCGCAATCAAAAGGTTACACTCCTTCTGATGCAAAGACATTCTGAAACGCACGCATAGGCGGGGTCTCCACCAAGTTCACGGACAATGCGGATTATGAACAAAACTAAGCACGGTTCCAAAGGCTTCCTGTGCTGAAGTAAACACACCTTTCAATTCCATTTGCTAGGAACTCCGTGAAGCGGCGTCACGCGAGGGACCCTCTTTGCCTATCAGCTGGATTCCGCCGCTTGTTCTCGCTCCAGTCTTCCCTCTCCATCCCCCCAAGTTGGCCTGAGAGCCAAGTGCAGGGTGGCCTGAGGATTCAGGGTTCAGCCCACCAGAGACCGGGAGCAGCACCCACATGGGCAGGGGACAAATGTGTGTGCTGGCACAGAGACAGCCACACAGCAGTGCACGCACACACAACGGTGCTGCCAGGGCTGCTGCCCGGCATCTCCTAGCCTCCAATCTGAATCCTACGTGTCAGGAGCAGCCGGGTGCTCTCCTCGCCCCACCCTGACCCCACAGTAGAACCAGTCGGCTCCCGGATCTGCAGACCCAACCAACAGAGGGCTGAAAACACTCCAAAAACTCCTGCGTCTGTGCTGGCCATGCACAGTGCCCCACCTCTCACTCCTCCCGCCACTGTGCGGTCGACCAGCTCGCCCAGCGTTTTCTCTGTGTCAGCTGCTGTAAGGGGGCTGTGCCTAGATGCTATGCAAACACAGTGTCATTTACACTGGGACTTGGCACCCACGATGCTGCCACCAGGGGGTCTTGGAGCCCATCTCCTGTGGACAGCGTGGGAAAGCTGGACTGCCTGTTGGAATGAATCCCGTTCCTTAAGCAGCTTGCTAGTTTCGTTTATTTGTTTTCCCTTTGTAAGTTAATTACCTACACTTGTTAAACGGCAGTGGACGACACTGTGAAGTGGGACAGGCTGGTGTGGTCGCCCCACTCTTGCTGGATTTCCACAAATTGTTTAGCCTGGTCCCTTCCTGCAGCTCGATGGAAAGCAATGGGCTTGAGGCTTACACCCTGTGCTCAGGGCACAGCCCTGCTCCGGGGCTCCCGGGGGCTCCGTCCCCCAGGAAAGAGTGTTGGACGCAGCACGGAGCACGTTTCCCTGTGGCAGGGAGGAGGGAGCTATTCTGGGCCACTGACCACCTGTAATGACTTCATGTCAGTCTAGAGGGCTGGACACAGGCCCGCATCCCACACGGCGGGGTCCTCAGGGTCAGACGGGAGCACCCCGACCGTGTGGCCAGTGACAGGGCTGTGGCCGAGCATGACGGCTCTGAATCCCCGAGCTCCCCAATACCGAACCACAAATGCCACCATCGCCCGAGCTGTCGCCTCAGTGGGCCTCCTGCCAACGTGCAGCTTGGAGCTAAGCGGACAGCGGGTGCCATGGGTGGACCCGTGTCTAACTGACACCACCTGGATCTAGCAGCTTTGGGAACTTTCCGGACTGAAACACCTGGGCCTTTCTCCAAGGGGCAGGATGCTGGGACTTGAACTAGCAACACCTTCCTGAGCTCCCAAGTCTCCCATGGGGCGATGGGGGGTGGGGCTGCCTAGATTCTGCTGACGGGGCCCCCTGGGCACACCTGTGTCTCTTAGGCACTGACTCGGCCATCAGGGATGTGCAGTCCCCCCGCAGCTCACAAAGAAGCGATGCGCTCCAGGCCCCTGTGAGACACCTGCCACCTGCTGCAGGAGCTTGGCTTGGAGATCCCACAGGGATGGCACGGCAGCGACGGGCAAGGCCAGGCCACCTCCCCTGCTCTGGCGACTCAGTCCCTTCCTGGCATCAGCCAGGGAGCTCCCAGGAGACTGGCTTTAACTGGTCTGCACTTGGAAATGACATCATCTCCTGAGAGGCCCCAAGGTGTCCCCCTCTGCGCTCCTGGACCAGTCACGCACCCAAGGAGGATAAAGAGAATTGACAGGACAGGCAAACGGGAGGCCACGGCACGCCCACGTCTGTGAGAGGACGTGTCTGGGGCTCTGACAGTGAGCAGCCAAGGGCTGGAGTGACACGGAAGCAGGGACGGACCCTCCTGGAGGAACCTGCTGGACAGAGCAGGGCCCGGCTCCCCCCTCGGCGAGAAGCCAACGTTGCTCACTGAGCCTGGGCGGGGCAGGTGTGTAGCTGGTGACCTGGAACGTGCCCTCGATCTGATCTCACTCTGTACTGGCCGCCGGGCACGGCCAAGAAGGCCACTCTGACTCTGCTCTCTGAGTTACAGAGAGCCGCTGGGTCAACAGGCCTGCGCCCTCCTCCGGGGCATCATGAGAAAGTGTGCCACCTACAGGGCGCCTGCCCCGGGGGCCCGGCAGCTCCGGAGCCAGAACCGGTGTTGCCCCGGTGTCCCGGTGTCCCGGGCGGGCGCTGGGTACTGCGATGGAGACTATCTGTATATGACGGAGTACACCTGTGGTCCCTGCACACGTCACAGGGAAACGGAGAGGTGGTAGCTGTCTCTTACGTGCATCCACAAAGCACGCGCCTGACACGTGATGGGGCTGTTTCCTGACAAACTCATCCGAGGTTCAAAACGCGTTGCATGCACCTTCACCTACTGAAAACCAAACACCGCCGCTTAGCCTAACCTACCTTACGCGTGCTCGGAACACGCCCCCTGGCCTAGAACTGGGCAAGGTAACGTAACACAAGTCTAGGCGCCCGACATCTCCTGGACCTATGAGATACCCAGCTGAGAGGGAAGGACAGAACAGCTGTGCAAGTTTGCTTTCGCACCATGGCGAGGCTGAGCCACTGTTACGTCGGGATCACCTGCATATACCCCCAAAGCAAAGCACGGGCGGCATCCCGCTGAGAACCAGAGACCCGTCAGAGACACCCACACGGTGACTGGCTTCCTTCTGGCCACGGTAACTGGCGGTGCGGCCACTGCTGTCGGACAAAGGGGAGAGGGTACGTTACACCAGAAGCAGATGGAACAGCAAGGGAACCACTTGTTATTGCTAATAATGGAAAGGACTTCTCCCCCTAAAAACAGGTAGGGGTGGGCTCGCTGGAGCACTCGCGAGTACAGCATTTGACCACCCGAGAACTGGCAGGTGCCCGCGCTGACGGCAGAAATGGAGTCCGGAGCTGCACGCCACTCCTCCTCCTCCCCCTCTGCTCCCCGCTGCTCAGAGCTGCATCTGGGCTCAGATGCAATCGTTTGCTTCCCTCTAGATTTTTTTTTTTTTTTTTTTGACAGGCAGAGTGGACAGTGAGAGAGAGAGACAGAGAGAAAGGTCTTCCTTTGTCGTTGGTTCACCCTCCAATGGCCACCGCGGCTGGCACGCTACGGCCGGCACACCACGCTGATCCGATGGCAGGAGCCAGGTGCTTCTCCTGGTCTCCCATGGGGTGCAGGGCCCAAGCACTTGGGCCATCCTCCACTGCACTCCCGGGCCACAGCAGAGAGCTGGCCTGGAAGAGGGGCAACCGGGACAGAATCCGGCGCCCCGACCGGGACTAGAACCCGGTGTGCCGGCGCGGCAAGGCGGAGGATTAGCCTAGTGAGCCGCGGCGCCAGCCTGCTTCACTCTAGATTTTCAGACAGATGCACGCGTTCCTTCTCTCTCTAAGATTTCTTTATTAATTTGAAAGATGGAGCAAAACAGAGGGAAAGACAGAGAGGCCTTCCATCCACTGGTTCCTCCCCAGGTGCCCACACCAGCTGACGGGTGGATGACAGGACAGGCTGGGACCAGGAGCCAGAAGGTCTCCCAAGTGGGTGGCAGGAACTCGAGCACGCAGGTCATCACCTGCTGCCTCCTGGGGGCACGAGCAGGAAGCTGGACGGAAAGCAGGGAGCAGGCAGGCCTCGACCCAGGCCCTCCAATAAGGACGCAGGCAGCCCAAGCGGCAGCTCAGCCCACTGCGCCATCTGCTCCTTTCACTACTTGCTCCTCCTGTCTTCTGTCTACGCTCCTTTAAACGTTTACCTGGGCTGTGTCTTTTCTAGTACTTCCTCTGTAGAATGAAAGAACCGCAGAGTGACTGTTAGGGAGCGCAGGAAGGGGAATGATACTCATTTTAATGGAGGGTGGGGGTCGGTACCATCTCTCCTCACGGAGCAGGAGCCCCGGAGCTAAGCGAACTGCAGACGGGAGGCTGGCGTGGCGCCAGGGCTCCCTGCGTGTGCCGCCGAGGCGAGCGCCTGGGGCCGTACTCACATGCAGGCTCGGGTGGTAGGTCAGCACGCCGTTGTCACACAGCGTCACGTACTTCTTCTTCCACTCCTTGTTCAGAGACTTCCCACTCCGCTTCAGGAGCATGCCCTGCAGGGAGAAGGAGCCGAGCGTCAGGTCCCGAGTGCGCGGGCAGGGTCCCGACCCCCTCGCGGCTCTGCCATCTTCAAAGGGAGTGTGGGTTCCCCCACCCCCCGTGACATACAACGCACGTATTCACACACTTTCTGTCGGACAGCCACGCACACCTGTCCTCCCACAAGGCCGGGCTGCCACGAGGGAGACCCACACTCCCTTTCTGAAAACGGCGCAGTAACCGTGCTCTCGCCCCGTGGCTGTAAGGTAGGACCCCGCAGGTTCCTTCATTTCAGATTTTTAATTTGTTAAAACTGAAATTCCGTGTGCCAACTTCAGTTAACCGTGTTAATGAACTGTGTGTAATCCTCTCTAATCCGTTCTTAATGAGCTCACATTTGGGCTTCGTGAGAACGCGGTGGGAGTGGAAGCCACGTGGAGCCCAGGCGTGTTCCCTCTCATTTTAACTGCCGGGTCCCAGCGACGCTCCCACCTGGTCGCAGGCTCTGCTGGGCTAGGGAGACCGAGGGCCCACAGGGCGCTGGCCAGCCCAACGCCTGGACCTCCAGCCCTCGGTCCCAGGGAGGGGCTTCTTGCTCAGGACTCCTGGACCCAGCTGTTCCATCATGATTCTCTGTCTCCCTGCTTTCCTGTCCCCTCCTAACCCCATCAACGTAACGTAATGCAAGGAGAACGGGAGACCCTTCTTACTACGGCAATGGTCCGTTTGTAAGCTGACCTAGTGGTCAGACCAAGAAAGCACACGGCTACCACCGATTCACTGGGACCGGGAATTCTGACACACTTCCGTCAGCCTCCTAATTTTGCTCTCCCTTGGGTGCCATGGTGGGAGAAAAAAATTTGGTAGGCGCTTTTGTGTGATGTGACGAAGTTCAAATTCAACTACCAATACTGTAATAATGCGCCTTTTTAATTTTCTCAAATCATAACCGAGTGTCACCAACACAGAGGTGATCTTGAGCCGGCTTGGGACTCTGACCGCCATGACACATGGTGACTGGGAGACGTAATGAAGGTTGGCAACGGCCCCCCGGCAACTGCCAACCTTTGGAAGGTCAGTTTCTCCGCAAGCCCTTACTATTTAAAGAAAACGCGTGGCAAAGCGCATCATGCCTTGGTGTTTGGAATCTAAGCCACAGGAAACCAACCCTGGCACAGAGACCAACCCAGTGAACAGCGTTACGATGCTGCAGACGCAAGCAACGGCAGCTTCCCTGCTTGGTAAGAAAGTCAGCGGGAGAGAGACAGCCACGACTGCTGATGCAATAATCCACAAGCAATCGCTTCAAATCATTACCACCCCCTCCCCACCCCCGCCCTGGGATTCCTACAGTTTTTATACTTAGCATAACAAAACCTCACACGAGTCCTCCTGTGGCCTCACACTTCTGCATCATCCATTTCAGATGGAATTCCAACAATACCAGGGCCCAGGGATCACCCGCGGTGCTCCTGGTGCAGGAGCCGCTCTGAGCTTCAGAAGGCTTTGTCCCTCCCCGCGCTGACCAATGCCAGGGGCTCAGACAACACCCCCGGGGCTCCGTGCAGATGGACTCAGACAACTCTGGCCGGCAGGAGGCTACTTTTATGAGCAAATCCTAGCCTCGTAAGGATCCTTCTGCCGACCAAGGCCGCAAGGAGAGAAGAAAGGGAAACAGCCCAATTAGGAGGCATGGGGAGAGATGACTTCATAGCTTCCCGAGGAACTCAATTAGGCTGATGCATTTTGATGCTAGGAAAACTCGGGGTCCTGGTAAGGGAAGAATCCCAATGCAGACGATCTTCAGTGAACTCTGGGGCTGAGCTGACGTGCTCGTCAAATGCTGCGCGAGCTGGGGGGCCTGCAGAGCCCCGTCCCCACTCCCCAGCCTCAACCCCACCAGGTGTATAATCTGACACCCCAGAGACTGCTGTGGGTTTCTTTAGGTGGTCTCAGCACGGACCACCCCCGCCACACGGGCACGGCCATGTCCACTTTCGACCGCGCTCCTCATAAGCAGTATGCCAGGGGCAGCAAAGTCCCAGCAGGCAGGGCTCCCTCAAGACAGAGAAGGCCCAGGGCCACAGGTGCAGAGGAACTTGGCAGCCGACGGCATATGGCAGGGCCCGCCTCCTTCCCGCCATGCTACTGTGGTTCCTGCTGGTGGTCCATGCCTCAAGGGGCCCTCCGAACGCGTCAGCATCGCCGGGCCCAACACCTTCAGTCTGGGGCCAGCAACTCCGGGGGAGGCTGCACCTCTGCAGCCCGAGACCCCGCCACACAGGGCAGTGGGCATGCACAGCCCAGCGAGGGCTGGGGGCCCAGGCTGCACACCCACGCAGCACAGAGGATGTGCCCAGCTCCCCAGAAATGCAGGTGCAGTCAAGGAGCGGGGATGGAGGGGGGTTCTATTCCAGGAGGGCCTGGTGAGCCCATGTCTCTCCCTTCCAAACCTCCACTCAGCTACGACAGACTGGGAGTGGGAGGAAAGATGAGCGCCACTCTGAGATGCTAAAGAAAAACACCAAACAGATTCACTCCTTGTGCTGTACTGTGCATGGCCCCAGGAGAACAACTTCCTGTGTGCTACGTCCCGGGGCAGCCTAGGAAGGCCCCGAGTGCCAGGGGAACAGGAGAACACGAGGGGCATTTCTGGAAGCCACTCTCACCCCGACCGAGAGAGTCCAGGAAAGGGGTGACCCGGGCTGCTGGGAACCGGGCAGGGCCGAGTGACTCAGGGGGTGGAGTCCCTCAGCCAGAACACGATGGAGCCACATAGCGCCATGAGCCGGGCGGCCCTGTGACCCTGCGGGAAGGGCTCCTCGGGCTGTCAGACTTATGGATTATCCCACAGGAGAAAAACTGAATTCAAATACCATGATAGCGCCTTATATTTAAATACTGCCCACAGGTCATACATGTTTACATATAACACACGTCAAACCACACGTGTCCGAGGGCTGTTGCAGAAGGGTCTTGCAAATCAGACAGCATACACTCTGGCCAAGTGTCACAGGGGCTAGTAGGGGCAGCTCCACTGTGCCAATGAGTCTGGACAGGACGGTGATGGCGATGGTGACGGCGATGGTGACGGTGACGGCAGCAGCAGTGCCTGGCCACACAGGGAGGTGGCTAGGAGCTGGGGGCCAGGAGGCACACCGGCCAGGCTTGCTAACACGGCTCTCTTCCCTCCTGCACGCCCACTTCCTGGCTGGCCCTGCCCCGGGAGACGTGGAGAGGAGACTGGGAGAGGGTGCAGGGGTGGTGATCCAGGTTGAGAAGGATTTCTCCGCGGCTCTGGCAAGAAGAGATCTCAGCTGCAAGACCCAGGCCCGCGGCAAGCGCGCTCGTTCCTGGCAGGGGCCGCTAGGGCTGTCCCTGAGAAGTCACAGGAAACGCACGTCAGGCCCAACCCAGAGGAGAGGGATCGACACCTCCAGGCGATCCGAGCACGGGCTCGAGACGGAGCAGCACTGGGAGCCGGGCGTTTCTCCCGACTTCTCAAAAAGACCCTTCACGTTTTCATTTCACGAAAAGCATTTTGAGAACAGCCCCCGCGCTGGCGCTCACGACTGCACAGATCGGCAGCGGTGCTGACCAGGGACGCACACGGGGACACGCAGGGTGTAAACAGCTTCTCTCTGACAACCCGGCAGACTGCCGCTCCGCATGCCACACACAAGGCAACGTCCTACCGTGAGCGCAGAGAGAGGGTCTGGGTCACCCGTGTGAGTCACGGGCGAACTGAAACCGGAGCCGGCAGTGCCGCCCGCACGCTTGGACCGCGATTTGGTCCAGGAGAGCAGTATCATCTCCCACCTGAACTGCTGTTGTCACTTTCACGTTCTGGTCTTTAGAAGCCACCCCAGAAATCACTGCCTGGAACACAGAAGCACACTGGTGGCTCCAGCCGTGGTTTCTTGGAGGAGACAGGTGACCACGCGCTCGCAGGAGGCTCAGGGGAGCAAGCCCACTCGGGCTGCAAGGCCGACCCACAGGGGCTATGCTGGGACCACGGCCACCACACCACAGGAATCCCCACACACAGCACAGCCTCTGCTGGGAAGTCCTGCCTCTCCCTCGGAAGAGCCACTTCTCACTGGCTTTTTCTTTCTTTAAACTATATATTTTAGAGAGAGAGAGAGAGAGAGAGAGAGAGAGAGATCTTCTGCCGCCTCATTCTCCAAATGCCAGCCACAGCCCCTGTGTGGGGCACTCGCTCCAGGTCTCCCACAGGGGTGGCAGGAATCCCGTCATTTGAGCCATCACAGCTGCCTCCGAAGTCTGCGGAAGGAGGGAGCTGGCGTCGGGATCGGAGCTGTGCATCGAAGCAGGCACTCGGATGTGGGCTGGGCACACAAAGCGGCTGTTCACCCCACACAGGGAACGTACCAGCCACCCCCACCCCACTGGGGTGAGTACCAGGGATTCTCAGACAGGGTTCCACTCGGTTTGCAGAGAGAACTGCGTCAAGGTCACTGCATTACTTAGCTTTTTCATTACTACAGCAAAATACCCGAGGGCACCAACTTTCCAAAGAGAACAGGTCCACGAAGCCTCACGGTCTGGGACGTTCAGGTCCGGAACTGGGTGGCCCTGCAGGGTTCACTGGTTTGGCCACTGGGGACAGCAGTGGCTGCAGGGGCTCGGGGGGCTGAGGCCGGTGGCTCGGGCTTTCCCAGCCTGTGTAGCCGTGGCTCTGAGATCAGAGGTTCAGCTGAACTATAAACGGGGCGGTGAGGGAATAAACACGTGTTTTCTTCTTCATTTGCTTACATTAATTAGGAACACTGATTTTTAAAGAATTTATGTCCCAAGTGAGAACCACAGAATCGCAGAGTCCAAGGAGGTCCCACAAGTTGCCAAATCTGCTACGAAAGTACTTCTGCATGACGGCTGCCCAGGGTTACCAGTCCCTCGCAGGGCTGCCCGGCAGATCCTGCCTTCACACCCCTGGGAACCCCGAGCTGCCTTGGAGGAAGTCTGACTGTGCTCCTGGGGAGGGTCTGAGATCACCGGGGTCTCAGACACACGAGTGCCACCACCCGCGGCTGTCTGAGCTACTTCCGCCGGGTACCAGACACGTACGGGAGAGGAGCTCTGGACACTCGGGTCTTCCAAAGCACCTGCTGGGCAGTGACAAGCTATCCTCAGAGACCTGGCCAGATGTCCTGCCCACAGAGTCACAACAGAGTCACGACAGACAGATGGGAACCTGGTACTGTTGTAAGCCACCACGTTTCGGGTTCTCTGCCCAAAGATGGATAATCCACGGGGCAGCTGGCGGCAGAACGGGGGACACGGGTTTGAGCTCGTGGCTCCAAGTCTGCACGGCCTCCCTGTGAGTCATGCTGCCCACCGCACCCACAGCACAGCCCTCATGCCTCGCACCAGTTTGCAGAGTGAGCAGTCAAGGGCTTTGTGACACCTCACGTGGCAAATGCGACCTCGCTGCCACCACCTACTAAATTTACTGACGCTTCAGAGAGGCTGGGATTTTGATGATCTACAACCCAAACACCAGGATTCCCAGCAGAGCCGTTCACTTCTTGCTGGAAGAACCCTCGTTACAGAGGAGCAGGGAGCCGGGTGTCTCGTGGCTGCCACCGTGTCTCGTGGCTGCCGTCTCTTTATTCGCCATGTGTGGTCTCTGGTCCCAGGAGGTCACTGAAAGCCAAAAGCAATGTTAAGTGCACAAGCTTTAAATAACTTACAAAGTTAATGTAACGGATGTGAGTGCTGTCTGGAATCCATCACTCAGGGCTCGCCACAGCCCCGAGCTGTGATAAAACACCACTCATAAATTTATATTAAAACTCTGCTCAATAGCAATTATTTACCAACAAAGATTTATTGACTGCGTTAGAGACTGGGGGTCTTACCCGGCAAATCAGTCTTTCTCTGGAGTCTGAGGGGCTGAACGGGCTGGCCTCTGCCTACACAGGGACCGCGGTGACACAGAGGCACCACAGGGCCGGTGCAGCAGCAGCCGTGACAAGGGCGGCTCCGCGTAGCGTTCAGGTCCCCCACAGGCTCTCTCAAGGCAGCATTTCCCAGGTGCCTCAGCAGCCCCTGGAGGCCGCGTGTACCTCCGACTGAGAGTGGAGGAGAGGGCCCGTGTGCCTTAGCAGTGGTGTGAATGCAGTCGGCCTGCCCCCGAGGGGGCGAGAGCAGTCTCCTCATTGCCAAGTTGAAAAAACAACTGCCTTGCCAGGGCTTAAAAACACCCTGGCTGGGCTGGGCTGGGGCTGGGCTGGGGCTGGGCTGGGGCCGGGGCTGGGGCTGGGTGGCTGGGGCTGGGCTGTGGCTGTGGCTGTGGCTGGGGCTGGGGCTGGGGCCGGGGCCAGGGCTGGGGCTGGGGCGGGGTGTAGTGGGTAAGGCTGCCGCCTGCAACACTGGCATATTACATGGGTGCCCGGCTGCTCCACTTCTAATGACCTGGGAAAGCAGCAGAGAATGGCCCAAGTCTCTCTCTCTCCATCCTCCCAAAATAAATTAAAAAACCTTGTAAAAAATTCTAAAAAGAAAAGCCACCCACGTAAGTTCAGAAGTGCCAATGTTGCTATTCCCCCACCAAGAAAAAAAGCGACGTTGGAGGAAGGGGCACCCGACCTGGAGAGTAAGACTCCACACCCCATCCGAGTGCCTGGCTCAAATCCTCATGCCCAAGGCCTGCTCCTTCCAGAAGCACACCCTTGGGGGCAGTGGTGATGGCTCCTGCCACCCTTGTGGGAGACCTGGGCTGAGTTCCCAGCTCCTGGATCCACCCAGGGCCCAGCCCCACCTGCTGCAGGACCTGGGGCATGAGCAGGTCAGTGGGAACCCACTGCCCGCGTCTCTGCCTCACAAATAGAAGAAAAACCGTTGAAGGTGATGTGTGAGTACTTGGTGCTTCCCCGGGTCAGCCGCTCATCCTGTGCTCCGTGACCAGTGTTCACAACCCTTTGGGACACATTCTCCTTACAGAAGTTAAAGGTTTCTGCAAATTTCTCAAATGGCTCAGAAAAATGCTGAAATATGGAGCCAAGAGGCTGGACCCCAGTCAGCCGACCTGCATGCCTTTAATACGTTTACCCTAATTAAGATTTTCCCTGTAGTCTGCATTAGAGTCGCGGCCGATTCACATCAGATTAGCTTCCAGAGACCCAGAAAATGCCTCTGGGTGGGATTTCATCCACAGACACTGGAAAGCGAGGCTGGCGTCCTGCTCCACAGTGTCCTCGGCAGGGTCTCTCCTGCCTTCCTGCCTCGTGGCACACAGCTGTCCCTTGCAGGTCACAAGCACACACGCTGGACCCGCAGCAGCCAGTGTTGCCGTGGGGGTCGGTGAGAGCGGCCTTGCTCACAGCAGTGCCCATCGGCTCCACAAGGGACCCGTGTCAGGCTACGGTCCCAAGCACCGAACTCACTCCTGTCTCAAGAGGCCCTTGCTCCGCCAGCCGCTGCAACACAGGCTGCTGGCGCTGGGGACCCTCCAGGACCCCGGACGCACACTGTCCCCTGTGGGCCAACCTCGCCTTCAGCCTCTTTTTGCAGAGGAGGTTGTTACCGGACACAGCACTGGCGGCGGCAGGGAGTCCAGGTGAACCAGGAGGCCCCCAATTCTCCCCAGGCTCTGCAGAAAGAGATCCCCGAGCCCTTTAACAGGGTGTGAACCACACAGAAGCCATCGGCGACCGAGTCCTCCCCCTACTTCCAGCCTCCCTGGTGACACCCCCTCCCCTCACGACTGCTGGACTGGGCCGACTGAGCCCCACCCCACTCAGATATCAGCGTTTGGAGGTGGGGCCTTCATCGAGTTAATTATTATTTCAAAAACTTCTGTTACTTATTAGAGAGAGACAGAGGGAGTGAGCGAGCGAGCCGGCCCATCTACTGGTTCACTCCCCAAGTGCCCTCAATTTCCCCCCAGGAGCTGAAGCTGGGGGCCAGGAACTCAATTCATTTCTCGCATGTAAGTGGCAGAAGCTGCTGCCTTCCAGGGTCTGATTAGCAGGGAGCGGGAGTCAGGACCCGCAGCTGGGCATGGAGTCCAGGCACTCTGACGTGGCACTCAAGTGGCCTAGGTGGCATCTGGACCTGCGTAAGTGCCCACCCCAAGCCAACCACTGTAGACCGAGGCAGCCAGGGTGGGCCTCAGTCCAGCAGCACTGGCCTCCTAAGAGGACATCAGGACACAGACACACAGGGAAGAGATCCGAGGATGGAGGCCTCGGAGGGAACCAGCCTACGCACGTTGCGCTGCGATAAAATACACGTCTGTTGTTGGAACTCCCTGGTCTGCGGTGCGTGGTTAGAGTAGCCCAAGAGGTGACACGCAGCCCTGCGGACGGGCTGGGGCTGCTCCAGTGCAGGAGATCCGCTGACTCTCCCAGCTGTGCCCTGCAGGGCCCCACGTCACACTTGTCCTCAGCCTCCTTTCCCTTCCCCGAGGGCCTCTCGGGCACCGAGCCCTGTGCCTGCCCCCAACACACACAGCAAAGGTCTCTCCCCCCGAGGGAGTCTGCGGGGCTGGGGCTGGCTGAGCCAGATCTGGCCCCCAGTGTCCCGCATCCGCGGCCGGCACAGGGGACACCCTCAAACAAAGTCCCAGCAAAGTATACTACTCCCAGCAAACCTGCAGGCTCAAGCAGACGAGGGAGGGTGACCGATTACGGTGGCACCGGCGACATCTGGATGCGTGACGTGCACGTTACAGAATTAGGGTTTAAAACAAAAAAGATCCGTCGTGGATCAAGACGGCTCATCATTCACGGCGGAGAAAACGCTCTTCAGTGGAAGAAGCGAGTCAGTAACAGCAATCATTCGCCGCGGGCACGGAGAAACGCCAAGGACCGGCTTCCCTGGAGCATCCTCCCACAGGAAACACAACCCGACGGAAGTTCCGGCGCAAGGAGACGCCTGGGCAGTCTGGCCTCTGCCGTTCAGTCTTCCTGTCCGGGCTGAGGTGGCTCCGTGGACGCAGCAGGGACCCCTCGCTGAGCTCTTTGTGAACACGGGGCTGTCTGCCGCCCCACACCCACCATCTCACAACCCGAGGCTTCTCCACCAGCTTGCCTCGGGGGAGGGGCGAAGGCGGAGGAGAGGATTCGGGCTCTTTAGCCAGCTCCCCGGTGACCCCTCCGCCACCGGTTCGTAATATTTCTGTCATTCTGCCAGGTTGCAGGGTTACACTTTAATTGAGCTGTCAGCATCTCCAACAATCCTATAAAGCCGCGATTATGCACGGCGGGGTTAGTGACACACTTGTTATTGTGGACGCCCTATTTGCGAAACCCAAACCTGCACCACACACAGGTCAGCTCACCCGCGCGACCTTGCTGTCATTAGCCGCGTCTATTCCTACCTCACCGCTGAGAAAATCACACAGCCCCGGCTTCAAAGTGCCGGCCGGCACTGGATTCGGCCAGGAGCTAATCACCCACAAATCCAGCTCAAATGGCAATAATTGGCTAAACTGCTCCCCTCTCCAGAGCTCAGCAGTAATTTGGGATGATAAAGAAAAGAATTATTCAGCTAACTGCCCCGAAATGTATGCCTTGTGACCGGCACACTTCACATTTTAATAATGATGGACACGAATCCAATTTAATGCAGTGTCAGCCGAGTCACAAGACTGATAACAATGACAGGGAAGAGAAACAAAGTTTGTTGTGCACCCACTCCCCGTGAACCCCACATTTTACAACCTCGTTGGCAGTGGGGGAGGCCGGAGAGACGGCCACGTCAGGTAGGTCTGGACGGCTCTGTGACGTCTGGCTGACAGCCAAGCGCTAACCAAAAGAATTAAAAAACGGGCAGAGGGAGTGACGGAACTACCACACAGTGTGCAGGCAGCACCAAGCAGAGGCCTTCAGCACACCTCCCCTATCCAGAGGAAAATAAAACTCACATAAAACAAACATTTTTCCCCATCAGGCCTGGCAGATCCCGTCTAGATAGTTCCAGTTAAGATTATCTCATGGTCGCCTCATTTTTCTTCCTGGTCCCCCTGTCTCTCCCGTCACAAGATGTTCAGCACCAGGGACAAGACTCTGCACACTGGCTGGGGCCAGCTGAACCGTTCATCACCTTCCTGCAGGCTGACCTCTCCTCCCACCCAGACCGCCCCTGGGGACAGAACCACAAACAAAGCCTGAGGCTCTCACAGCAATTTCTCCTGTAGCTAAAGGAGATTAAAGTGAATGCAACGGCTTGCCTGGGAGGCAGATCCTGGCACCCATGCTGGCCAGAGTGGTCCTTCGTGGGATGGTGGCCCTTGGTGAAAATGCAAATGGTTCAGGGCTTACTTGGTGGTCTGCGAGTGTGGCAACAACACAAGCCTGTCCCTGTGTCTTTATTCAAGCCAGAAGCCTCAGCACAGGTCTCACAGAGGCTGCAGGGAGGGCTGGCTGAGTCACGGGGGGGGGGGGGGGGGGGTGCACACTTGTGCAGAGTCAGAGCTGACTCACTGGGTAAGCCACCTGTCCCCTGTGTGCGGAGCCCTCAGACGTCTGCTAGGAGCGGTGTTTTCTCCCCAAACACGCCTGTAAAGGTGTCCTAGGACAGTCTGAACACTCTGTCCCCCAGGTGTTCTGCTCACACTCCGGCAGCCCAGGTGTGCCAGAACACACCCTTACGCTCTAGCACTGGAGAACGCTCTGGGCTTCACTCTACCATTGCTCCCCTTGACCTCCTCTGTCCCTTTCTGGGCGATTTCTCCTCCACTCTACTCTCTGCCCCTGCCCCGAGCTTGGGCCCAAGTCCCAGTCTTCTTCCCAGACCTTACCCTGGGCTATAGACATTCAGGCCTGGGGTACCACAGGGAGCCCCTTACCCTGTCCAGGACCAGGGATTCCGCCAGCAGTGCAGGTGGCACCTGGTAGCTGTGGCAAATCCCAGCAGTCACACCCTAGGGCCCTCCGTATCTTCTATCTTGGGTTCCCTGTAGAAGAGGCTGTCCCTGGACCTGCCCTGGACAGGAGGGCCATGACGAGCCACTTGTGACAACCATGGCGTTGCTGTGTGACCAGTCCTGAGACGTGCCATAGATGTACACCACACACCGGATTTCAAAAGCTTAGTTAAGAAAAACCATAGCTTTTTAGATTGAATGCATGCTGAAATGGTGAATACATACTACATATATGCAGTTAGATAGAACACAGTCTTAAAAATTAATTTCACTTCCTTCTTTTCGTAATGTGGCCCGCACATTTGACAGAAATCCCTCATGTGGTCTGTATCACGTTTCTTTTGTTGTTGTTTTTAAGATTTAGTTTCTATGTGAAAGTCACAGTTACAGGGAGAGAAGAGACAGAGAGAGAGAGAGAATGTTCCATCCGCTGGTTCGCTCTGTAGATGCTGCAGGGCTGGGGCTGGGTCAGGCCAAAGCCAGGAGCCTGGAGCTTCATCCAGGTCTCCCATGTGGGTGGCAGGGGCCTAAGGACTTGGCCGTCTTCCGCTGCTTTTCCCAGGCTTATTAGCAGGGAGCTGGATTGGAAGTGCAGCAGCAGGGACTTGAACCGGTGCCCTTACAGGTCGCCCACATCGCAGGCATCAGCTTTGCCCGCTCTGCCACAACGCCGGCCTCAGGTTTCCACAGACAGAGCTGTCCCAGGCCCACACGGGCTCCTGTGCTCCCGGTTCCCTGAGTTCTAGGTCACTACCTTCAGGAAGATAGGACCCTCCCCCAACTCCCCCAAAACCTGGCCAACAGCAAAGGTTCAGGAGGCATTTGACCAATGGATGACTGGACGAGTGCGGCCGTCCCGTGTATGGTCAAAGTCCTATGGCAGTGACGTCACTGCGCCAGGTAGTATCAGCTGAAGTGGAACAGGCTCCCGGACCCGGGCGGCAACCACAAGCTAGGCCTTGCCCTCTACGGGAGAGGTGGTTAGACACGGCACACAGAGGAACCAAGACCAGTCAGCTCCGAGTGTGGGTGCAGTGGACGGACGACGTCACTGCCTTCACGAGGGCGTCACCAGGGCCTGCCCCTCAGGATTCCTACCTGTCGCAGAAGCTAAGACACAGGGCGGGGGTCGTGGTGCAGCAGGATAAGCTGCCACTGGACACGCACATCACACACTGCAGTGCCAGTTTGAGTCCCTGCTGCTCCACTTCCAATCCCGCTTCCTGCTAACAAGCCCGGGAGGCAGCAGACGGTGGCTCAGGTACTCGGTCCCTGCCAACCACCCACACGGAGATCTGGAAACAGCTTCTGGCTCTGGACTTCAGCCTGGCCCAGTCCTTTGTGTTCTGAGCATCTGGGAGGTGAACCAGCAGATGGAAGGTCTCTGTCTCTCTTTTCCTCTTTCTAGCACTCTGCCTCTCAAATACATAATTTTTTTTTTTTTAAAAAAAGACACAGATACACTGTGGCAATTCAAATCATGGGCTAGAGGTTCTACTAGAGAAATCACAGGAAAGGGAGTACTCGCTTTCCTCCTGATCAAGAGATGAGGTCTGTGCAGACCAACAGCCATGTGTCCATTTTAGACTCAGACCTAAACCAGGGATGGACAACAGGTACACGGGGCGCTCGGCTCCCAGAAGCCTTTTCAACACGGCACCCCAGGCCGTGTGCTAGGACGGGCAGAGAAGGAGCCAGCCCCTGCAGCTGGCCCTGACAGCGCCTTGCCCCTCGGTCTCTAGAAACTTCCTGTGCAATACAAAGTCGTGATGTCACGATTGTCATGGCCATGGCTCCTGCCCCTGTTTGAGTTTCTTAGAGACCTGAAGGCTTCCATGAACTGATCAAAGCGAGAAACACACTGAGGCTGGGCTTGCGGAAAACAAAGCAGATCTAGTCCCTGCCTGCTCCAGGACAGCGGGGTCCCACGGGGGTCTCGCACTCCACTGCATTCCTCTCCTCCCCGGGCCTCCCGCCAGGCTGAGGGTCCAGTGGCCCGGGGTGAAGGAGGGACTCCTACTCTCAGTCCGTCATGGAAAAGGACCTGCGGCAGAGGTGTCCGGATGCTCCGGGGCCGTGGGGCAGGGTCCTCCACAGCTCTCCTGCCTCTGAATGGTGCTTTTTAAAATCGTGCTGCATCGACCCGGCAGCGAGACCCTTTCTACAGATTCTGATGTCTTCGTGGCAGGGGGTGGAGGGGCTGAGGAGGGCAGTGCGAGGCTAGGGAAACCGATCAGAGGGACACAGTGCTTTAGGGTCATCCCCAGAATCACGCCCTGGACAAGCAGGAGGAACTGAGGTCCTAGCCACTCACCAGGGACCCCAACGAGCAGTCAGCTCGTCAGCCCCTCTGTCAGAGCCGACCTGGGACTGGGACGGGGGAGCCTTCGGCACGAGCGCCCTTCGGGTCCCTGGTGGGCTATGGAACTCAGTGCAAGTGGGTAACGGAGGCGACTGTTCACGTGGGCAGTCAGATGGGCTCCACTTCCAGCTGGCTTCCTCTACGGAAGCCTGCTCTGGTCCACCCTGCTGGCTGTCAGAGAGATGAACGTCGCTGCCACTGACGACAGGGTATTTCACTGACGTGAGCAAATGTGGACGGAGACACCAGGCGTGGGCCAAGGCGCGCACCTGGAAGTGACCAGGAAAAGAGGCTGTCTTTATTTCCCTCCAAAGGTCTCAGATGCCAACGGCCGTGGGTGACGGGAGGTGAAGGCGGAGCTTCACAAATCCTGATTCATCACATTTAAAAAATTACTCGAATGGGCTCTCTCTGGAGAAGCTGATTGTTAATCAGGACAATTTAATGATGAAAACACCCTCAAATATCGTGTCAGCAAGTTACAAACGGCCTTGCTGTTTCCACGTAGGAATGGCACCATGTATACTATATACAAAGTATTGCATTTCACGCCTCATTTACTGCGGCATATTAGCGGCTTCAGCCATCAAGTAACAACTGTCTCTTCGCCTGGTTCAGATACTGCAGGGGGTGGGGGCCGCGCAGTGGGAGAAGGGCCCACGGAGGTTCAACGGCCGCACGCGCCTTGGGAGAGTTCGGGGCTGTCCGTTTTATGGGCTTGTCAGCAAGGCGAGATAATGGCACATCTACATTTTAGCAAACAGTGCAGTCTTTAGTAAACACTTCTTGTGTATACACAACTAATTGATGCATCATTTGGCGCATTTTTCTTCATTTAATTACTTAAGATCACTCAAAAAGACGGTAGCAGAGGATTCCTGTGATTATTTAACTGACTCACTTCACTTCTAAAATGCCTGAAAACAGAGCCTTAGCCACCGCCTCAGCTCTCCAAAGCAAAGCAATGTACAGCTGTAATCGGGGCTGGCACTGTGGCGCAGCGGGTTAGCCGCAGCCTGCAATAGAGGCATGCCACAGTGGCACCGGCTGGGGTCTGGCTTGCTCCACTTCTGCTCCAGCTCCCTGCTAAAGTGCCTGGGAAAGCAGCAGAAGATGGCCCAGATGCTTGGGCCCCCATGTGGGAGACCCAGGTGGAGCTCCAGGCTCCTGGCTTTGGTTTGGCCCAGCCCTGGCTGTTGAAGCCATCTGGGGAGTGAACCAGTGGATGGATGATCTCTCTTTGTCTCTTCCCCTCTCTTTCTCTCTGCAACTCTTTCAAATAAAAATAAGCAAATCTTAAAGAAAACTCTTTGCGATCTCAGGCACTTGTTTCAGGATCCAAAAAAATTCCAAAACCGAGAATAAGACAGATGAGGAGGATATTCCACTTGTTGGATTCCGTTTTATGTGATGCCACCTGGATGCTGCTAGCAACATTACTGATCTGCGATTTGCCACTCAGAAGGCGCAAGGGGGCTGTGGTGACAAGAGACCTGCACGGTGAGGATGAGGCAATTCTCACATGCGGAATCGTCAGCCGCCCCCTGAGGCATTAGAAGAGAGCCAGAGCTTGGATCCACACGGAGCTTTTCTTTTTGCCGGGAGCGCCAGGACGCTCTGAGATAAGCCACATGGGAGCTGCCCGCCTGTGCACTTGCTGGGGTAAAGCCCTTCGCTGGGCCTGACGTCCAGCTGTTCACGTTCTAATGCGTGTCAGGATTTCTCCCGCTCTGTGATGAAGGCTTGGCCTCGAGATGGCATTGCCGAGGGCTCCCAGAAGCAGGCAGAGCTGGGCAGGGAGCGGAGTGTTGGCTCCCCCGGCCGGCACCCTCGGCAGCCACACAGCCCTCGCTGGCGGCCGGCCCCCGGCGCAGGCTGAGGCCCGAGCGTTCTGTGGCCGCGATGCCTGTCTTTGAAACGCTCGTGGTGCTGCCAGGGGCAGGCAGCAGCTTTGCAAACAGCTCTCGGCTTACTCGGCAAAGCTTGCTTTTTCCCTTCAAAGGTGGCAATCTGTTCTGCAGATACAGGTTAACGCCGAGGCCTGGCTGGAGGATGCGTGCAGCTGCTACCGTGGTGCCGTGCAGCGGGCCCAGGCGCACACACGGCGGAAGTTCTCAGGGAGAACAAACTGAGAAGCCTGGCGCCAATCCCCTGCTCCCCTCTGAAGCCTGACCCCAACACGCTGGAAGGGGAGGGCACGGGAGAGGCGTGCGGGCCGCAGCCGCAGCCCGCGTCCGGCCATGCTGCCCCCGGCAACGGAGCATGCCCCTTGGCAGAGAATTCTTCCCGCTCAACTTCTTTTAAAACTTCTTGTGGGAGGAGAGGGAGTTAACATAAGAAACAATATGTATTAAAAAAAAAAATGCAAGGTGCCCAGCGAACGGCTAATGGAATCTGATGCTGGCTTTAATTTTAATGAAGAAAGTTGCCAGTAGCAACAAAACTGTCAGCAGCCGTGGAGCACCATTAATAAAGATCGAGACAACATTAGTGCCCGGCACCAGTACAAAAGGTTCCCTCGCTTCACGCTGTGCTAAATTGGCTGCCCAATTTTTCTTAAGTGTCCATTCTATTTAGAAGACAATTTATTAATTTTTGCCATTCATTGTCAGTTGACAGGCCATCATTTTGTAGACCGAATTTTAGATGAAAACTAATTGAAGAGACTGGCAGTATTTATGAGGGGTATTATTTGTCAATTACAGCGGCAAATACTCCTTGCTACCACCAACTTTGATGCCCCTGTTGTCTGGGTGTGAGAACCACTGTTACGGCTGGCATTAAAATATGAGTAAGTCTCTCCCTGCTCATCAGCTCATCAATTTCATAGGCATGGAGGGAACCCACCGCCCTGGTAGATGGATACATTGTAACTGACAAAGGGGGAGTGATCATCACAGACAAGCCACACACAAAGCAGAAGCCCAGGGAGCTGATTCAGATTCCCAGCCTTTCCTCATCTCTGGGTAACAGCCACAAGCCGTCCTTAACAGGGTTGTCTCCTGAATTTTATACAGTAGCAAAATAATTTCCCAATAAACTGCTATGTCTTAAACAAATTCAAGCAGGGATATGCACACATACAGAATGGGTGCGCATGTGAGTTGTGTGTGTGTGTCTATGCTCTGCCTATCAATTTGCCAACAAGAAAGCTCAATGTCTTGTTCTAAAAATGAAAAATATTTAAAAAAAGAAATAAAAAATGAGAATCTTGCCTTTTATAAGGAAAATGCTTGCATTCAGTAAAAAGCCCTTCAGAACTTGGAATTAAAAGTTTGATCAACCAGTTTCTCTAAGAATGTCATGTTCATGTCCGTGTTCTACAGCAAAATCTTTACATCTTCTTAACTAATGCTACCAAAAGCCTGGATCCCACATCGTAACAATGAGCAGTAATTTGCTTAACAACTAAAGGAAAATTTAATGAGCAACAATTTTATATGCCCAACTTAACTTCTCTTTCTGTTGATGATGGAATTTGCTAGATTGCTGTAGAGCCTGGATTATGTTCTCAATTTGAATTTGCACAGAATGTGAGGTTTCAGCAATTAAGACACACATTTTCCCAAAGTGGCAATACTGAATTAAATGCTGGACAGTTGTGGCGTCTTGGAAAGTATCCAGTCTAAGCCAGAACAATGAGAACACCCCGAGGTCGCCCAGGCAGCACCCAATGCATCCAAATAGTCCAGAAAAAACACGGCACACAGCGAAAGGCATGTCTCATCGACTCGGGCATCTCCGAGGGCTCAGAACGGGCAAACTGTTCTCCAGACACCCAATCATTGCCCAAACGACCACTGCGCGACACTCTCGGAGTCAGTCCCGGGGCTGCGTGGAGAATGCTGCCCAGGATCTCCTTCCACTCCTCCCTTGTCTGCTGCCATCCAAAAGCTGGCCCAGGAGGCGCAGGTCTCTGTCACCTCCCCGCAGTGTGCACGTGGAGACAGAGGATGCCGCTGTGGGAAAGATGTGTCCGTGTCTGCGTGCAGCTTCTGTTTCACAAGGGGCAGCTACGAGCCCGGATGCTCCTTAGGGACGCACGTTGTTTGAGGGTCAGGGACAGGAAAGGTGGACACCTCACAGCCAGCGGCTCCAAGGGCAGCATCCTGGAGACACACCCCCTCTCACCTGAGGTCTCCCAGGACGCTGTCGGCCAGGTCAGGGTCTGCTGAGTTCCCAGGACACGGGATACTCCGCACGGCATATCTGGCTCCCAGCAAAGCAAAGCTGGGCCATTCACTGTGGTACGGAGTCTGGCTGTCCTCCCTCCAGTCTCGCACTCTCAGGCACTGCTCTCGTGCCGACGGCAACGGCCCAGACCACGCTATAGGAACCACACGTGTTCTCAGGCATCTGAGTTCACAGTGACCGTCAGCACGGGCCCAACAACGGCAGGAAGCCTGTGGGGTGTGCGCCATACAAGCAGCACCAACTGCAGTTTCCAAACGGAACTGTGACTAACTCTGGAAAGGGGACACTGCCCTGCCTCTGACGCCTGTGACCACAGCCACACGTCTCTGATTTTGCACTGGAAGTCAACCCTTTGCCATCTTGCCTGGGACCCCTAGGGTACGCGTAGACTCCGTCAAGGCAATGGGCCTGATCCATCCCTGGGAACAGGGGCCTCATGCGTTCGTCCAACAGTGGCTGTAGCCACATTAAGAGATGCCTGATCTGCTCTTTGGGGCCGCCCCTTGGCTTCCGAACCATTCTGTGTGAACCACTGAGTCAGAAAGAGGAGCCACAGCCCCAGAGCAGCTCAAGGAAGAGGAAAATTTAAACACGTCCCTCGTCTTTGAGACAAGGCAGCTCCTACGCATCCAGAAAGGGCCCCCAGACATTTCTTCTAAGGCAGGAGAGGGGCAGGGGGTCTCCTCCCTACACAGGCGTCACATCACACACTGCCCAATGCCCGGGCTCTAATGCAAACACACCTGCTCCCCGTGACGTCAGCGGAGGCACTCGGACTCCCTGTGAGTTATGGGGATGAGACCCCAGTGGACTCGCATTCACAGCACAAAAGTCCCCAGAGTCCAGAGCCACGAATGCAAAGGCAAGGCCAACAGTCTTCTCACGGTCCAACCAAGAATTACAGATTTTCAATGTAGCAGGACTCCGCTTCCACGACTTTAAAATACACCCAAAGTAAAATAAATTTAGCACCTGGTTATAAAGAAGATAACTCTGTAATTGACTCAGTAAATTGTATCAATGCACAAAGCAAAAAGAATTCAGAATTTTAGATGGCACATAATTGGAATAAATCTGCTAAGGACTGATTGTCAAATGCCTGTCACACTACTAACTCCATCTTCTAGGGTGATCCTCGATCCCTGCGGCATGGACCAGACCTGGCTTTCCACGTCGGCTACTCAAGGGACACACGCAGAAGTGACAGATACAGCATGCCTGAAGTGTCCTGAGATGGTGATCATGTGACCAAGTACGAGCTGACCACTGGTGTTCAAGTTGGTCTTGGAGGTGACCCCTGCACCCCGGAAGGGAAGGTCGAGGAGGCGGTGCACCTGCCTGCACGTGGCAGTCCCACCTTCCCGGAGGCTGCAGGAACCCAGCCCGGCCTCAGTGGCTCCAGGAGCGGATGCATCCGGTTCCCTCCCTTCCATGCCAGCGAAGCCCAGGAAGGGCGCATCTGCCATCTCCGCTTGCCTGCAGACTCACAGCCACTGGGTGCGGCTCACCTGCCCAGCCACTACTTCCAGACCAGGAGCGGACGAAGAGAGCCTATTTAACTCGGCGGCGGCGCTCGCCACCACACTACCCAAAGTGGGCACGGTCAACGCTGACTTCCAACCCAAACCAAAACAAACTGACAATCACCCTTCCCCCATCACAACCCAGCAACTGGCAAAAGTGAACTGGTTTGTTCCATGTATTTCAGCACCCTTCACGCCCTGAATGAGGCTGAAGAGTAAATCCGTCTGATTGAATTTCACTGGCTTTCAGAGTCCTTGTTCAGTCTGACACAACTTTCTGGCTTCTGAAGCCCCATGTTAACAACCGCAGCGTCTGGAATCGCGGTACCCAGTCTTGCTGACAAGTGACGGCCCGGACGGCCGTTCCATCCACCTGGAACACCCATGGCCACCTCGGGAGGCGGGAAGAAAGACGTGTACCCTCCCAGGGGCCGCCTCCCCGGGCCCCTGAGGGGCTTCTCTCTGCCTGCCTGCCGAGGAAAATCCCCAGGAAGCTGGCAAGTCCAGCACCTTTCTATTCCATACCCTAGGAGGCAGGGAGGTCTCCACCTTGCTCCCGGGGAAATGACACACTTCCCCGCCCGGGTCGGGTCGGTGGTACACCTTCACCCAGAGCAGTGGGGGAAGCAGGTGAGTGCGCACAGGCGTCCTCACGCTTAGCTTCGAGGGCCTTGCAGCTGACCACTGCTTGCACCCCAAACATGCTGAATGCCAATCAATGGGATTTTTTTTTCTTTAAGAAAAAGGTTCCTCAAAGACAGCATAAACCCCACTGATGCCTCCTTTGTCGAGTGAACTGCCCGCTATAGAAATCCAGGCCCCTTTTGTACGCCGCCCGGTTCTGCACAGGCGCTCCCCACTCCTGGGCGCTCCCTGCCTTAACCTCTTTGTTGGAAGGTGTCAAAGGTCCATCAGTCGGGACAGACTCGGCAGCCCGCAAGCTCTCCCCGCGCGCCGTTCACTCCCACCGCTAATTCATCATGGCCTGGACAGCTGGGCTGATTGCTGGCTGCCCGGCACAATGCGGGCCCCGCTGACCAGCCCTCGGCCCTGGCCAGGGGGAGGGCTGACGGCATGGGCTCCGGTGGCCCGAGATAAGTGCTGGCTGTCAGTGCAAGGACAAAGAAGGGCAGGCCCTGGGGAGAGGAAGGAGATAAAAAAAAAAATTCCCCACAACTGCTTTATCTGATGAGGGTTATGGCTAATTAATTATAAACTCAATTACCTAACCCTTACTTCAGCAGTCTCTATTCATTAAGAGATAAAACTTGACTGACGGCTAACTTTCTCTCTCTCCCACACACACACACACACACACACACGTGCACATGCATGCACGCACGCGCACACACACACACACACACACACACACACACAGCAGCGGCAGCAGCAGCAGGAGGCTGCCTTCCACTGCTACCCACCAACGCCCCTCCTCTAAGAATACCCCTAAAGGCACCCAGAGCTTGACAGGGACAGCCTGTTTCGGGGTGCTCCCTGGCCCCGCACGCTGGGCCTCACCGTGCCCTGGCCCTGCACAGCCAGTCTGGCCAGCACTGGGACACGCCCCACCCACGGCTGCAAGCGGGCCCGCGTGGTGCATCTCCCGTGAATCGCCTTAGCTGGTGCTGACGGCAGGTCATCAGCCGCAAGGCCCTGCTTTCCTCTTCCCAGGCGGGAACAGGGGAGCGGTGGGCACGCGGGCACCTGCTATTTTCCCACGTGGATGCCCCTCCTCCCCATACCCTGGTGGGGGCGCCTGGTCCCTGCGTCGCGGCGCCCGCTTCATCAGTAGGCTCTGCTCCAGGGAGGTTGTTAATCTCTTTCACCTTCTCTCCGCTTTGCCCACTTTAATGTATTTTCATGTCTATAAGTTCTTTTAATAAGCTGGGAGGGTCTGGGAGAGAAACACTTCAGGTTTCCTTGCTGCTCCTCGCCAGTATTACCTTGGCGGCCGGCGGCGCAGAGGCGCTAGCTGTGCATCAAAACACCAGGCTTTGATTCCTTCCCCACCAGGGGCTGCCGGGACCCCCACATTTAACATCCGCCCCATTATCTTCGTGGCCAGCGCTCAGGACGTGCCGGCCCGCCCCTTCTTTCAGAGTGTGGGACCCTCGCTGTAGCCTTTCCTGTGTGTGTGTGGGGGGTGGGGTGGGGGTTGTCTCCCGGCCTCGTTCTGGGTGCTGGGGCTGATGAGCCCAGAGTGCCCAGCTCTGGGTACGGTGGCCCTGGCTCGGACAGGGAGGACTGAGGGACACTGGTGGAAAGCAACTACAAGGATGCACCAGACAGCCTGCCTCCAGGGACCTGTGACCCCAGGGCCACCCCTACCTCCATGCTGTGGCACCTGCAGCACTGGTAGGGCAGTGAAGTTCAAGGATGGGGGTGGGGGGCGGGTGATGATGAGCCCTCAGGGGCCTGCAAGTGGGATCAGGCTCCTCTTACTATTCCCAGGACCTGGCCTTGCCCAAGGTCTCCTCTCTCCAGGGTCTCTAAACCTGCAGCCACAGGGAGCAGCTTCGCTCTCCTGGCTCTGAGGGCAGCAGGGGTCGCTACCCTGCCCACAGCACAGATCACTCAGCCTGTGGCTCTGGGGACCACTGGCTCCAGGCACCCTGAGCCGGGCTTCGATCACAGAAGGTCTAGTGACACTGGCTGGCACACCCAGGGCTAAGCAGCTCGGAGGACCATGAATGGTGCCCAGGAACCTGGCCTGCTGGCTCCCTCCCGCCCAGCACCCCTCCCAGTCAGCTCTGGCGGATGCCAACCCTGGAACAGCCTGGCTGTGAGCCCGACCGGGAGGGACAGTGGGAGGACACTGGCAATGACCCTTGTTTTGCTAATCCCCTGCCCGCAGCAGGCCATGGCTCCCAGGCGGACTTGGACCCGAGACCATGGATCCTATGGGATGGCCGTGAGGCAGACTTCCAGGTGCAGTGCGTGGTTCCTGAGATCCACGGCAGCGAGTCCACATCGCCCCACGCGCTCCGTCACATCGCTCCACCCACCCGTGGCCACCAACCAGAAACGCCAGACCCCCATGTTCCGAACAAGGCCTCTACACCGGAGCTTTTGCCAACACAGGCAGAGCCATCAGCTGGTGCTCCGTCTGCAGCCTGGACACACGGGTGCTGGGGGCCCAAGGAAGCCAGGTCAGACACCGGCGCTGGGGTGGGCACCTCCTGCGGAGTTTGTAGAACATGATCGGGAAGACGTGGTGGCCAGTCTCTTGTGGCCACCGAGATTTCTACTGCATTTAAGTACGAGGGAGGCCATCTCTCACTGATGGGTTTGGAGGGTTTTTCTGCAGGCCTTTCTGGGATACCTGCTTCTTCCTTCCAGAATCTCCACGCCTATGGCTCACGTGCTACAACCTGTGTTTTCCTGCATGGCTGTTAACCTGTGGTTTGTGTGTGAACAGGTGCTGTGAATGGCAGCAGGTCAGGCTCAGGGTCCCAGAGGGAGGGAAAGAGAGAAGGAAGGAGGGAGGGAGGGAGGGAGAGCAGGAGAGGAGACAGAGGTATCTATGTGTGTGTGTGTGTGTGTGTGTGACAGAGAGAGCGAGCCAGAGACAGCAAGTATGTGAGTGAACACGTGTATATGTGAGCAGGCACACGCGTGCTTGTGTATGAGAGTGAGCGAGCCAGAGACGGCAAGTGTGTGAATGAACACGTGTATATGTGAGCAGGTGTGTGTGTGTGTGAGTGAGCAGGTGCATATGTGAGCATGTGTGTGTGTGTGTGTGTGTGAGTGAGCAGGTGCATTTATGAGCAGGTGTGTGTGTGTGTGTGAGTGAGCAGGTGCATATATGAGCAGGTGTGTGTGTGAGCAGGTGCATATGTGAGCATGTGTGTGTGTGTGTGTGTGTGAGTGAGCAGGTGCATATATGAGCAGGTGTGTGTGTGTGTGAGCAGGTGCATATGTGAGCAGGTGTGTGTGTGTGTGAGAGAGCAGGTGCATATGTGAGAGGGGTGTGTGTATGTGTGTGTGTGTTTGTGTGTGTGTGTGTGAGCTGCCTGGGCAGGAACTGAGCCAGGTCCTTCTGAGGAGGCAGCAGTACTTCTCACCTCGGTTTCCCTCCCCTGACAGGAACCACAGGGGACCAAGGCAGGGGCAGGCAAGGGGTGAACCCAGAGGGAGGGAGAGAAGCATCTCAAGGCACGAAAGGGCCTGTGTGACACTTCCGGGAGCTGAAGACGGGTGCATCAGGTGCCAGCACCCTGTCCAGCTTCTCCCCTACTGGGGAGAACAGCAGGTGAAACTCAGGGACTCGATCTGTCCCAGAGAAGGTGGGCTTGGGCCGACAGAGGGGAGCCCCGCACCTGACGGTTCCAGCTAGCACCACAGGGCTGCAGAGCAGCGAGAAGTCACGGCACACACGCTGAGCTGTGAGTGCAGGAACATCCCAGGGTCACTTGAGGGAAGCCTCATCCCAAACCACAGTTACACAAACCCATGCCACCCGTTGCCACCGACTGCAGACGTGGTATCCGCTTGTTCATATCATCACCACCACTCAGAAGAGTCGTGTTTAAATCGATGTGAAACAATGAATACTTGGAGAGGCATCCAGGAAAAAAAAAAAAACAGTTAATTATAGTCGTATGTGTAGTCATAATTGGCCCTTGTTGGCCAATAGAAGGAAGACATTTGCAACTTTTCCCAGGAAATTATACTCTGAATCCTTCACGAGGTGGACCTCGTCCTTTTCCGAGAAAACTTGATAGCAGTCTTTAGTATTCACTGGCATAATTAGGACTGCAGTTAATTTCATTAAATTCTCTTGCTGCTAAATGAAGCAGATTATGAGACATCTTTTATTGCAAGGCGTGAAATTACAGGCTGTCAGCTGCCAATGGTGGGGTGAAACTAATGAATTACAGGGTAAATAACACCAGAATTAAGCAGCCAATTTAACACAGCACCGTGGAACAAAGTCATTTTTACTCAGAGCTTTGAGGAACAGCACGACCGGCATACCTGTAACGCACGCGGATGGCGGAGGAAGCCAGCGCACGGCTAACAGAGACCCCACGCACCGGGAAAGGAGGAGGGGCAAGGGGCACGCAGCCCCCTGTGGATACAGCCCCTAAAACCTTCCCCAGTATCAGAAAAGCACCCAGAGCCCAAGTGCGAGAAGCCTCAGACACTCATGGCTGGGGGACGAGGGAGGACACGAAGGACAGCACACAGCGTGGGGTGGGGGGCTCTCGCATCTCACGCACTCCTCCTGTTCCGAGGATGGGAAGAGGCTGCTTGCATGCTGGGGGGGGGGGGTTTCCTTCTTCCAAATGCCAGAGCAGGACTTGCAAGATACACACAATACACACGCACACGCTGAAGACGGTGCCCGACAGGTGCATGCCACAAGACCATCGGCGTCAGTCCTGAGAGCAATGACCCCACGGGGCACATCACCACCGACAGGTTGTTAGTTTCGCTGTGAACTACTTCCGCTTTTTGTTACATGCAAGTCGCTGTCAGGGCAATCATGATTTCCCTCTCTTTCCTAACCATTTTCCGACATGGCACAGGCAATCTGATAGCTCCCAGAATTGGAAAGGAGCCACTTGCCTGAGTGGGACTTCATTTATTACTAATTTTCCACGCACAGCGGCCGTCCCAGGTGCTGGGTGGGGCTGGGGTGGGGACGTGATGGCCGGATCACTCCCTGAAGGGGCTCGGTGCTGGCGGACAACTCGGGTGGGTGAGCAGACACGCACAGCTCGGCGACAGCAAGGCCAAGGCCGGCTCAGGCACTGCTGACGGGAGTCAGGGCTCGTGGACACAGACCTCGGGACGATCCGCGGGGACAGGAGGCGAGACACGCAGACTCCATCGGTCAAGGGCACCTGGAAGCAGTCCCACACGGGCCTGGCCGGCCATTTCCCTCCTGTATTGACCAGGTTGTGAAGAATAAGGCCCACGGTCCTGGAGCGGGAAGGGACGCTACAGCGAGAGGGCCACCCTGCAGCCCAAAGGCCAGCACTGGAGCATCTCGGTGGGGAGGGCATCCCGGGCGCTCCGGGGAACCCAGCTCAGGAAGCCCCTGTCCAACAGGGCAGGTGGACACAGGGGAGCCACTGCCACGGCAAACACGCCCGGGATGCCAGGGGGACGGAGGTGGCGGTCCCCGTACAAGCACCAGCTGTGCTGAGCGATGAGCACTCAAAATATTGAGAATTTTTCTTGTTTGATAAAATGACACAGATTAAATTACCACGGCGAGAACAGTTCTACAATAAACTTGACTCATTTTAACCCTGTCATATCTTTTCACAGACGCAATTTTCTATACAAAATGAACTTCACGCTAAATAATGTATGAAGTGGTTCGCATTACTTATGAATTTAATACAGAGTATGTACAGGGTGCAACAACATCATTTTCATTGCGAATCATTTTTCTTTTTGGACAAAAACGGAAAGTAGGAGTCAGGGTGAATGGTAACGGCGTTCTGTGTTCCGGAATAGTGTGGGAGCCAGAAAGACCCCACTGCAGAGAGAAAACAGACAGCGGAGTGTCCGCAGTTCCGGCTAACTCTCCAAAGCGAGGAGCGCTTTCCTGAGCCAAACTGGCTTTTCCTCCTCCGTGTTCTCTCCACCACCACGCTCACAGGCACCCACCTCGTGGCCAGAGTCTCACGAGCTGCTCCTTCAACCCCCGTGTGACAGCTGCTGCGTCCTGGAGTGCTGGTCGACCGGACAGAACCCACCTGGGACGTGGCAAGCAATTGTGCTTAACCTCCGTGGGCGGGCAGGGGAGGGGGTGCCACACACCCCTGCCGGAGCTGTGGAACCTCTGCTGAGAAGATGCGCGTCCAAACCCTCGCATCCCAGCCGGCTGCCCAGGGAGTCTCCGGAGGGCTCACCGCCACGTCTTCTGCACCTCCTGAGGCTCTGGTCCGAATTTCTGACAGCCCAGGACGCCTCTTTCAAGTCCACCAGCTTACGGAGAGAGAGCTGCTCAGAATCCCACGTTAGCCATGGCTTCACTTCCACGGTCTCAATCCGGTCCAAAACCACGAAGTGCAAATTCCCATAAACAAACACTTCGTAGGTTTTGAGCTGCGTGCCGTTCTGAGTGGTCAAATCTCAGGCCATTCCTCTGAGGCTCACCCAGGATACACGTTTCCCCTTTGTCCAATGTGTCTGTCCACCAGTGACTTCCGTTCAGTCTACACTGTGGACACTACCTGTCTGTCAGTCACTTTTGTCCAATGTGTCTACACTGCCCATCCACTAGTCAGCTTTGCCCAGCGCATCTACACTGTCTATACCGCCCACCCACTAGTCACTTTTACCCAGCACATCTACACTGTCTACACCGCTCATCCACTGGTCACTTTTACCCAGCGCATCTACTGTCTACACCACCCACCCACTGGTCACTTTTACCCAGCGCATCTACACTGTCTACACTGCCCACCCACTAGTCACTTTTACCCAGCGCATCTACACTGTCTACACCGCCTACTCACTAGTCACTTTTACCCAGTGCATCTACACTGTCTACACCGCCCACTCACTAGTCACTTTTACCCAGCGCATCTACACTGTCTACACCGCCCACTCACTAGTCACTTTTACTCAGTCAGAGACTGTGCTGGGCTCCTGATGTCGGGGGAAGATGCAGCCACAAGCAGATCTGGGAGCGTCAGGAAAGGAGCAACAAGAAATAAGGGCCCGCGGCTGACGGGTTGGGCTGGAGGGCTACCCAGCTGCCCTCGCATCCGGCCCCGTGCCCCGATGTGCAGGAGGGCACAGCGTGGTTTTCTGTTGTTGTGAACACTGCACCCAGGAGCAGCCGTGGGTGCTGAGCTCTGGGTGCCCCCGGAGCACATCACCAACGTGGTGCGAGCTGCATTATTGAAGCAGCAGCCTCCTGACTCAAGTGGGCTGCTGGTTTCTGAGGTCCCGGGACAGTGGAGCTGCTGCTCCAAGTCTCCCGACACTCCCTGATTTCCTGCCTGGGTGAGCAGGGCTCCTGGCTGGGAAGCTGTGATTCAGTCCTGTGACACAGCCCAGCCCCACTGAGTGCCGGACCTGGGGACGCACTGCTGCCACTCACACACGAGTCACCGCCTAGCGGGGCAGGTGGAAAGGTGAAGGCAATCAACCATCACGTGGGGTGGCGAGGGCTACAATGCTCATTTGCCAAGGGGGCCGCTTCAGGGGTGATGGCGTGGGGCGCAGGAAAGAGGCACCTCCCTAGGACCGGGAGAGGGAAGCCAGGAGGGCTTCCGCGGGGAGGCAGCACTGAAGTCCTGTGTGTAAAGGCACCAGGTGAGGACACACAGATGCCTGGGGACACAGAGGCTGAGTGGCCGGGACAGAGCTGGAACAGGGGGAGGGGTTGAGGTGGTCATTTCCAGCCTGCAGGGGCGTTCTCATCAGCCCGTCAGTTCTTGGCAGTTTCTGGAATCAGTTGCCAACAACGGGGTTGGTGGTTGGTGCCACGGATAAGACACTGCTCGGGACGCCACCCCCCGTACTGGAGTACTCGGGTTCGGTTCCCGGCTCTGCTCGCATGTCTGGCTTCCTGTTAATGCACACCCTGGGAGGCAGCAGGTGATGGCACAGGCAGTGCTTAGGTCCCCGCCACTCACGGGGAAGACCGGGATTGACTTGTGGGCTCCTGGTTTCAGCTGGTCTGGCCCAAGCTGCTGTAGGCATTGGAGAGCCAACTGGCAGTTTATTTTCTTTCAAATAACTAGTAACTATAGAAAATGAAGAGATTAAGATTCTACCTGCAGCCCACTGACTTTCCTGAGTGTGGAGGCCGTGGGCGGAGGGCCATGGCGGGAGGACGCAGCCTACCCTCCACCCCCCTCTAAAGGCCCTGCTGGGCCCCTAGAGCTATCTGTGTTTGGAACTCCTACGTTAAAATTAAACGGCTTTATTCATTCTTCAGAACACAAGACGAACTGGGGGAGGAGGTGGTGGTGGTAAAATTACAGCCTCCGTCCAGGCTGGTGTGGAGCTGGCGGGGGTGGAGAAGGGGGCGTGTGTGAGCCAGGACTGAGGCACAGGCACTGGACGGTCACAGAAGGGTCTTCAGCAGGAAAGGGCCCCCTCCCCACCGCAGCTGTGGAGAGGAGAGCTGGAGGGGCCGAGGCCGAGGCTGGGTGGCCATCTGGGGCCAACCCAGGGAAGGGAGGCTCCCACTCGGGAGGGGCGGTGGGGGAACGGCTGTCTCAAGGGCGAAGGCCCGGGGGACGCTCACGACACACACACCCCTGGTCAGGCTGGAAAGCAGCCTGGCCCTACCAAACCCACACCACCAGGGGCGTCCCCCACAGAAGGCGTCCCAGAAAGGACTCACAGGCCAGTGTGGTCACAGGAGCAGAGCAGGGATTCCCAGGGGTGGCCACAGGCAGCCCAGATCCCCAGCCGCTGGGCTCAGGGGGAAAGACTGGCCTGCGCACAGGGGTCCTGGACCCCCACACAGAGGCCTTCCAGGAAAGGGAGGGCTGAGAGGTGAGGACATGAGATTCCTCAGGGAGAAGCGGGGGGAGGCGGCGCATGAGGCCAGCAGGCAGAGGGCACCTCCACGGAGTGGGCGTGGCCAGGCAAGGAGGCTGGGGCTGCAGCTCCAGACTCCTCACCTCTTTAACGGCTGCGTGGTGAAGACTTTCCGGGGCTATGGAAGTGTGCGAGAGCAGGCGGGAACGAGGGGCACGCATGTACAGGGAGGGAGGTGTGCCTGAAATCACGGACTCTTCTGGTGTCTGGAAGGCAGGGCCCTTGGCCAAAACGAAACTTGCAATTCTGCACAAAAAGCCAAATTACAGGGCCTAATGCAGCATAAATACTAATGCTAATCACAGACTGGTAAATGCTAAGCGGCTAATTTAAAAATAAATGCATGTCCAGGGATGGGCCTTTGTCGCAGTGGCTAACACTGCACTTGGGAAACCCATATCCCAGGTGGGGGTCTCTGCGTTCAACTTCCAATCCAGTTCCCTGGGAGGCAGCCAACGATGATCAAGTACGTGGGTCCCTGCCACCAACGTGGGAGACGTTCTGGGCTCCTGGCTTTGGCTCTGGCCCAGTCCCAGCTATCATGGGCATTTGGGGAGTGAACCAGCAGATGGAAGCACACGCTCTCTCTGCCTTTCAAACAAAACAAAAGTAAATAAAAGGCGACTTCTTTGTTTTTGTTCTGCCTCCAGGGACAGCAGGTTCAAGTTTCCCTCTTGCCTCTCTGGTCCCGCCTCTCAGCTTCCTGCCCATACCCACCTACTGAGCCTGGCAGGTAAACACTGCCTCCTAACTGGGCTCCAGCCCTCGGACCCAGCCTCCATTCTGCCACCAAGGGGAACTCTGAAGGACCTCCTGTCTGACTCCCGCCCAAGAGACTGTGGATTGGCCCATCCAGCTGCAGACTTCTAAAGGGGGGAGGGAGAGAGAGGAGGAGGCCGAGAACGGGGCTGGGGGAGACTGTGGACGTTTCCGGGGAGACTGTGGACGTTTCCATCTCCTCCTGGACAGAGACCCGGACACCTTCTCCGTCCCTTCGTCAGTGTCACCACGCCACGCCTCTGGGACGTGTCTCTTCTTAAACGGTCACTGCAGAGATCACATCAATCAGAACGGGTGCCCCTGGACAGCGGCTTGCTGCCAGTCAAGTCTGGCTGCCAACAGGTGCGTCATCTCTGTGCACCTGCCCGCTGCTGCCCTAAGTTCAAGAGGGAGCCGGGGGGGGGGTGCATGCCGCGGGGAGACAGGGTCGCCAGCATCGCGCCACGACCTGATTACAAACGCTGCTCTCAAATGCTCTGAGTACACAGCTAATATACCCTTAGCTGCGAAATTATTTTGCTCATAAATTATTTCAGATTTTAATTTTCCCCTTTTCTGGTTATGCTGCCTCCCTTCATTGACTTTCTCATTTTAAAAGAACTTCATAATTCTTTCTAAGTTTCTCTCATCCTGTGTCGGTGACATCTATTTCTGAGTGGAAATCAAGCTACAAAAACGTCTTTCAGTGATAATAACCTGCAAATAAGGAAGCATTTCACGTGTGAAGAGGCAGGTGCTCCTCCCTCGCCGGCGCCTCCCACAGGGAGGCCACGGCCGGCCCCGCCCAGCTGCCCGCTTCTCTGCAGGACCTGGGCAGTCGCTCTGCACGGCTGCCCCTCCCCAGGAGGCCGCTCGCCCAGCCTGGGTCTGCTCCTCCACCTTCGTGTTTTGCTGCTTTTAGCTCTCCAGGTGTGTTTGCTGAACACTTTTGGCCGAGAAAGACCCAGAGAGCAGGTGCCCAATCCCACACCGGGCAGGCAGAGTGCACGCCATCACCCGTGTACACAAGCAGTCATCGTGGCACCCCTCGGGGCCTGTGTCCTCAGATGCTTTGTTTCCAAACTTTTCCATAGTAAGTGTAGGCGGGGGTCCTGGAGAGAGAAAGGCCAGGGCACATCTCTGACATCCGGGCCTCTGTCACGTTTAATACCCACGTGGTTCATTTGCTAAAGAGCGAGACATCAGGGGCCAGCGCTGTGGCACAGTGGTTTAAGCTGTGGTTGGCCTGCAGTGCAAGCATCCCATATGGGTGTCAGTTCGAGTCCTGGCTGTTCCACTTCCAATCCAGCTCCCTGCTGATGTGCCTGGGAAAGCAGCACAAGATGGCCCAAGTCTCTGGCTCCCTGTACCCCAGTGGGAGATCTGGAGGAAGCTCCTGGCTCCTGGTGTCAGCCTGGCCCAGTCCTGACCGTCGCAGACATTTGGAAAGTGAACCAGTGAACAGAAGATGTTTATGTCTGTCTCTCCACCTTTCAAATAAGTAAGTAAATCTTTAAAAAAAAAAAAAAAGCGAGACATGAACAGTTTGTCCACCACACAAATCCCAGGTTTGTCTGAGCTAGCTTAAAGAGAGGCTTTATACTTCGAACCTAAATTCCTGAGTGGCAAAACACAACCAGGAAGTCTTGGAAACGGAATGGCCATTATTCCAGCAAATGTGCTCGGTTCTAATCTATGTTGCTTTTATTGTCTTCTCTTAGAGTCTTTAATCAATGAGGTCCCAAGAGAAAGGCTTTCTGTGTGGTAAACCTGACCTAGGGAGAACGCTGGAAAGCTGTGGACGGAGGCCACGACGTGCAGAAGTGGAGCAGGTGCTGCCGTCGGGGTGGCAGGCACCGGTCAGGTGCTCACGCAGCCTGGCGTGGGCCGCAGGGACAGAAGCAGACTGCCTGGGCAGCGAGGCCGGCAGTTTCTGGAGCGCGGCCCGCACCGCGTCCCCGCCGGCTTCCTCCTGGTAACTGGCGGCAGTGGCTGGCTCCTGCGCGGCCGGCGGAGGCTGGCTGGAGTGACTCGCAGCTGATGTCATCATCCCGTGGAATCTGGAGCAAGCTGGTCTGAATCCACTACATCTTCTGGACACCCACTCCTGGGAAAAATTCCACCGAAGAACGAATGCTCCAAGCAGCGCAGCCTTCATCCTTCCCGGCTACGTGAGCTGCGGCGGCAAACGCTCTTCCTCTTCCTCTGGACGAAATTACTTGGGAAGGCAAACGTTCTGCAGCGCCAGCCTGTTCGTCATCCACAGCATCACGCGATGACACGCATCAGACAGCCAGCTGCCAATCAAACGTGTTAGCCAAACGCGACGGTTTCGTCAAATAACTGTGCCGTTCCCTCCCGGCGCTCTGGTTATGCCTGCACTCCCTGCACCGCTTTTAGGGCCGCGTAAGTTTTTTGTGTTGATCTGACGAGAAAGGAGACCGTCCTCTCAACATAAGTGCCACAACCCAGTAAGGTGAGCACTTGGCGTTCGCAGAGTCACTTCGGACAACACGGAGACGAGGACGGTGGTGACTGCTCTTCTCGGAACTGCGGCTGCACGCAGCCTGCTCTGCTCAGCGACGTCCCGCAACCCCAGAGAAGAGTCTTGCCCTATTGCACAGGCGCACGGTAGCGGGCCGGGGTCTGGGAAGGCAGCACCACCTCACCTCAAAGCTCAGGTCTGTGCACCCGACAGCCTCCCTGGCATCTAAACAGCTGGGTCCTGGCACATCGGCGTCCAAGTTCACGCTGACACTGCATATTTGACTCTTTACAGTGTACGTAACACGCAGCGGCACCAACTGCCGCTGACCTATTTAACCTGAGCCGATCTTAGAGCCTGAGCCACCTGCCACACGCCGGCCTGTAACGATGGCCAGCGTTGCAGCAGCACTCTCAACTCCACACAGAGCAAACTCCACCACGAAGAGAAGGGCAGCTCACTGCTCCCCCCCTCGTGCCGCCCCTTCCTGGCCTTGGTTACCCCATTTCTCTCTCCCTCAGCTCTAAGCACGGAGGCAGCTCTACAAACCACCCCTCGGGACGTGCTTCTCGGGGACTGTTAGGGTGCAAACAGGCCCGTGTCTCAGCAGCTAGGCAGGGGCTGCCCTCAGCGTCCCCCCCCCCCCCCCGCAAAGTCTAGAGCAGGGAGGATGCACAGGCCCCCGTTTCTGGAATCACCTTGTAGATGGGTCCATTCTGAATGCCTGCCCTTAAAGACGAGATGCCGATCGACAGAGCTGGAAATCTCAAAGTCCGTGGGGACAAACGAGCGGGAAGTCCTCTGGGGCTCCACATTTCTGGGCAAGCACCTGTGGCCGGCTGCCTAGCCAGGGATCCGGTATGTAGGCAATGCGTTTCTGAAGCAATCGCAACCAGGAGTGTCATGATTGCTATTTATTTATTTATTTACTTGAAAGGCAGAGTCACAGAGAGAGAGAAGGAGAGACAGAGAGAGAGGTCTTCCATCCGCTGGTTCACTCCCCAAATGGCCACCGACAGCCGAAGCTGAGCCTTTCTGAAGCCAGGAGCCTGGAGCTTCATCCGGGTCCCCCACACAAGTGCGGGGCCCAAGCACTTGGAGCATCTTCCACTGCTCTCCCAGGTCATTAGCAGGGAGCTGGATGGGAAGCGGAGCAGCTGGGACCCAAACCTATACCCTTGTGGGATGCTAGAGCCACAGGCGGCAGCCTTACCGGCTACACCACAGCACCAACTTCTATCATTCCCCCCCCCCCCAAAAAAAAAGATGGAGGTATTCCCCCAAGAGAAAGCGTGTTTCCCTGGGACCACGTCTCTGGTGGCCGTCAGCGGCCAATGCCCTCACGGACCCCGCGGGTCCCCCTCGCCGGCCGTCTCAGCCACCGCCTGCGGCGACTCAACACGGCCTCTCACGGCTGCACCTTCCCTGCAGAATGACGGGGACGGGGATCCAGCGGTTTTCCCGGCATCCGAACCTGGATGCCTCCTCCAGACCCGGCTACGGGGTTTCAGACTCTCGCTGTTCCGTTGACTCTTGTGATTGCTTTGTCGCTATGTAAATCAATTTGTTAATGTTCCTTACAAAATGCATGAGCCAGTTATACTGACAAACACACAAAGCTCATTCGTAATTAGCAGTTAATTAGTAAGAAGGAACAGATGCTGCTGGAGTTTCGGCAGGCGAACAGGTTCTGTAAACAATGCTTATAAATCTAAATGGATTTATTAACCACAATACAACTGTCAGCGTTTTGTTGGCAACCATACAAAATATGGCGGAGTCCCCAAAATGTCTGTGCGATGCGTTAATAATCGTGGGGACAGCCTGGGCCTCTGCAGCCTCACGGGGAGGCAGTCGTCCTGCTGTACCGTAACCGGCCACACACGCGGACAAGGACACCACACGGATGCCGCGTTACCGCAGGGGAGGCGCGAGGCCGTCTCAGGGTGCCCAGGGCAGCGCTGCGTGCCAGGGACCCGGAGTCCTGCAGGTCACTGCCCTGCCTGAAAGAACTCACACAAAGTGTCAGGTCAGCTCACCAGCGAGGGCCGTGAGGTACACAGGAAGGGTGGGACGGGAGCCGGTGTGGTGCACTGAGCGTGGCTGCACGGGGCCTCCCGTAGCAATTGCACACGTGCACACACGTATGCACCCACCTGGCACGGCGTGACCCCATTTCACAGATGCACAGAAATACAGACGCGCCACTGCCCATCCCTCATTCGCTCATGGAACTTTGGCACCTTTAACTACATCAAGGGGTCCAGGTTTCTTCCCTCACGGAACCCAGAGCAGGGAGACATCAGGAAACGCTCCGAGTGGCACAGGATGGCTGGGGAGAGCCGATATGGGCACAGGAGGTAGGAGCAAGGGGGCCCTCAGGAGTGGGGGGGCTCCAACATGGGGGACCTTTTGTCCACGTAGGTCTCCTAACTGTGCAATGATGGGTGGGTATTTCTTCGCCTGAGTTTAGAAGGTAGTTCCACTCAGCCTCCAGCCCCTTCCTTCCCTCCCACTCACGCTGGGGAGGGCACTGTTGGTCCTCCCCACCCTCCTCTTCCTCCTCCCCCTCCCCCTGGCTGGAGGCCGAGGGGCTCTCACAGGGAACCCCTGCACCCTCCCTCTAGACACCCTGCTCTCGGGCTGCCTTGTGCCCCGGCCGCTCAGCACCTCACCTGCCTGTGATGAAGCTGGGGCCCCGGGGCTCAGTCCATCAAGCTCCTGGACCTGCCTGATCAGCACTGGCACAAGGAGCTCACTGCCTGGGGTGGGCAGCTCCTCTCATAGCCTGGACACAGGGGAGAGCCAGCCTCCCCCCACCCCTCACAGCACTGATCTGGTGCTGGGTGCTGGGTGCTGGGTGCTGGGTGCTGGCGGCTCACCTGCCTTCCCGGCCACACCGAAGGCTCAGCAGGGCTTGGTGTGCACCTGGTCGCTGCAGCCAATAACCAGACACAGGAGCTGGGCTGTTAATTACCAACGACGGCACCGACATCAGACATCAGAACCATTATTCCTAAGAACTCCACACGTTCCTGAAGGCTGATTAATTAAGCCTTAATAGTGAAGTTTAGAATCTCTACAACGCGTACCTTAACAATGTGGCACCCATTCTAAATGTAACACAAGACACAAAAGTGCCTTTGAAGAGCTGTGCATGTACCTGGGTAATTATTTCATCAAATGGGTTAATGATTTCCAGAATGTATTCACTTGGATTTTTAAAGAATGCAGAAATTAATTCTACTGAACTGTAAAGAAAATGCTAATGAAATATTACAGACAAAATCAAACAAATCCAAGATTAGAATGAAATGGCACATCAATCAGTAGGGTGGAGAATGCTGAAGAGAGAAATTATCATCAGTATAAAGAAGGCTGATCAATAGCGGGACATGACAAGGCAGGCTAGGCTGGGCGAACACACTCGCGAACACACTCTGATGAAGGAGTATTATCCAAAGCCCACCAGTGTTCAACACCAAGCGGGAGCCATGAGGTCAACCATAAGAAAATGAACAACCCAATTCAGACAGGAGAGATCTGGGGCCGGCGCAGTTGCACACTTGGTTAATCCTCCGCCTGTGGTGTCGGCATCCCGTATTGGCTCCGGGTTCTAGTCCCGGTTGCTCCTCTTCCAGTCCAGCTCTCTGCTGTGGCCCGGGAAGGCAGTGGAGGATGGCCCAAGTCCTTGGGCCCCTGCACCCACATGGGAGATCAGGAAGAAGCTCCTGGCTCCTGTCTTTGGATTGGTGCAGCGCCGGCCATTGCGGCCATTTGGAGAGTGAACCAATGGAAGGAAAACCTTTCTCTCTGTCTCTCTCTCTCACTGTCTATAACTCTGCCAAATAAATAATAATAATAAAAAATCTTAAAAAAAAAAAAAGGAGAGATCTGAACCCAACTCTCACCGAAGCCGGCACACAGATACACGGGAGAGACGGTCAGCATTGTGTGCCATCAGGGAGACACAAACAAGAAACTGCCACCACCCGCCCATCGGGATGGCCCAAATCTAACACGGACACCACCGACTGCTGGCAGGGAGGTGGAGCCACAGGAACTGTCACTCAGTCTGCTGGGAATACAGAGTGCGCAGCCCCTGGAAGACAGCTGGGCACTCCCTGCATTCTCGCAGTGCCGTCTGGCAAGCACACAGAGTAACTGTAATGGCCCAAACCTGAAGCACCAACACGTCCTTCAGCAGACGAACAAAGGAAACAAACCTGCCGCACGTCCACATGATGGCGTATTCGTGCTAAAAAACAGACAGATGAGCTGCCAGCCCATGAAGACGTGGGGAACCTTCAACGCAGGTCAGCAAGTAAAAGCAGCCAGTCTAACAAGGTTACACGCCGAGTGACCTCAACTCTGCGACATTCTGGGAAAGGCAGAGCTCCGGGACAGTGAAAGCAGCCCTGGCTTCCAGGAGCTGGGGTGCAGGGAGGGAGGGATGAACAGGCAGGGCATAGAGCACCTTCAGGGCAGGGGGTACCGGTCACCATACACTTGGCCAAACCCACCAAACGTTCAGCACCGAGAGCGAGCCCTGACATCCACAGTGGGCGCTGGGCCAAGGCTGGCTCACAGGCTGCAGCCCGGCACCACCGGGGGATGCCGATGATAGCGGAGGCCATGTATGCGGGGCAAGGAGCGCACGGCGAAGCCCTGCACCCTCCTCTTCCACCTGCCGTGAGGCACGGCGTCGACAGAGGGAGGGCCTCTGCAGCTCCCATGGACGCTGACAGTCAAGAGCGGCCCAGCCTCTGCGCCAAGCCTGGTAGCCGGAGGCCAAGGAGCCTTGGGTGGCAGAGAGAGCCCTGGTGCCAGCCTCCCTACCCTGCCAGAGCCCAGACGTAGAGAACACAGCAAAGAGACAGGCGCCCTGGCTATGGGGGTCCCGGAGCCTCAGCTGAAGACAGCGGTGCCTGAATCCCGCACTGGGCATCAGAGAGCTGTGTGCTGTCTTCCGTCAGAGCAGCAGAGGTAATCTAGGTAATCTAGGACCAGCATGTCACAGTAACACGGGGACCCCACAGTCCTGGCATCTGCTTTGAGAAATGCGAGGGGGGTGGAAACTTCCGGAATCCTCTCCCTGACCTTCCCCTCTTAGGACAGACAACAGGTTCTCAAAGTATGCTTGTGCTGAACCCTCCCTGGCCCAGCCTCTGGCTCCACCCCCACAGGGTCAGCACTGACTTGATGGGCAGCTCCTCCCCGAGCCCCACACCCAGCACTCGGTATTGTAGGCGGTGCTTCCAGAACAAACCTGGCTCTGGGCAAGTCCACGTGGTGCTGAGCTGCAGCTTAAGGCAGTTGTGAGAATCGAGATTTTTCACTCAATAAACATTCACGGAGAGCTGCTCCAGGGGCCTGGGACATGCTAGAGGCCCAGATGATCCAGAAAACCAGACACCACCTGGACCGCGTGGCGCTTACATTCCGGTGGGCTGGCACGCACAGTCGCAGCAGACATGAGCCGCCACGCGCTGCTCTCAGAACGCTTCCTCTCCCACCAAGTCCAGCGTCCAAGAAAGATGGCCTCACTCATGCCCCCTACGGTCCAGAAACCTGAGAACAAACCGGAAAACGTCCGTCCCCAGGAAACCCACACTCTGGGAGAGCGATCACAGTTCCATCCACCTGTCCCTTTGACATGACCCACGGTGGCCCGGGCCAGCCTCGGTCCCCAAGGGTCCCCCTTGCTGCCCACAAGACCCCTGCTGGGCCTGCCTGCTCTTGGGCTCAGCACTTCTGGCCACCAGGTGACCTCCCCGCACACCCCACGGCCTCTCCCGGGCCCTGGCAGCGCCGATCCGGCCACCGCTGGAAAACACCCTTCCCGCTATCAGGCTTGTCTTCCTCATCTCCAGCAGCCCTCCAGGACAGGCAAACCATTTTAAACCATTTTCAGGGAAATCCTGCTCAAAGTGGGACCCGAGGCCTCTGGCAGGATCTGGCGATGGGGGTTGTCCTTGGGGTGACTGACGCCCACGACTTCCTGCTCGGAGATGGGGGCAGAGTCACAGCCATTCCCCTACCTTGGTGGCATGGTGGTGGGGTCACAGCAAAGTATCCTGGCGCACAGAAGAACTTTTAAAAGTCATTGATAAGGCTCATTAAAGTATCAAAATGTCACTTACTCCATGCGAATCGTTAAAAATTATTAGTACAAGTATTAGTAGAGAGAGTCATTACAGGAAGGAAATACCACCAGGAGCACCGAGCAGAAATGCCCGTCACCTTGGAGCTTCACCGGGGCTTCCCACCCGGCTCTGAGCCCTGTCCAGGCAGGAGGACGTGAGCACTCTGCGCTGACCCTCACGTCAGAGCCCAGAACCCAGTCAGGGGCGTGCTGGCCGAGAACCGATGTCAGCGGCCAGCTGGAGAAAACCATGGGCGCTTCAGCTGAGACCAACAGGAGGACCAAACACGGACATGTGAACGGAGCGGGAGGCGCAGGCGCGGGGCCGGAATACTCTGCCTGGCTTCCCAACTCAACGTCCAACCCCATTTTCCAAGCATGTGTACACACACACACACACACACACAATTATATATATATATATGTAATTATATAAAATTATATATATATTGTTTATTTATTTGGGAGGCAGAGTTACAGACAGAGAGAGGGAGAGACTCAGAGAGAGGTCTTCTATCCGCTGGTTCACTCCCCAGATGGCAGCAACAGCTGAAGCTGGATCTATCTGAAACCAGGAGCCAGGAGCTTCCTCCGGATCTCCCATGTGGGTGCAGGGGCCCAAGCACTTGGGCCATCTTCTACTGCTTTCCCAGGCCATTAGCAGAGAGCTGGAGCAGCCAGGACTAGAACTGGTGGTCATACGGAATGCCAGCACTGCAGGTGGAGGCTTAACCCACTACACACAGCACTGGCCCCAGAGGTAGGGACAGAGATCTTCTATCAGCTGGTTTACCCTGCAATTGTCCACACCTGCCTTCTCTGGGCCAAGCCAAAGCTAGGAGCCAGGAGCTAGATCCTGGTCTTCTACGCAGGTGCAGGGGCCCAAGCACTTGATCCATCTTCTGCCTTCCCAGGCGCATTAGCAGGGAGCTGGATTGGAAGTGGAGGAGCTGAGACTTCAACTGGCATTCATATGGGATGTCAGTGTCACAGGCAGCAGCTTAACCTGCTGCGCTACAACACCAGTATATTTTTTAAAATAAAAAGCTTACAGCTGGGTCGTAATCCTGAAGGGGAGACGTCTCCTCTCGTCTGCAATGTGGGGAGAGACGCAGAGCCAGCCGGGGCTGCACTGGTGTGGGATTTTCCAACAGGGGAACCAACATCCACACACCCTGCAAGCTTAAGGCTGCTGGATAAACCTATTCAGGGCACGGGCAAGGAAGGGGCATGAAGCCATTGCTCTGGGCTGGCTTGGCTCAACAGTGTGGAGATGTGTGCTGCCATGGCAACGGTGGGATGGAACCAGAAGCTGGCTGTAAGCATTTAAAAAGATGCGGGCAGCAGAGGCCTCCTTCTATCTGCCCGTGCAGCATCCTGGGGTGGGCAGAGGCTAGACCCGAGGAGCAGGCCTGCAACCCTGCCTGGGGGCAGCTGGGAGGCGCCCATCTGCAGTCAGCTGCGACACTGGAGAGCAAGGGCTGCCTCCCTCCTCCCGCTGGAGGTGTCAGCCAGCCTGGTGGCTCCTAGGGACAGGGCCTGTGCGCGTGGGAGCCTAGCTGAGCCCCCTCCCTCCCTGCACCCTGCTAGAATTGGGGCGGCTTTTAGACTTCGGATCCAACATTACTTCTTATTGCATATACTGACCAGGCTGCAAATTTATTCAAGAGGGAACTTCAAGAAGCCAGTGGAAAAGTAGAGTTCAAGGGAGGAGTCGGCTTTGGTACAGTTTTGAAATCCACGCATAGTTTTCCCACACTGTGTATTTTCCACACATGATTTTTAAAATTACACCAAAATAAACTCATAGTTTTAATTCGATTTTCTGTGATTTTTTAAAAATACCTTCATATTACAGGCCAAATTTATGCTGAGTTAGTTCTAGTCGTAATCTTATCCTTCTTAATAGAGACACTGCTCAACACAAACATTTTCTGCTCTTTCTAACTGCAAATAAAATATGAGCATATATTTTTAAAAGAAGACATTGAAATAAAGCACATTAATTGCCCCAATTAAGCAAAAATCATAATGATATACACAGAAGAGACTGTGTGGAGGGCAATGGAAAAAAAAAATAAAAAGGCTGGCTTCAAATTAATGTAGCGACATTTTTCAAACATTCTTTTCTGCTGCTTTTCAGGCTGTGGGCACAGCCAACAGAGTACTGAAAATGTCTTCCCAACAATGAGGCCAAGACCACCGTGGGGGCAGCTGTCCGAGGGTCGCTGGTTCCTTCCTTACGGATCACGTGGAAATCAGTCTCTGCCTCCATTAGCAGCCGACCCCTTCCCCCTCCCTCCAGCCCTATCACCAGGTAGGAAGGGGACAAGGAGGGGCCGTCCAGGACACAGGGAGCCAGGCCCCAGCGACCGATCCGGCCCTGCCCAGGACACAGGGAGCCAGGCCCCAGCGGCTGCCCCTGCCCAGGACACAGGGATCCAGGCCCCAGCGGCTGCCCCTGCCCAGGACACCAGGGAGCCAGGCCCCAGCGGCTGCCCCTGCCCAGGACACAGGGAGCCAGGCCCCAATGGCTGCTCCTGCCCAGGACACAGGGAGTCAGGTCCCAGTGGCCAGCCCGGCCCAGGACACAGGGAGCCAGGCCCCAGCGGCTGCCCCTACCCAGGATGCAGGGAGCCAGGCCCCAGCGGCTGCCCCTGCCCAGGACTCAGGGAGCCAGGCCCCAGCGGCTGCCCCCTGCCCAGGACGCAGGGAGCCAGGCCCCAGCGGCCACCCCAGCCCAGGACGCAGGGAGCCAGGCCTCGGCAGCCGCCCCAGCCCAGCCTGTGTTCATCCAGGCTCAATTTCCACAATGGGAAACAGGTCTCATTTTCTTCCAATATCATTTCCAGTAGCAATTTGCACTTTTCTACAAATGGTCTTTTGAGTGGTTATTCTTGCTGAATTGCAAACAATAAGACAAGACTTCCATCAATCAAGCCTTCTGGATCTGCTACATGGCTGATGGGAAGGCGAGTGTCCATCATCGACCACTGCCGCCACCACCACGGCTACCAGGGAGGCGCCCCAAGGACACAGGCCCCAGAGCCGTGCTTTCCTTTGCTGAAACGATGCACCACCAGGGAGGCGCTGGTCACCGAGCCAGGGCGACTCAGACAACGCCGTGCCTGGGGAGCGCACAGAGGCGCTTACAGCAGGCCTTCCTCGGTGCTGCAAACACGAGCGTGGGCAGCGTGAGGTAAGGGCGTCTCTAACCTAAGTGTGAAAAATATTTTTATTGCTCTGGGAATAGTCACTGTTAACTGAATGCAACAACAAAGAGAGCAGAAAAAGAGCATGCAGACCCGAGGGAATTAGCAAATCAATTAACAAGTAATTCAAGAACTAATTTCTACACTGCCTCTTAGCACAAAATTGTATCTTTAATTTCTCCTGCACTAAGCATCTCTGTGATGGTCCTAACACACCCTGACGCTGTAAATGAGTTTACAAGTATCTCTTTTTGATTGGCTATACAACATTATTTCTTCACAGTTCAGTGCTGCTGCAGCCAAGTGTTCTGAAATATTTAATTATACTGGTAGCTACCAGTTACCAATTTGCAAGACCCACCGTGAGTACAGTACATTTTAAAGAACTAGTAATCAACTAATTAAAACCACAGTGAATTCCAGATACTCCAATTACACACAACTGCTGGCGCACACACTTAGCGCATTTCTGCACGAAGGGGAAGGAGAGCCTGCAGGCCTGGCTCCGCCACGGAACCAGGATGCCACCCGCTGAAGGCCCTGAGCACTGGCGCTTCAGAAAGTCCCCCCGAGGCGGCCCCGGCCTGCCTGGGCTTTTAACACAACTGAGTAAGCGACGTGGGACGCCCGCGGACGGAAGCGGCTGTTTGACAGGAAGATGGCGTGTTTGCGGAAGGTGCAGACCTGGCTTTCTGAGGTCACGCCAGGTGAGCTCAGCTCTCCCATCTTGAAAATGAAAGCAACGATGCCGCCTTGCCCGCAGGGCCCGCCGGGGAGAGCAGTACACACCAGAGGGCTGTGCTCACCTTGGTGAGCAGGTGCTTTATAATCTGGGAGGCAGGAAAGCCAGGAGGAAGCTCCCATCTACAGGTTCACTCCCAAACTGCCTACCATCACCAGGACTGGGCAAGGGCCAGCTGGGACTGGGAACCCAATCCGGGTCTCCCCCACAGCTGGAGGAAGCCACTTACTGCCTCCCAGGGTGCACAGCACCAGGCAGCGAGAGTCAGGAGCCGAGCGGGGACTCAAACCCAGGCAGCCCAGTGTGGGAAAACGCCTATTACTTCTTTCATGAACAGTGAGACCTACGAGGAGGGAGCACAGAAGGGCTCAGCGTAGGAAAACCTGGCCTCTCACAGGACTGGCAGACACACCGGTGAAACAGTGAACACACGCTGTTTGTTACTTTTAAACAGTGCCTGAGGAAGGAGAAAATACTGGAGATGTGGGCGTCCGTGACGGACAGGCAAGTGCGGCAAGTCCCTGAAGGAGGGACCGGGCTCAAACCATCGCATCCTCCTGGGACTTGGCTTCCCCCTCTAGGAAGTGAAACCTCCCCCAGCTTTTTTTTTTTTTTTTTTTTTTTTTTTGACAGGCAGAGTGGACAGTGAGAGAGAGAGAGAGAAAGGTCTTCCTTTGCTATTGGTTCACCCTCCAATGGCCGCTGCGGCCGGCGCACCGCGCTGATCCGATGGCAGGAGCCAGGAGCCAGGTACTTTTCCTGGTCTCCCATGGGGTGCAGGGCCCAAGCACCTGGGCCATCCTCCACTGCACTCCCTGGCCACAGCAGAGAGCTGGCCTGGAAGAGGGGCAACCGGGACAGAATCCGGCGCCCCAACCGGGACTAGAACCTGGTGTGCCGGCGCCGCAAGGCGGAGGATTAGCCTAGTGAGCCACAGCGCCGGCCCCTCCCCCAGCTTTAACAAGAGGACACCGCGTTTCTGGTGGGGATGTAAGAGGAAAGAACTGAGACATCTGGGCAAAAATGGGATGTTTGCACACACACACAAAAATGGTTCATCCACAGAATCTGTCATCATTATATTATAGAAATATATGTATTGTGGGTATTACTATATTACAGAAATATATGTGCATATAAACCTACATATACATACCACATTTCCACATTTGTGGAAGATGGAGTAAAGAGTAAGTTTACTGGGGCCGGTGCTGTGACATAGCAGGCAAAGCCGTCACCTGCGGTACCAGCATCCCAGATGGGCACCAGGTTGAACCCTGGCTGCTGCACTTCTGATCCAGCCCTCTGATATGGCCTGGGAAAGCAGTGGAAGATGTCCAAGTCCTTGGGCCCCTGCACCTGTGTGGGAGGCCTGGAAGAAGCTCCTGGCTTCTGGCGTTGGATCAGCACAGCTCCAGCTGTTGCAGCCATTTGGGGAGTGAACCAACAGATGGAAGACTTCTCTCCCTCTCTGTAACTCTGCCTTTCAAATAATAATAACAGGTAAATAAATCTTCAATAAAGAGACTAAGTTTATTTTGGGGCAGGTAGGGACGCAGTTGGGTCACCAGCATCCCACACCAGAGTCCTCAGTTAGAGTCCAGCTCCTCTGCTTTGATCCAGCTTCCTGCTAATCACACCCTGAGAGGCAGCAGGCGGTGGCCTGGGTTCCTGCCACCCACGTGGGAGTTACAGATTCCAGTTCTAGTCTCCTGGCTTCAGCCTGTCCCAGCCAGGCATTTGGGGTGTGAACCAGCAGCTCGGAAGATCTCTCTCTGACTTTCAAATGAAATGAAAATAAACAAAAAACTTTGAGATCTACACATCATCGTATCATAACATGCATTTTCCATGAACTTCTTAGAGACTCACATGCATGGATTTCAATTTTTTCTTTGCACCAAAGTAAATTTATCTTTTAATTCTATTTTCCATGAACTTTTTGAAAAGCTCTAATTTACTGATATATTCTTTATTTTCTGAGAAGAATTACTTAAGAAAAATACGTAAATCCAGGTAGCAGACTTTTCAATTTTCATACGAAAAATTTCATGAGACAGAGAGTGGTACGCAATTGGTGGCCGTATCTTTAAGAAGCCGTTTCTCCTTCCCTACCCAGCAGCATTCAAACCAGGCACAGACAGCTGTTGGCCTGTCCCCGGGATGGGCCGGGCATCTGCACCTGCTTGCCGTCCAGGGCCTCTCCCTGGCTCAGTGGCCCCAGCTCCTCCTAGAGGGGCAGTGTCCTCACTCTCCTGTTCCCTCCCGCACACAGGAGCCAAACAAGCAGTCAGTTCAATGTTCCCTGACAGCAAATCAACGCAGCAGCAAAGAAAACAGGAAAAATGACACTGGAACAAGCAGGCTGTGAAATACTCCCCACGTGTGTATTCCACGAGGCTAAAGGGCTTTTACTACCCGATCAATACTGTAGAATATTAGTCCACGTTTAACAACGATTCCATCAGGAGGGGCCTTTCAGGGTAGTCAGGCTTCAGGTTCACCCGGCACAGAGCCGGAAAGCGGCTGCTCTATTAAAACTCACGCTGGGGCCGGCGCTGTGGCGCAGTGGGTTAAAGCTGCAGCCTGCAGGGCTGGCACCCCACATGGGCGCCGGTTCAAGTCCCAGCTGCTCCACTTCCCATCCAGCTCTCTGCTATGGCCTGGGAAAGCAGAAGAAGATGGCCCAAGTCTTCGGGCTCCTGCACCCTTGTGGGAGACCCGGAAGAAGCTCCTGGCTCCTGGCTTTGGATCAGGTCAGCTTTGGTCATTGCGGTCATTTGGGGAGTGAACCAGCAGATGGAAGACCTCTCCCTCTCCCTCTCCCTCTCCCTCTCTCTCTCTCTCTCTCTGGCTCTACTTCACTCTGCAACTCTTTAAAATAATAAATAAAATAAATCTTTAAAAAAATGCACACACAGGGTGCCCTGGGTCTTTTACTTAAAATTATATACACATATCAGAAGAAAAAAATCTTTTTTAAAAAACTTATTATTGAAAACGATTTTTAAAGTAATTAACAGAGTATCAGCACAGCCTCAAAGTATCTTGCCCAAGATCTTAATCATTGTTTTCATTAAAGAGAAAAACAATAACTCCCTTTAAAATTTATTTTTTTTAATTTGAGAGGCAGGGAGACAGCTTCCATCTCCTGGTTCTGCCTCATCTGCACACAACAGACAACAGCCAGGTGCAAGCTAAAACTGGGAGACAGAAACTCAATCCAGGTCTCCCACACGGGTGGCAAGAATCCAGTCATCTGTGCTATCACTCTGCCTCCCAGGGTCTACACGGGCAGGAAGCTGGAATCCGGAGCAGAGCCAGGCATGAAACCCAGGCAGTCTCATCCGGGAAAACAGGCATCGTAACTCCCAGGCCCAAGGCCGGCTCCAGGAACAGTTTCCAGTGGTGAAGTCCAGCAAGCCTCCGTTGACCCTGGTGATCACGGCTACAGCCAGCAGTAAGACAGATGGCTGTGCTGTGCCTGCAGCTGGGGGTGCTGGGAAGGGCCCGCCATTGCCTTCCCGACGCAGGTATTTCTGCCAGAAACACACTTCCTAACATCAGGCAATCCTCACGAAAAGGCCTTCCACAGAGTAACTGGCCCACGTTCCTACGTGGTGTCGAGCTCAGGAAGGTGAGACGCGCCGAGGACGGGGCCCGGGGTGGAGGTGACGACGCCGAGAGGAGGGATCCCGGGCCGGATCAGAGGACTGGGGAGACGTCCCCACAGGGCCTGCAGGTTAGTGGCTACGCACGCACCAGGTCTCATTTACTGGTCCTGAGGGCTGAACCACGGTTATGCAGAAGTATTCCCGAGAGAGGAAGCTGGGTGAGGGACACAGAGCTCGCTGGGCCATTTTTGGCAACCTCTCTGTAAGTCTAAAAATCAGTTCTCAAGAAAAATTAAAAATTCTCCAGTTCCCTCTCCTCCAGCCCCACCCTCGGTCACCGGCTCGTGTTCCACTCCCGCAGTTCTAAGCCCGGCACACATGGATCTTGGTGTTCTAATTTTTCCAAGCACACAGCTGTACTTTCTGCCTTCACACCCACTTCACAAAGACTTCATGCTTCTCCGAAGAGCCCGGCAACTGCCCGCTTGGTGGCCGCTCGCCCCGTCCTGCCCAGATCCCAGCCGCTGCCTGGCCCCCACCACACGGACATCTGGTGCTCTCGGAATTACTCGTACGTTACTGCTGTCATTATTGTACACAGCGCTGCGTGAACTGCTTCTGCACCTTCTCCTGGCGGACTCGGGTCCCCGGGACACACCTCCAGCACGGAGACTCCCGGGACAGAGGGGCTCACGGTTTTGGGTCCTGTATGAATTACGGCTCCGCGGACTGCACTACCTTCAGTGCAGCAGCGTGGCGGTTCTGAAACCCAGCGTCTGAGTTTTCCTTAGCGTAGGGTACGGCCATTCTTGTTCATGACAAACCCTCGTATCAAATGACTCCTCATCGTCCTAGTTTACTATTTCTATACAGCAGAGGCGCGCAAGGGACAGACAAACGCTCCTGTGTTTCTCCATTTCCAAGCCATCCCATCTCTCTGCCGATACTGCTGGTACCTGGCTGGTCTATGTGTGTGTATCTACCTAACTTTTACGCGTGTTAATTCCGCTATGAAGGGCTCTTCTGCAGAGTACCGTCAGTAATAATGGTCGTTTTGGTCTCAACACCAGTTACCATCATGAAAACCGTGGCTGGTATAGACAGAGTAACAGGCAGCCGCAAACACAGTCCAGTGCTTCCAGAATTTGTGAGTTCGGCCCTTAAAATCCCTTATCAATACAATCTTTCCAATGAAGACACGAAGATGAACTCCCTTCCACAGGAATATTGAAAAGCAGACAAGTTTTGGAAGAAACCGATTTCCTGAAATGGGGGTGGGTCATTGGCAAAGGCTCTATTCTTTGAAGATTAAAAAAAAAAAAAAAGTTGCCACATTCGGGTAACCTAAATGTGGTACCTGGGTATGGTCTGTACATGAAACGGAGTTAAAGTGAAAGAACAAGGAATTTAAAAGTTTTTAAAATGTAACTTAACGTAGAATGCAATTTCTCCAAAATAACATTCTTTGAAGACTAAAGTTTGCTTGAAGGAGGGAAATAAATGTCACACCATCAACCAGTAACATTCCAACATCCCACCACCACACCTCCGACCACCCTCCCTGCTCCACACATGCCGACGGGTCCCACGTGAAGCCTGTGGCAAGAGACACATGAAGGCCACGCGTGTCTGCACAACAGGGACGAGAGAGGCGCGAGCCCCGTCTGGGAGAGGGCAGTGCGGTGTGTCGCGGGTTGCTGGGAAATCAAGGCAGGTCCCCCGGCTACACGAAAGCATCTCAGCTGTCGCACAGTGAGTGCCCGGTGCACACCACCAGCGCTCTCACCACGATCGGGCGGGTGCCGGCGCACACCGCCAGCGCTCTCACCACGATCGGGCGGGTGCCAGTGCACACTGCCAGCGCTCTCACCACGATCGGGCGGGTGTGGGTGACCTCCAGCAGAGGGAGGTGTGGGGAGTGAAGGATGGCAGGTGCAGGCCTGACTCCACCGGGAAGAACAGGTTCAGACGGCCCTGGGAGGTTAATTGTATTTTGGACATTTCCCTTCTCAGCAGCGGACAAATACAACTGGTATCTATCTCCAGATCTCTACAGACTGTCTTAGGGTTGCCAGCTTTTGGTAAAGGGAACTTGCTATCTAGTCTCCTGGTCACTGGTCATTCAAAAATGATTCTGCTCATGAGAACGCACGCCAAACTGTACATCTCCCCCCTCTCATTTATTTTTCACAGGGATCAATTTTCAATTGGATTCAAACACCGAAGAATAATTCTGTGTTAAGTAAAGAGTTCAACCGATGGTATTAAGTAGAAAAAGAAAATACTACAAAGAATAAAGTAGTAAGCTGTTCCTTGACAGCCAGGGCAAGGGCTGATCAAGTCATTGCTTCTCATAGCGTCAGTTTCACTTCTACAGGTGTCCTTTTAGGTGCTCAGTTGTCACAGATCAGGGAGAACTTATGATATTTGTCCCTTTGGGACCGGCTTATTTCACTCAGCATGATATTTTCCAGATTCCTCCATTTTGTTGCAAATTACCAGATTTCATTATTTTTTTTACTGCTGTGTAGTATTCCAGAGAATACCTATCCCATAATTTCTTTATCCAGTCTTTGGTGGATGGGCATTTAGCTTGATTCCATGTCTTAGCTATTGTGAATTGAGCTGCAATAAACATGGAGGTGCAGATAGCTCTTTTATTTGTCAATTTAATTTTCCTTGGGTAAATTCTGAGGAGTGGGATGGCTGGGTTGAATGGTAGGGTTGTATTCAGGTTTCTGAGGAATCTCCAGACTGACTTCCATAGTGGCTTTACCAGTCTGCATTCCCACCAACAGTGGGTTAGTGTCCCTTTTTCCCCACATCCTCGCTGGCATCTGTTGTTTGTTGATTTCTGTATGTGAGCCATTCTGACAGGGGTGAGGTGGAGCCCCGCTGTGGTTTTGGTCGGCAGTTCCCTGACACTAGTGATCCTCGGCACGTTTTCATGTGACACTCTGCTCATGGGTGAGAACTGAGCTCCATCCGGGCTGTGAATAACGCAGGAGTAAAAGCAGGCTCCAGTGAGACGACTCTCACAGGCATCCATGCAGGGCGACCGCGACTGTGCGCGATCCACGGCGAGGGCTGACGAGCCGCCCAACACCCGCTAGGGTTGTCACATTCAGGGCGACAGCCGCACACTGGGCGGGGCCTACCTTTCCCTCGGTGAGAGGTCGTGCATTTATGTGGGCGTCGGCTCTTAGACGTGGGAGAAATGAAGGAAACCACAGTGCTAGGGCCTTCACCGCAGTAACCTGTGCTGGGGAGGCCAGACGGAAGCTGCGTCTGAGATGAACCTGGAACCGTGCGCATCTGCGGAACACGCACCCTTCCCGCACGGCCCTGCTGCAGACCGCACAGCTGCCGCACACCCGAAGGCACCATCTCTGCACGGAGAAGAGCTTCCGTTTTTTTGTTTTTTTTTTTTTTTCAAAACCAACTTTAGGAGGCGTCCATTAAACAGGACGGAAAGGACATCACAGTTACAGTTAAACTCCTCGTGAGGAGTGGGAGCTCCTCGCCGCACGGGCAGATTCGTTCCATTTCCAACAGGGACAGTCACGTGTCCCCAACGACGGGGATCCACTCTGCGACGTGTCGCCAGGCGATGTCACTGCTGTGCAAATGTCATGGAGCAGGCAGACAAAACTAAGACGGCTACGACCTCCCGGGCCACGTGATCTGGGAGCACCACGGGACGTGCAGTCCACTCATGGATAAACCCTCACTACAGTGCGTGACTGTAGCACACTGCAGCTTAGGAGTGGCCAACTGAAGCCCCTCTGGTCAGAACACCTGGAGTCTTCTTTCCTTTCCATTATGCAGAGTCTCTTAAAATAGGGTCATTCGATTCCAACTGGGTTGGACAGGCATCAGCTGGCCTCACTTCTAACACTAGGAAGGCCCAAGAAAAAACCATTACAGGGGCCAGCACTGTGGCACAGTGGGTAAAGCCGCTGCCTGCAGGGCTGGCATCCCATATGGGTGCCGGTTCGAGTCCCGGCTGCTCCACTTCTGATCCAGCTCTCAGCTATGGCCTGGGAAAGCAGTAGAAGATGGCTGAAGTCCTTGGGCCCCTACACCTGCCTGGGAGACCTGGAAAAGCTCCTGGCTCCTGGCTTCAGGTCAGCACAGCTCCAGCCATTGCAACCAATTAGAAAGTGAACCAGCGGATGGAAGACCTCTCTCTCTCTCTCTCTCTCTCTCTCTCTCTCTCTTTGCCTCTCCTTCTCTCTGTGTGTAACTCTGACACTGAAATAAATAAATCTTTAAAAGAAAATTAGAGATGGCCTTGGGGCCACACCTGTGCTCCCTGCCTACACCTGCTAGCACCGGCTGCCCACATGCACCTATCACAGGTGAGTCGCATTCCCAGCCCTCCCCGTGGTGCGACTGGACTTGGAGAGGGGGTCCTTCAGGAGGCACCCAGTGGTTAGAGGTCGTCAGGGTCAAGGCCCTGACCCAACAGGCCAGGCGTCCTTACAAGAAGAGGCAGAGATGGCAGGGGTGCACAGCCGATGAAGAGCCACATAAGGACACAGCGAGGAGGCGCCGGGGAGTGAGGCCCCCCGGACGCCAACTCTACGGGTGCCTTGATCTTGAATCTCTAGCCCCCAGGACTGTGGGAAGTTAGTCTGCAGTTTAAGCTGCCCTGTCTGCGGATTGTATCATGGCAGGCCGAGCAAACTGTGTGACACTGCTGGCCGGGGGACAATGTCTTCCTGAGCCTTGCTGTTCCCATCGGCGAAATGCAGACTGCTGTGTTGCCCAGGTAGAGGGGTGGCATTAAACTCCCCCGCGGGTTCTGGCGCTCGGTGGAGTAAGTGGTCAGTAAGCCTGGGTGACCACCACCATGCGACAAATTACCGCCACCCATCACCAGGACGTGACGAGGACGGGGGGAGAAGAGGTGACACGAACCTATGGTGAGAAAGATCAGCTCGGGACACCGTCCAGGGGCATCCTCCTCCCCGGGGGAGCCGAGAGACCAGGCCCTGGGCAGTCGTGGGGAAGCACATGAGTGCACATTCCTGAGCTCCCGGGGAGCCAGATTTCACCATCACTGTTGAACTTCTAGAGGCAAAAAAACAAGAATGGTCTCAAACAAATCCCTCAGATACAATTCTAGCTTCTGGATTATGGGTACACACAGGATACACCGAGTCTTAAAACAACTTTCAGTCTTGGAAACCTCAGGACGCTGGCGCTGCGGCTGGCAGGGTGCGCAGTGCCTTGGCACGTCACCATCTCACGTCACCCCCCACGTTACCGCAGCCTGCGCCACAGATCCCCCACAAACTGCTAAACAGCCTCGTTACACGCCCCAGGCGTTCGCGTGAGACCTCACTGCCCCCACCCACGCTGACAGAGGGAGGGAGGTACCGTTTATTCAAAGACGAGCAACTGTGAAGTCACACATGGGCAACCAGGTATTTTGGGCTGTTTTTCCAGTGTCACTCTGACATCTGGGGGGCAGTAGGGAGCAGAACCACGTGACACACTCCCAACCCATTCAGTTCTGCATCGTGGCTGGGCTGCGTCTGCTGCATTCCTGGCCCCAGGCAATAGTCCTGGGTGCTGTTCACCCAAGTGAGGCCAGCGAGCACTCAGGGCACCAGGTCCCTGATGCCGGGCAGCACCGCCTTGCCATGTGGGTGCCCGTGGGCTGCCTGCTCCCCTTGGCTCCCCGTGGCCAGGCTGAGCAGCAGGAGCCATCATCACGGCACCTCGGCAGAACTCCCCCCTCCCACGGTTCCGGAAACAAGGCTGCTGGCCGCCGTCCTTCTCTCTTCCAATTTCCAGTTTGCTCTCTGTGACAGCGGCTGGCCGGCTCACTGTGCACGGAGTCTGACGCCCAGGCCACTAGGGTGAGCGCCCTCAGGCTGTTTCTTCTGCCCGCGCCACACGCCATGGCCGCTCACATGGCCCCCTGGTACCACTCGGCACAGGTCGGTGGCCTGGGTGAGGGCCCGCTCCCCAGGCTCCTTCACCTACTTGACAATCGCTTCTTTCTACTCAACTGTCAAAACCACAGGTGGCTGGCAAATGGGTTACGGCCTCACAGTGGGGGCGGCGGAATGCCCCAGCCTGGCCGCCTCTTCCCCCAGATGCTTGCAAAGACTACGTGGAGGCTTCAGGGGCTGCATCTGCCAGCTGACCCTCGACTCTGGATGCAGCCACATCTGGGTTCAAGGTCCAAATCAAGACTTTAAGCCCTGGCACCGTAGTATAACTGGTTAAACCACTGCCCGCAATACCAGTATCCCATGCAGGTGCCGGTTCAGGTCCCAGCTTCTCCGCTTTCTGATCCAGGTCCCTGCTGGTGAGCCTGAGAAGGCAGCAGAGGCTGGACTGCACCCACGTGGGAGACCCAGATGCAGCTCCTGGCTCCGGCCCTGATTAGCCCCGGCTGGTGCAGCCACCCGAAGAGTGAACCAGCGTTTGAAGTCTCCCTGTCTGCCTTTCAGATAAATAAAATCCTTTTTAAAACACAAGACTTTAAGAAAACGGGGGAAAAAATGGAAATAAAAGATAAGTTCATTTTGCTGCAAAAATGAAATTCATGTAATATACATTTCCCATGGACTTATAACAATTTATTTATTTGAAAGGCAGACACACACATGCACAGAGGGACAGAGTCCTCCCACCCACCGGCTTAACGCCCTAACGCTGGCAACAGCTGAGACCAGGCCGGGCCTGAAGCCTGGGGCCAGGAACTCAAATCCAGACCTCCCGCAAGGATGGCAGGGACTCTAGTACTTCAGCCATCAGAGCTGCCCCCAGGCTGTGCCTTAGCAGGAAGCTGGGACTGGAAGTGGAGCCGGGACTTCAGCCATCAGAGCTGCCCCCAGGCTGCGCCTAGGCAGGAAGCTGGGACTGGAAGTGGAGCCGGAACTCAAAGCCACACACTTCCCAAGCGGCGCTTTAACCACTGCACCACACGCCCGCCCTCCGTGAGCTGCTTTGGAGTGACTTCTCCTGCTTCTCTTCGCCTACTTTTCTTCAACGCAACCAGACTTGTTTCTCGCAAAAATATCAACGACACGATGAAAGACACAAATTCAAAACTTCCAAAGTGCTAATGAGTGGGTGCAGGTTCTGTCCACGACCCTCCACGAGCCTGATGTGAGTAACCCTGGGCAAATCCTCATGGACATGGCCGGCGTCACGGGCAGGGCAGTCAAAGCTCACAGAGGCCAAGCGCCCCTCCCGAGGGGCTGCACTGCACCCCGATTCCCACCCTGTGTCCCACCTTCCTAACCCCAGGAGAGCCGGTCCCCTTGTGGTCTGACACGGAGCCCCTGATGGGGAGCACCGCTAACCACAGCTGGTCTGCAGAGTGAAGACACTCCCAAACGGAAGGTATCACGGCACAAGTACCACTTTATCTTTGAAACCTCCCAAGACCACCTACTGCCTCCAAAGATTTAATGAAGAGGTTCTGTTTGTGTTTGTCCCTGCCAAATTTAAAAACATATATATGTATATATACATATGTGTGTGTGTGTGTATCTTTTCAGTTGTGTAACTATGACACCACAAACCGATCAAGATTTGCCACAACACAAATGGATTCTAGAGTCCAGTAAGGCCGAGGGGAGGTCCTGTGGTCTCTGCTTTCCAACCTGAGTGTCAGGAGTGGAGGACATGGCCTGGCTCTGGCTAGCAACACAGAGGGACAGGAGGTCGGGGCTCAAGGCTGCGCATCTGAACTCAAATATAGAGATTAAAAAATGCTAAAGAGGAAGAAAGAAAGGAGAGCACACAGCTGCCATCCCCAAACAGACCTCCCATCTGCCACCCCCGATTTGCATGTCACCTTCTCGGGGCTCATTTGTACTTCATTAACTGCCATTGACTTAACAAGATTTATGCAAATGACACCACAGGAGCTCCCTGACTCCCACTGCAATCAAGCGGTTATGCACGCACAACTCCGCAGCAATGAAAAATTCATACGGGACAGGCCCACTCGCCGCGGAGCCGGGCCGCTGGCTGTTATTTCCCCCGCTTTGCTTCCACACTTGTGTTTGAATAGACCTCATCCTACCAGCAAGGAGACAGAACTCTCTGACCAATCCCCTCGGAGACCCCAGAGCAGACAGGAAAAGGTGAGGTGAGCCCAGGTCCACAGAGGTGGGGTCACGCCCAGGAGAGGGGTCACATTCCAGGAGAGAGGTTTAATTGGGCGGAGAGAGAAAGGGCTGAAGTCATTGGCTCTCACGGCGAGCGAGCTGCACAGGACACGTGAGACGCTGCTGAAACCCTCCACTGGGGCTCCTACACCCGGCAGAAACCCGAGCCAGGCTGTCCTGCCCTAGGCCTCAGCCACCCCTTAGAAGATTCCTGGGGGACGGGGGTCAAAAGGTCTGTGTGCAGTGACCAAAGCAGGAGCCGGTCGGAAACACAGGACCAGGCTGCCTGGAGTTCCTGCCGTGGCTCCTCTGCCAGGGCCCGGCCGCAGGTTCTGGGGTCTCTAATCACGCAGGCCAGGCAGGTCTTTAACGGGTGAGGTTAACACAAGGCATCTGCCACTTGGGAGGGCAGGACCACGCATGTGGCCCAGAGGGTCAGGGGGACAGGGATGACCCCTGCTGTGTGAGAACGGAGGGCAGAAACAAGCTGGGACAGGCACAGCCTCAGAAGCTGCTCCCACGTGGGCCTGAGACATGGTTGTCTGAGGTCACCGCTCCCACACCTTACTTAAAACACAGGGCAGCTGCTTCCTGCGCTTCTGGAAGACTTGCTGTCAACAGGCAGTGCGATGGACGCTGAGGCCGCACACAGGCGCTTGGTCTGAATCAGCCTCCTGGTGTAGCAGGTTCACCCTCATTTCAAAGAGGGTGGCCCGTCTGCCTCCACTGTAGTAACGCTGAGGATTCAATGGGATGCAGTCCGAAAAGCACCTGAACACAAACACTCACTGAACCGCTCCTGTGTTCGGGAAACAAGGCTGTGGAGTTTCTAGAACATGCCACGACCCCCACCAGAGTCCTCTCGTGTCACTTCCATGTCACAGCTGTCACGCGGGAGGGTCAGGAATCCAGGCTATCGGGAACCATCTACGTTCCTTTAGAAACACAGGCGCACAGAGGCACGGAGGAAATCGATCCGGCGCCTCCAGGCCTACATCCATCTGTGGGACGCACACAAAGGCTGTGGCCAGGGTGTCCCAGACACGACTCATTCACACGTCCGCTTCTGCAGGAGCTGAGGGCTTCTCAGTGGAACCGCCACCTCTCAGTGTCTGCGGGCAGCCAGACACCCCCCTGGAACCCAGCTACAGACGGGGACGCCACGGCCCAGGAGAGCAGGGCCCGGGGGACGCTTCGCTGGGCCAGGGGTGGACCCCGGGAAGGAGCTGCCCTGTGTGCACGGGGGTGGGGCACTCAGAGGGAGAGCGGCTCCCTCTGCCAGGAGTCACTGTGAATTCAGACCAGGATTTAGATTTCAACAGGATTACCCCAAGCACTCACGATGGAAGAAGGCGCGCAAGACCTGGCTCATACCCACTTTCCACTGGGTGCTCAATCCCGAAACCTACACACATATTGAAAATCCAGCCCTCCGCAGGCGAGCAGGGCGCAGGCTGAATGAAGGCCCCAGTCACACCACGGCCGCCCGGCTCGTGTGCAGGAGCGTCCGGGTCCACTCGTAAGCGCCGCCACCCAACCAGGAGTGGACGTGGACAAACAACTCTAGTTAAGCATTCGTATCCGTCAGCAGCCAATGTCCCAGCACCAGGTTTTCCAGCGGGAAAACAATCACTTCCGAGATTTTCACGATTCTAGCTAACATCGGTGGCATGAACACTCTGCGCTACAACTGCAGAGGGCTGGGTTTCCAGCAAACGCGCACGTGCCAGCCAGCCCCGCGCGCGGCTTTCTCTCGGGTAAAGAGGAACGCCACCCACAGGCACCGGGGAAGGCCGTTCTGCTGTCTTAGAGCTGGCTTCAAAAACTTTCTGGAAAATCGAATTCAAAGATTAGCTTATTTGACTGCAGAAACTTTTGAAATGCACGCACACAAAGGACCTTATAAAAGCTAATAAAAAAAAAGCATGGGTTTCCTTTTTTTGTGGAGCCAAAATAAACTTATCTTTTAACTCTATTTTTCTATAACATTTTGAAGACCCCGCATATGTGGCGGGGAGAGACTCTCTTCATGGTGCCCCGTGCCAAGAAACACACTGGTCGCCGCGTCTCTGACCCAGTATCTGATGTATAGTCCTGGGGCCTCTCCTGCCTCTGCCCACAAAGGCCCCCGCAGGGCTGTGGGCAGGGACCGGAAAGCAGCTCCCGCAGCCTCGGTCAGCTGCGGGGGAGGTGGGGTTTTCTCAGCAGCCCTGGGCTTCTCGGGGACCCTGTGGCTCCGAGACCCCATGCGACGCATTCCCCTCCCTCACCTTCCCACTCAGATCACCAGGCCTCTCCCTGCAGCTGCACCCCCACATGTTGCAGGCAGGGACCCCTACATCACAGAGGTGCTCCAGCCTCTCCCGCCGAAAGACTGGGACCCGGGGCCGACCCTGGTTCCTGAAAGACCAGTAAAAGCGGTGGAGGCCCCCGCAGGAGAGGGGTGTGCCGGGTGAGACGAGCCAGGGGGACAGAGCCGGGGGACGGAGCGTGCGCCGGCTCCGACGCCACCCACAGGTATTTTTCGCCCTCTAGCAGGATGCACCGCTGCACCAGCCGCCGGTCCCAGCTCCCAGCAGCCACCGCGCGCGGCCCAACTCCTTTCTCCTCCGTTTGGAGAGGATAACAGCCAAAGACGTCACAAGCGCACTGCAGGGCCTTTTGCTTGAGACGTGAAGTAATTTAGTATCCGGTTCCCGGCTAATGAAAACCTATTCCAGGCTAGCCGCACAGGCCAAAACAAATGCTTGAATTCAAGTCGTGTTGTGTAATGAGGAAGTTTAATTAAGGCCCCTGCATTACAGCTGTAAATGTTCCTTTATATAATAAGGTCTAAATGAAACTGAACCTAATCAAAGTTACAATTCCTTCATTAGCAAATTACAAACAAGAGCACACAGCTGACACACCGGCCGTGATTATCACAGCTAATTGCCTCGTTGTCACAGGCCAGCCCGAAACAGTGTTCAGATGTCCGTCTGCGAGAGCAAATTAGGGCCACGTCGGGCTGTTCCTGTGATCACAAGGGGCTCTTGTACGGCGATCTGATTTACCCCTGTCGCCTGGCGGCCAGCGGCCCAATCAAAGACGCGCTACAAAGGCGGCCTTTGAAGTCAGTTCAGCCTGGAAACGCACTCCATATGCAGGCGGGCACACTGCACTTCATTAGATCTGTTGTCACATTTCCCTCTTCTTATTCTAATGATCCCATTTGAATACACACAGGAACCTCTCCTAATTGATGTCAAGTGAGTGACTTCTACATTCATCAACACGGCACATCAAACAAACCCCGGCGGCCGAGCCAGCGTCGACGCGGGCGGACCGAGGTGTGTCTCCAGCCTGGGGCCGGGAGGAGGGCGCGGCGTACCTGTTTAATTGGGATGGCTCGCCCGCTCCCGATGCTGTCCGCACGGCTCTCCAGCCCCTTCTTCTCTTTGTCTGGGTCGCTCCCTTTCCGAGACTGCAAAGCAAAGAGAAAGTTCGCATCTGGGTGAGGGCTGCGGCTCACAGATGGGGGCCCCGCGCATATTTAGAAACCATGTCTGAGGACACGCGTGTGTGCAGGCACACACATCCTCATGCCTGCCTGCGTGCGCGTGCACACACACACAGTCACACACCTGCTACAAGCAGACTGGGAAAGGACTTACCTCCACTGACTCATCACTTCAAGGAGAATGTTCAAAACTCTCCCCCCCAACTTTTCCACTGCCAAAGTATCTTTTAATTCTTTTCTTGAAAAAGTTGAAAATTCAATTACTAGAAACCAGTGGACCGTATAGGAAAGTAACGCCCGACAGGAAAGCCCATTCCAAGGCTGCGGCAAATGCAGCCCAAGAGCGGAGGGCTCTGGCTGCCTTTGTGGGAGACCCACTACCTAAGTGTACGTATTTAATTAATGTCGCAACAATTTTAAAAATCCCATCAGCTAGTCAGCTGTGCAGCTGAACGGTACACCCCTGATTAGTGCCGCGGTGCAGCTCATGCCTGCTTCTATTGCTTCGGGATACTTAGGATGCAGCCAATTCAAAGTTAAACCAGTGTGCAGCACCACAAAAAAATAATAGAGGGAGAAACACTGGAAACAGCCCTCTGACAAAGGTCAGTGTTGGGGGAATAATGAGCGGCTTTGCTTGCCACGCTCCTGAACCAATTATCCCGGCTGCACTGCCGAAGTCACACCAATGAGCCAGGAGCCGGCGGTCAGCAGGCAGGGTGGCGCCGTCTCGCCCAGGGCGGCCCGAGCCGAGGCGCACCTGGACTGGGGAAACTGAAGGGGCTCCGCCGCCGGAGCCTCCGTCTCCTGATGGCATGAGGACGTGAGCACAGTGATTTTCTGACAGATTTATTTTATTATGAGAGAAAGATCTGAGACTCGTCCTCCTTAATAACTGTGCTGACAAGTGACAACTTCACTCCATTACTTTTCAATGGGAACATTACTCACGCAATATTGAAAATGGAGAAACATTTTCATGTGCTTTTCAAATCTGAGATGATGTATGAAACGGACAGACCTGGTACTGTCCACTGCTGCCGTGGAAAGCTAATGGGAGCCAGCTTCGCGGGGACATGAGACGGAGCAGCCGCGTGCGTGCGTGTGTGTGTGCGTGCGTGTGTGTGTGTGCATGTGTGCATGCGTGCATGTGGGTGTGCGTGTGTGTGCGTGCATGTTAACTATCAGAAGGGGCAGCGTCACAGGACCTAATGGAAACAAGGCCTGCTGGTGCTTGTGTAGGATTCTGGGGCCGGGGAGGGGGTGGCCGAGACGCAGCAGCGGCAGCAGCAGGAGGAAGAAAGCTCCCAGGGAGGAGCTGCACTCCTGGGGCTCCGAAGGGGGCACAGTGCCCCCTAGAAACGCCCCTGGCTGCAGGAGCCGATGTTTCCTGAACACCTGCATGGTGCCAGGCACCGTGTGCTGCTTCTCTACACAAGTGCAGAGTCTAGAAAGCCGGCACTAGAAGTGAAGCCAACAGCAAACCAACAGGTGCAGGAGAAGCTCAACCAGAAGGCAGGCTCGTCCCTCTGGGCCGGGGGAAGCACAGGTGATTCGGGGATTCGTCTGGGAATTCGCTGGGGGCTCGCTCCTCTTTAATCAGGCAGTTCTCACATTAGCAACGCAGACCAACAGCCACCCGCGGCGGGCCTTGGGTTCTCCTCCCCCACATTTCAGTTCAAGGGAAAGCTGGCGTGGGCGGCTTCCAGTTGCAAAATAAATTTCAAAGCTCACTGTGAGGATATTTTAAAAACAGTTTAAGTTGACAAAGATATGAACGGCAGTTTGGGAATTTTATGAATACTAACATTCCAAACTTGGAAATCCATCTTCATTATTCTCTATTAACCAGAATAATTAACAAAACAAACATTCTTAAAAAAAATTAACATCTTCCTCAAGGCAGCACATCTGTCCCTCTCAGAGCAGGGTCCCAGCTTCCAGCAGGACAGGAGCAGACGGCCCATCGCACTGCTGCGAACACCTCGGAGCAGGGGCCACATGGGACTGAGCTCAAGACGGCTCGGCATCCGAGACAACGAGACGGCATCCGAGACAACCGGACGGCATCCGAGACAACGAGACGGCATCCGAGACAACAGGACGGCATCCGAGGTCAGACCGCATCGCAAGAACGGCACCAAGAACTCCCGGCAGCTCCGACCCTCGGGCAGAGCAGGAGTCGCAGACTGGACTCTCGGGGCAGAAGCAGGGCAACCCGCCACGCCCGCAGCCTGCGGCACGCCAGCCTCCCATTACCCGGTCTCCAACAGCAGGCCGGACCAGTGAAATCGGAATGCAGCAATTCCGCTAAAGCAAACGCGCCGGGCATACAACACTGCGACGCACAACCCGCAGGAAGGTCTTCTCCTGCCAACCTTGGCGACGGCACTGCTAACGGTGCATCTCCCTGTCTGCGGAAATGGCTCTGAGAAGTCGTCAGACACAGGCGCCCTCAGCGGCCACTGCGTGCATCAAGGGCGGCCAGCAGCTGCCTCCAGGCGGGCCGCCTGCTGCTAGGGACAGCGCAGGAGATGACCACACCTTTCACAGAAGGTCTGGGACCGAAAGCCACAGCAGGGGCCGCTTCGCTCCCACTGACACTGACGAGGAAGGAGACAAACGCACGATGACCTCATCTCTGCAGACAGGTCCAACTCGGCCTCGCCTGATGAGCAGCCAGCCAGGGACAGCTCTCAACCACCTGCGCACGGGGGCCTGGCCGCAATCGGAAACCCACCTCCCCTTCCCACCAGCTCCCGGAAGGCTGCAGGAACACGCCACACCCGGGGCCCGGCCTCCACGCTCCACACCAGCAGCTCCGTCCAGACCACACTCTGCTGCCGCCTCACAGCACCGGGAGCTGTGAGGACCGGGCCGCGTCCCCCTCTGAGTACTGGGAGCTGTGAGGACCAGGCCGCGTCCACCTCTGGGAACCGGGAGCTGTGAAGACCGGGCCGCATGCCCCTCTGGGCACCGGGAGCTGTGAGGACCGGGCCGCGTCCCCCTCTGAGTACTGGGAGCTGTGAGGACCAGGCCCCATGCCCCTCTGGGCACTGGGAGCTGTGAGGACCGGGCCGCATCCACCTTTGGGAACTGGGAGCTGTGAGGACCGGGCCGCGTCCCCCTTTGGGCACCGGGAGCTGTGAGGACCGGGCCACGTCCACCTCGGGGTACCAGGCCTACCTGGCCGTTCGATGATGTCGGCATTTTACAGCAATGCTTTAAAACACCTCGTGTAGGTGCTGCCATCGCTACAAAGCTTGAAAACAGCGGGGCAACGCGGCGTGGAGTGGAAGGACACGTGAACAGACAACATACGCAAATGCAGGTGTGTGATGGGCCCAGGCGACAAGACGCGGGAGCCCGTGGGGGCTGTCCTGCGAGGGCTGTGGCGTTTGCCAACAATTTGCTCACTTTGTGACAGCGCAGTGGCCACAGAACCTGCCGGCCCTGATGGGCTGCGCGGTGAGCGAGCATTCCTTTTCTGCATGTCTGAAAATGTCCTCCAGGAAAGCATCCTAATCCCAAGTGAGTTCCGGTTACTGAGCTAAATCAGCTGCTCCAAGAACTCACGCTATGAACCGGGGCTGAGTGGACATTGTCTTTTAACGTCTGTTTCCACAAAACAATGTTTGAAAGGAACCGGCGAGACGGGAGACGACTGAGCCTTCTTTAGTGAGGCAGATTCCACGCAGCCAAGGTAAGCCGCGCTCCGCTGCCGTGAGAGGTGGCGCGCCTGTGCCGTTCTGTAAAACGTGCAGGTGACTTATTCACACACGTGTGCGTACGCAGCTGGCAGTGTCTGGGAGCGAAGGTTCAGAGGGACACTGCAGGCCTGCTGGTGGCTGTGCAGCACGGCTGTGTGCCACCGGTCTGGCTCGCAGGTGGACGGTGCCCCCCAGGTGGCGGGTACAGCCCCGTCCCCAGGCTCGCTCCTTCGCCTCTGTATAAATACACATTTTGACAACTTCAGTCAATAATTACCCACAATTACCAGGGATGGAGAGTCTCTGAGAGGTTACGTATTTAAGAAGAGGAACAAACTGTAACAATACGAATTTAATTTCTTAATTGCTATCATTTCAAAATTAATTTGCCTTCTTTCCGTTCCTTGGATGACACTGACCTCTAGTGGAGCTACTATTTCCAGGATTTCCCATGAGAAACCACACCTCCAGCGGCACCTTCACTTCCCCATTATCTTGTTCAACGTCAAACCCGCCCTGGGACTGCAGCGGCCCCCTGTGCAAAGGCCACCGCACAAGCCCTCTGTCACGTCCGCTTCTCTCTGGCCCCAAAACGGCTCCTCTCGACCATGACGACAAAGGACGCACACACCGATAAGGCGCAGACTCACAGACAGCTATTACGAGATATATTGATTATGATACACTCAAGGGTGATTTTCAGTCACTACAACGATGAGGCTTTACAATCTTTTAATTTATTTATTCTCACTTTACTTGAAAGGCAGAGAGGGAAGAGGAGCCCCCGTCTGCTGTTTCACTCCCCCGAATGCCTGCACCCCGCAGGGCTGGGCAGACTGAAGCCAGAAGCCTGGAGCTCCCTCTGAGGCTTTTAGGGACCCAAGCCCTTGAGCCATCACCACTGCCTTCCAGGGTGCACTAGCAGGAAGCTGGATCGGAATCAGAGTGGCAGGACTTGAACCGGGCACTCTGCTAGAGGGGTGTGGGCATCCAAGCAGCGATGCCCGTCCCTACAGTGAGTTTTATCAGCTCCTACACCTGCTTCGCTGGCCTAGACAGCCTCAGATTCCTGGCCTTACCTTGGATGCCTGTACATGTGTGTGAAGGTGCATATGTACCTGTGCAGGTACGTGTGAATGTGAGCAGCCGTGTGTGCCTGTGTAGACAGGTGTACATGCACAGGCACGTGTGAATGTGAGCAGCATGTGTGTGCCTCTGCAGGAGTGTGTGTGCCTGTGCGGGCGTGTCTGTGAACATGAGCAGTGTGCGTGCAGGTGCACAGGTGGGTGTGAACGTGAGCAGTGTGCATGCACAGGTGTGTGTGAACGTGAGTAGTGTGTGCGTGCCCATGCATAGGTGTGTGTGTGAACATGAACAGTGTGCATGTACGTGCACAGGTGTGTGTGAACGTGAGTAGTGTGTGCGTGCCCATGCATGTCTGTGAACGTGAGCAGTGTTTGTGCACAGGTGTGTGTGAATGTGAGTAGTGTGTGCATGCCCATGCATAGGTGTGTGTGAACATGAGCAGGCTATAACTGCACGTGAGTGAGTGACAGGTGAGTGTGTGACACATGAGTGCACGTGACAGGTGGGTGTGAACATGAGTAGCATGTGCATGCCTCTGCATGTCTGTGAACATGAATGGTGTGCATGCGCGTGCACAGGTGTGTGTGAACATGAGCAGTGTGTGTGCACGTGTATAGGTGTGTGTGAACGTGAGCAGTGTGCATGCATGTGACAGGTGGGTGTGAACATGAGTAGCGTGTGCGTGCCTCTGCATGTCTGTGAACATAGCGTGTGCGTGCACATGCACAGGTGTGTGTGAACGTGAGCAGTGTTTGTGCACGTGACAGGTGGGTGTGAACGTGAACAGTGTGCATGCACATGCAAAGGTGGGTGTGAACATGAGTAGCGTGTGAGTGCCTCTGCATGTCTGTGAACATGAACGGTGTGCGTGTACGTGCACAGGTGTGTGTGAACGTGAGCAGTGTGTGTGCACGTGACAGGCGGGTGTGAATATGAGTAGCGTGTGCGTGCCTCTGCATGTCTGTGAACATGAACGGTGTGCGTGCACATGCACAGGTGTGTGTGAACGTGAGCAGTGTGCGTGCACGTGCACAGGTGTGTGTGAATGTGAGCAGTGTGTGTGCACGTGACAGGTGTGTGTGAACATGAACAGTGTGCATGCACATGCAAAGGTGGGTGTGAACATGAGTAGCGTGTGAGTGCCTCTGCATGTCTGTGAACATCAACGGGTGCATGCGTGTGCGCACACTTGTCTGCGTGGCTGGACCCTGCTGGCCGCAGACCCTCTCGGTTCTCTCGTCTGCCCTCAGCGCACAGCCCTCCCTCCCTCCTCCTAAGCCACGCCCTCCTGAACGTGGTCGACTCCCCCAGCGCACAGCCCTCCCCCTCCTCTCTAAGCCACGCTCTCCTGAACGTGGTCGACTCCCCCAGCGCACAGCCCTCCCTCCCCCTCCTCTCTAAGCCACGCCCTCCTGAACGTGGTCGACTCCCCCAGCGCACAGCCCTCCCCCTCCTCTCTAAGCCACGCCCTCCTGAACGTGGTCGACTCCCCCAGAGCTCAGCCCTCCCCCTCCTCTCTAAGCCACGCTCTCCTGAACGTGGTCGACTCCCCCAGCGCACAGCCCTCCCTCCCCCTCCTCTCTAAGCCACGCTCTCCTGAACGTGGTCGACTCCCCCAGCGCACAGCCCTCCCCCTCCTCTCTAAGCCACGCTCTCCTGAACGTGGTCGACTCCCCCAGCGCACAGCCCTCCCCCTCCTCTCTAAGCCACGCCCTCCTGAACGTGGTCGACTCCCCCAGCGCACAGCCCTCCCTCCCCCTCCTCTCTAAGCCACGCCCTCCTGAACGTGGTCGACTCCCCCAGCGCACAGCCCTCCCCCTCCTCTCTAAGCCACGCCCTCCTGAACGTGGTCGACTCCCCCAGTGCACAGCCCTCCCTCCTCCTCTCTCAGCCACGCCCTCCTGAACGTGGTCGACTCCCCCAGCGCACAGCCCTCCCTCCCCCTCCTCTCTAAGTCACGCCCTCCTGAACGTGGTCGACTCCCCCAGCGCACAGCCCTCCCTCCTCCTCTCTCAGCCACGCCCTCCTGAACGTGGTCGACTCCGGCAACAAGCGCCGTCCCCAGAGCCACAGGCACACCAGACCTCGCACGGCACTGGCTCGGGAGGGTTTGGATGCCTCCTGCTCGGCACACAGTGCTCTCCCCGGGGGCCCGGGCTGCCGCCTCCTGGCACACTCTGACTGCAGAGCTGCCCGGGATAGGCGGCAGGAGGGCGTGCCGCCGTCTGCTTATGCACAGACGAGTTTTAAAGGTGCTTCCTCGTTGCCCTTCCTTTCCTTAGAACAGAGCACACAGGTGTGGTCCCTGGAGGTGGGGACGGCCCGGCCGTGCTCCCCTCCCCCCCCCCCCCCCCCCGGGGTTGGGACAATCACAGGAGGCTTCCCCATCTTCCCGTGCAGGCAGTGGCTCCTGAGCCCTCCCCCCCCGCCAGGAACGCGGACTGCACGGCCTGTCATGGCCTGTCCCAGACGTGCGAGCAGAAAAGGGACACAGGTGTCGCAGCCTCCATGCAGAGCCGCTGAGGTTCCCATTGCTGTGTGTGTAGGAAGCCTATCAGATGTGCACCTGTGTTCCACAGACATGAACACCACCCCCAGTCACAGGCCCTAAGCCAATTCCGCCTTCCATCGACGGAAAACTCGGGGCTGCAGCAGCAGCAGCGAGAAAAAATGGGGCCACAAGGGCTCCTCCGCCCCTGTCAGGAAGTCTCCCAACAGACCCCTGCAGCAGTTCCACTGTTCTTGGCTCAGAGAGGTCAAGCAACTCGCCTGAGATCGAACAGCCACCAGCAGAGGAGGCCAGGGTCCGAGCCTGGTCTGTTCTCACCTGCCAGCAGTGGCTCAGGGCAGTCAGCAAAGGAGAGGGGAGGGTGGGAAGGGCGGGGGCTGTTGGCCATAGACCCTGGCGGGAATGACTGTCCCGTGGGAGACTGCCACCTGTGTGGGGGCAAAGGGAGGGATTCCACCTGCAGGCACGTGGTGGCAGGTACCCTCATCAGGGAAGGGCAGCGGGTCAGGTAACAGACAAGCCCGCCCCACCCCCGGCCAGAGCTCTGGTGCCCTCCTTTAGCTCAGGGCAGGACATGTTCAACCTCTTTACGTCTAAGTCAGCAGGAATCAACCCCAAGAAGAAGTCAGAAGGTTGAAAACAGGGCCCCACTGACAGCCAAGGGGCTGGGCCGCGCTCTGTGCTGGGGCTGACCTGGGCACTGCGAGACGGGCAGCAGCACCCGTGGGTGCTCCCCAAGGCTAGAGCTTCAGCGCTTCAAATCCCATGGCCCCGCTGGTGACACCCGAGACGCCGCCACAAACTGCCCCACGTCGGCGGGAAGTCAAGCCGCCCGGGGCTGAGAACCGGCGCTCACAAGCAGGTGCGTGTACCGCACAGAACCAGCGCAAGGCAGCACCGCAGCTCTGCCTGGCACTCAGGGCCCCACTGCGCAGCCTCGCAGGGTTGATCGGCGACTCCTGCCGCACCCATGGGCACGGACAGGGCCACGGCACTTCTGCCTCCTCGGCACATCTTAGTCGCCACAGGGACTCGGAATAACGGCACACGCCCGGGCCCACCACAGATTCTGACCAGACGTCTGACCCCCAGGTTTGAGAGGCTCCACAGATGACTGATGCAGAACCTCAAAAGCCTCCTGGTGTCAAGAGCCCTGCCCACCTCCAAGCCCTGCCCCCACTCCGGCCCTGAGCAGGGCAAGGTGGACTGGGGATTGCACTGCCTTAGCCAGCTCATCAGCTCGGATACACACACACACACACACACACACACACAGCGGGATTTGGGGCACAGCTGTCATCCTCTCACACCTAATGCGACACGTTTTTAGCGAGAGGCCACGCAAGTCACAGGGCGGGAAAGACCTTCACCCAAAGCCTCGCTCTGCCGTTCCCACGCCAAGGACCGCCCACCCCACTGAGCATCCAAACCATCGCTTTCGGGAATGTGCTCCGGGTTCTACGGCTACTGCTGAACGGTCTGGCAGCCGAGCTCACCGCGAGAGAACTCCCGGGGACCACGCTCAAGCGTCACCTGCCCAGGTGGACACTCACGGTGAACAGGTTGGAGCGGCGCTTGGACTGCTTCCGGACGGGCGTGGGCGTGTTGGCCGTGGGGGGGACGTCGATCCGAAGCTCCTTCTGGCTGGTGCTTGGCGTCGACGGAACTGAGGAGGAGTAGTCGCTTAAACTCCCACCGCCGTTACTGGTCTGGAACGACGAAAGACCGGGGTTTTAGGAACGCTGCACGCTAGAACTGAGTCGGCCGCCCGAGCTGGCAAACCTCACTGCAGAGGCCCAGGAGACGGTTCTCTGACTCTGGTCCTACCAGGCTCACACACACACTGTCTCATTCTAGAATGTACCAATCATATCAAAAAATAAGCCTCTGGGCCGGCGCCGTGGCTCACTTGGCTAATCCTCCGCCTGCCGTGCCGGCACACCGGGTTCTAGTCCCGGTTGGGGTGCCGGATTCTGTCCCGGTTGCCCCTCTTCCAGTCCAGCTCTCTGCTGTGGCCCGGGAGTGCTGTGGAGGATGGCCCAGGTGCTTGGGCCCTGCACCCCATGGGAGACCAGGAGAAGCACCTAGCTCCTGGCTTCAGATCAGCGCAGCAGGCCAGCCGCAACACGCTGGACATTAGCGGCCACTTGGGGGGTGAACCAATGGAAAAAAAGGAAGACCTTTCTCTGTCTCTCTCTCTCACTGTCTAACTCTGTCAAAAAAAAAAAAAAAAAAAGAAAAAAGAAAGAAAGAAAAAGAAAAAGAAAAAGCAGCATCTGTCCGATGCTTTCCGAGTTACGACGCCTTAATTTTCCTTTTCCCCAGAAAAATGAGGGGTTGGTTGGGCTGAACAAGTTCTAGGGTTCCCTCACTGCTCGAGACGAGAGGCAGACAGAGGACTGGCTCACTCAGGAGGGCACGACTGACCCTGGAAAATCTCAGTGCATTCGTGTATTTTGTCAAGAATGACAGAAAACGAACGCCAGCGACGGTGAAGACGGTGACATCTGGGACTGTGCCTTTTGGTGGCCCAACACTTGACCCAGTAACTTACTGACTGCCCAAGCCCAAACCAAAGTCTGATGCCGAAAACCTTGCAGCTGCACCTGTTAGTAAAACCAGTGCCAACAGACACTGACCCAAAACACAAGCCCAGGCAACGCCAGGCCGACAGCCTCCTGCGTGGGCCTCGGGTTAGGCTCTTCCGGGTGACAATTACCGCGTTTGCTTCCAAGTAAATAATTTAGCAAGACACTGTTACGGGAAGACAGCAGTTTCTACGGGGCCTAAGGGAGATGCTCATTACAGTCGAACGCCAGCAGCACCAGATCTGAGCGGAGAGTGGAATCGGCCATTGAGATTTACTCGCAACTGTTCAGCCCACAAGCGGACCAGACCAGGCCCAGAGCTGGGTGCTTTATTTTTTTTTTTTTTTTTTTTTTTTTTTTTTTTTTTATTTTTTGACAGGCAGAGTGGACAGTGAGAGAGAGAGACAGAGAGAAAGGTCTTCCTTTGCCGTTGGTTCACCCTCCAATGGCCGCCGCGGCCGGCGCGCTGCGGCCGGCGCACCGCGCTGATCCGATGGCAGGAGCCAGGAGCCAGGTGCTTCTCCTGGTCTCCCATGGGGTGCAGGGCCCAAGCACCTGGGCCATCCTCCACTGCACTCCCTGGCCACAGCAGAGAGCTGGCCTGGAAGAGGGGCAACCGGGACAGAATCCGGCGCCCCGACCGGGACTAGAACCCGGTGTGCCGGCGCCGCTAGGCGGAGGATTAGCCTAGTGAGCCGCGGCGCCGGCCTAGAGCTGGGTGCTTTAAATCACCCTGCCCGGCCCCCGTGCCAGCATGCCTCCTAACACAGGCAAGAACATCAAAGAACGCGTCCCATAAAAACCACACGGCCACAGCAGTTTCTGAAGGGAATGTTAAAGCAATCAGCAACACGCTGCTACTTATAAAGTTGAAATTAAAAAAAAAAAAAACAAAACTCAACCCAGCAGCAGCACTGCGGGCCGTGAAAGCTGTGAGGGCACTTGGAGACCCTGGCGGACAAATGGGATTAGGAGGTGAGTTATCTTGAAGTTTTTGAAGCCTGGGCGGAGTTTTGTGGTAACACACATCTTTAAGGGACTTTTTGAAAACTCCTCTAACATCCGTAGATTTCAAACAAATTCTGCGGCACAATAAACTTTCGGTTTTAATTCCATTTTCCAGCGACTTGTGGGAGCCCCCTTTGAACCCGCCGCCCCGGGGCTGCCCGACATACCTGGCTTGTGTGCACGGCCGACACCTGGGCGGAGCACACAGAGGAGTGGCTGGGGGAGTTGGGGAGAGACTTGCAGGGGCCTATGGACAGCTGCTGCTTCTTCCTCGTGGCTACAATCTTCTGGGCGACTAGCGGACACAGAACAAAAGAAAAAAACGTGAAGCCGGTCTGCAGGCACAGTTGCCGCAGGGGTGATGCTGGTGAGCGCCGAAGCCCTTGCGGTCCTCCCTCCCCAGTAATACTTTCCTGGTTGCCGGGGGCAGCGGGGGGTAGTGGGGGAGACACAGCTGCCAGACTGCTCAGGGCATCCTCCCACCCTCGCTCCCATGCGTGGCCACGCACGAAAGCTCCGGCCCATGGGGTGCGCGCAGAAGGACCACAAGGCGGTATGCGGACGTATCCCCGGAGCGAGGGCCGCCCTTTGCCCCTTTACCCCCTCGTTGCACCTGCCCGCTGCCTGAAACGCACAGGTGTTGGCCACAGCCCCGGCAGCCCTCTCAGGCAGCAGGCACCGTTAGACCAGAAGCCACCCTTGGTAAAGCAGGAGACGGGAGGAGCCAGCCCTCCGACCCCACAGAAGGCGTCAGCAGCCCTACTCAGATGATCACGGAGGACTTGAACATGAAACAAAAACACAGACTTGTCTCTTTAAGTTATTCTCATCTAAAAGTGATTTCCCCCCCCCAGCTTTTAGAGCAAGAATAATCCCAAGACAAGGTAATTTCACTAAATCCCTCTGAAAGCCAAAAATCTTTTTTGTGTGACCTAAAGAATTACTGTGAACTGCATAAAGCTACACATTACAGAATTATATTCAAGGGCACGTATTGCATCAAAGACCTTTTTCTATTACTAACCATTAAATACATTAGGACACGCAATAGAAGTTTATCTTAATCAATACAAATTCAAATTCAACCAGCCATAACTTCTCTTGGCAAATGGCTTCGCTGATAAAGTGTACTGAATTTAATTGGAAAGGAAGTCGCGACGAGAACGCTCTTTCTCCACCAACAGGTGTCGCAGCAGGAGAACATCCCTTCAAACAAAGGGACGTGTGTCTGGGGACCGGCTCCCAGGAAGCTCAGCCACACTCCATCCACATCTTTGCCCACGGCTGCTCCCGTGGCCCGAGCCAGGGAGCACCCCACCACGCCCTGGCAATGGCGTGGGACACACAAGGGACGCACACTGGACTCCCAGATAATTCCTTCTCCACACACACGCAATTTTAATAAGGAACTGCTTTGTCCACAGCTGGTGGCTTTCATGTAAATGAACGGTGGTGCGGATGTGATGAAGTGAGGACGCAGTGCATAAAAAATGGCTCCCGGGGATGTGGCAGCAGCTTCATTAGCCGCATCCCACCCCAACAGGCCTCTCAGCATCCCGCAAGGACGGGATCAATTAATTCATCTTCCCCTAGTGTATTGATCATAACCTTCATCAGCTAATCATGTTGAAATTACCCGGGAATATCACAGCACTCTGTCATCTCAAAACCACTGGCCTATCGACCTGGGGCCTTTGAAGACATACATTAGGATATTTTAAAAACCACGATGTGGACTCAAAGGGAAAAATCTAAGTTCAGATTCCAACAGCTGTGACACACCAGTCTTTCCCATGCGCTGAAATTCCAAAGACCAGAAGTGAATCCACCTAAAAATAGGCCTGCCCTGGGGAGTGCCCATTTATGTACGCACGTGTGAAGTAGCAGGAAGGGGTTTTTGAGCATCAGCTCCGCGGCACGGCGGCTTCACAGGCAGGCTGGGAGTGACCAGCGGCTGGAGGGCCACACAGACTCTGACCTTTAACCTCTCAGGAAATGCAGGAGCATCAGAACGAATCGGGACCGCGGGCCATGCTGTGGGCACTGGGCACACTCCCTGGCAATGCTGAGAAACTTTCTAAGAGCAGGCAGGCGTGGTACCGATCCTCATTCTGTGAGGTTCCTCCTGCATGTGACCTGCCTACGCTCTCTGAGCTTAGGAGGAACGAGAACACGCCTACCGTCACAGCCAGCAGGTGCGGGGCACGGCCACATTCATCACACAGAAATACGGGCACTGTTGTGTAGTGGGTTAGGCCACCACGTGTGACACTGGCATCCCACACGGGTGCCGGCCGAGTCCTGGCTGCTCCACTTCCGATCCAGCTCCCAGCTAACGGCCTAGGAAAAGCAGGCAAAGGTGGCCCAGTGCTCGGCTCCTGGCTCCAGGCTTTGGCCTGAGTCAGCCGTGGCCATTGCAGCCACTTGGGAAGTGAACCAGCGGATGGAAGACCTCTCTGTCTTTCCCTCTCTCTCTAACTTTTACGTTCAAAGAAGTAAGTCTTTAAAAGAAATTACACAGGGGCCGACACCGTGGCTCACTTGGCTAATCCTCCGCCTGTGGCGTCGGCATCCCGTATGGGCGCCAGGTTCTAGTCCCAGTTGCCCCTCTTCCAGGCCAGCTCTCTGCTGTGGCCCGGGAGTGCAGTGGAGGATGGCCCAAGTGCTTGGGCCCTGCACCCCATGGGAGACCAGGATAAATACCTGGCTCCTGGCTTCGGATCGGTGCAGCACACCAGCCGTAGTAGCCATTTGGGGGGTGAACCAACGGAAGGAAGACCTTTCTTTCTCTCTAACTCTACCTGTCAAATAAGTAAAAAAAAAATAATTATAATAAAGAAATTACACAAAAATGAATCCACAACACACAGCAACACGGAAAACACCGTCTTTTGCTACTTTGCTTCTTGTTCTGTCTGTCCTGCGCCAACTTCCTGTTACTTTTGTCCTTCTTACTCCCAAACAGAAACACAAGGAAACAACCGACAAATATTTTGTCCCATAAATATAGTCGCTGCTTCAGAACTGCAGGACGATCCACAAACACAGGGGAAACCTTGTTTAGTGGAGAATAAAGTATCTGACTCAACAGGGAGAAGAGGTGTCTGAGCAGGAAGGGGTGGGGATGCCAGGCCGTCGCGAGAGGCGGGATCCACCCTCCGGCCTGCTCTCCAACAGCCACGCGTGGGCACTGCTGCTGGGGCTGGTCCCGGCTGCTACCTCAGGTCCCTGCCCACCAACAGCCACGCGTGTGCACTGCTGCTGGTGCTGGGGTCCCTGCTCACCAACAGCCACGTGTGTGCACTGCTGCTGGTGCTGGGGTCCCTGCTCACCAACAGCCACGTGTGTGCACTGCTGCTGGTGCTGGGGTCCCTGCTCACCAACAGCCACGTGTGTGCACTGCTGCTGGGGCTGGTCCCGGCTGCTACCTCAGGCCCCTGCTCTCCAACAGCCACGCGTGTGCACTGCTGGGTCCCTGCTCACCAACAGCCACGCGTGTGCACCGCTGCTGGTGCTGGTCCCGGCCACTTGCTTTACAGCCCGGAGCACGTGGCATCTGCTCGCCTCACTAGACGACATCCGTCAGCACAGCAGACGGAACTCTGTAAACACGACCCCGAATCCTTAATCCCTAATATTTAGAATATTTGTATGTCAGAGTAAGCTTATCTTTCCATTTTTAGAATTACCTACTTATCTGAAAGGCAAGATACAGAGAAAGCGGGAGACGAGCAGAGGGCTGCCATCCACTGCTGCACTCCCCGAATGCCTACAACCACCCGGGCTCAACCTGAGTCTCCCCAGCAGGTGGCTGCGACCCAACGACTGGAGTCATCACGTGCTGCCTCTGGGGGTGGGCACTACCAGGAAGCTGGAACTAGAATCGGAGCAGGGCTCAAACCCCGGCACTCCCCAACTGTGTCTTCACCACTCTGCCTCCGTGTTGCCAGGTTTAAATTACGCACACGACCCCAGATGACGCTGGCTCGGCAATTTTCAAAACCTCTGAGTCATTGTCAACAAAATAAAGTTTGTTGACATAAACACATAAACACGGATATGAACATACATATAAATACACGCCTAATATGAATGTGCGCGTGTGGGTGTCGGGAACACAACTGCCTGAACCTACCTGAAAGACCTGGGAATCGCTAAGGGGTGCGGTATTTTCTCAAACACGGTGACGTACTTCCTCGATCGCTATGCGAGCTGTGCCCACACCTCAAATGGAGTCACCGGAGGCACCAGTGACAACTTCCCCCAGGCACTGCCAGTGGAATCAGCTCCTGATCCTTCGGCAGTGACACTTGGCACCGCTTCCAAAGTCACTCCTATAGCTTAAAACGGTTACTTGCACAAGATGAGGGAACTTCCAAGAGCTCGCGGGAAATGGAATTACAGAGAAGCAATATTTTGGTGTCAAAAAGTTTCAGGACCCATGAATACAAAGTGTCTTCCAAAATTTCACGTAAAATGAGTAACACAGCTTTCAAAACAATTTTGCACCAAAATAAACATGTGGTTTTTTAGAGATTTATTTAACTGAATCGCAGAGAGCATTAGAGAGAGATAAGAGATAGAGGAAGGGCCGGTGCTGTGCCGTAGCAGGTAAAGCCACTGTCTGCGGTGCTGGCATCCCATATGGGCACCGGTTTGAGACCCGGCTGCTCCACTTCCAATCCAGCTCTCTGCTATGGCCTGGGAAAGCAGTGGAAGATGGCCCAAGTCCTTGGGCCCCTGCACCCACGTGGGAGACCCAGAAAAAGCTCCTGGCTCCTGGCTTTGGCTCAGCCCAGCTCTGGCTTTTGCAGCCATTTAGGGAGTGAACTAGCAGATGGAAGGCCTCTCTCTCTCTCTCTCTTTTTGCCTCTCTGCCTCTCTGTAACTCTGCCTTTCAAATAAATAATCTTTTTTTTTTTTTTTTTTTTTTTTAAAGAGCTAGAGAAAGAGAGAGAGAGCAGCCAAGAGAGAGACTGAGAGATCGTCCATCCTCTGGTTCACTCTCCAGATGGCTGCAACAGCCAGGGCTGGACCAGGCCAAAGCCAGGAGCCAGGAGCTTCTTCCAGGCCTCCCACATGAACGGCAGGGCCCAAGCACTGAGCTGTCTTCAGCTGCTCTCCCAGGTGCACCAGCAGGAAGGCGGATCGGAAGAGGTTGCTGGCTTCACAGGCGGCAGCCTACCTGCTGTCCCACAATACCAGCCAAGCTTACCTTTTAATTCTACTTTCCCAAAACCTTCTGAAGTACCCTGGAAGATCAATGATACCCTTTAATTACCCCTTTTGCTCCTATCTAGGGAACTCCAGCGTATCAAGTCCGGTCACAGCAAGCCATGGGAAGGGCCGGAAGTGGGAGCGTGCCATCTTCCAGGCAGGGGGGTGGACTGGTGCTGGGGGGACATCCTCATTTTTACATCCACGTCCACACTTGTTTTTCCGTTCCTCAATTACAAAACACGTAAGAGCTTGAGCAAAGGGCCGGCGCCGTGGCTCACTTGGTTAATCCTCCACCTGCAGTGCCGGCATCCCGTATGGGCGCCAGGTTCTAGTGCCGGTTGCCCCTATTCCAGGCCAGCTCTCTGCTGTGGCCGGGAGTGCAGTGGAGGATGGCCCAGGTGCTTGGGCCCTGCACCCCATGGGAGACCAGGAGAAGCACCTGGCTCCTGGCTTCGGATCGGCGCAGCGCACCGGCCATAGTGGCCATTTGAGGGGTGAACCAATGGAAGACCTTTCTCTCTGTCTCTAACTCTGTCAAAAAAAAAAAAAAAAAAAAGAACTTGAGCAAAAGCATGATAATAGGCGCTACGTCTGTCCTCTAGAATTCTTGCCCGTCCTACTGGACAGAAGATGAACGGCTCCTTGTTAAATAAGTGATTACAGCAAGACTCTGAGAGAGCCCTCAGCTAGGACGTCACTCAAGGATGACATGATGACTCGTGTCTAGACCACGCTGTTTCCAAATCACTCGCACTAAGCAAGGACAAGAGCAACACCGGTCACACGAGGAAGAGTGTGGGGGCCTCGCCACCCCCACCCCACCCCAGTGCCCCCACAGCAGCCTCCTGCCCCGCCCCCGTTCAGATGCTCTGCTGCGCTGCCCCGGGCCGCCCCGGCTGTCTCCGCCCCACGGTCCCGCTGCTTTACGGATGGGAAAGACACGGTGGGCAGTGGCACCTCCGTCTGCTCGCCAGCGTCCCCAGCTGGACGGTTACCGTGGGCGCTCACACTGAGCCCCCACTTCCTCCTCAGCTCCGGGGCTGTACGTGGAACGTGACGGGAGGGGCTGTGCTGGCGACACAGCCCACCGGCGCCCTTTGGGATCTGACCTCGCCTGTGCACGGTCCCTGCCCCCTTGCAGCGTCACAGGGGTCACTGGTGGTGGCCTGGAGGTCAGGCCGTACCTTACGTGACCTCTGGGCAGCACTGGGCACTGCTGCCCGTGCCCTCCCTGGGCTCCTCGCCTGCTGGTTCCTGAAAGGTGGGGGCATCCCCCCTCAGCCTGACCTCCAGGTCCCCTTGTTGCTGACAGCTCCGGCACCGCCACAGACAGCTCCGCTTTGCATCCCGCCTGCACTCGGGACTGTGCGTCAGTCGCCAGCCCCGCACCGGCCCCATGCTCCCCTCAAACCAGCGGCATCTCCCCTATTTCCTACAACACCCCCACATCACCTTCCCAGGCATGGGCGGAGGGGATGTTAACACAGGACTCACTACCGGGGGCTCGTCTTCACCGCCACCGCCATGCTCCGAGGCCAGCTACCCAAACACCTCGCAGGGAGCTGCCTGGCAGATCCCAGCACGGCGGCCACGCAGCCCTTAAAGCCGATTTCCTGGTGAAAACCGGGCTCCCTCCCATGTGCCGAGGGCGGCTTCCCTGCCTCCTGCTAGCTCCCAGCCTCAGCACAGCTGTGGGCGCCACGGTGTCTCCCTGAGTAAGCAGACCCCGAGGGAAGCCCGTGTGCCCCACGCTTGCCGGCGTCTGGGTGGCACTGGGGAGGGGCAGCAAGCTAAGGATGACACGATGCCGTGTCCAAATTTGGCAGACATCCCGGGGCCACCGTCACCAGTGCCAAGCGGTGACCTGGTAGAAGCCACGGCCGATCTGAGGCAGCTGGCTCCTCTGTCGCTGGGAAGAGGCGGCAGTGGCTGAGGCCAACAAGTGTGCAGGGCCGGGGAGAAAATTCTAAGGAAGCCACGTGAGGAAAAGTCTCCAGGAAAAGATTTAATCAGACTGAACCCGTGCCTAGCAGTCACACTTAGCAACATCAGCTGAGCCACGGCCTCTTCTGCCTTTACCTTGGGCGCTGTCACCTGGCACCGGAAGCCTCCCTGCCAGAACCATCGTGGGGCTCACCTGCAGAATGCCCACACATAATGGAGACCACCACGGACTGTAAATCTCCCAGCAACAAATAAAAGAGCCCCGAATGTCTCAACTCGGGTTTAAATCACAGTGGACTGGTCATTAAATTAGCTTATTAATTAAGGAAAATTAATTACCAATTACCGATGATCTTTCTGAATGTGGAACTCAGGCATGGAAAGGAGTCTGAAGTGGGCCTCCTCACCACGCACAGCTCAGAGTCAACAGTGTCCAGGGCACCATCGGCCACCCACACCCATCTCCCCAGTGCCTTACACGCTCTCTATGTTGTGAGCACAGGGGAAGCTACCCTGCTAACTAAGTAAAAGTGGAGAGCGGGGGAGAGAGGGGGAAAGAGGAGGAGAGAGAGGGGGAAGGGGGGAGAGAAGGGGAGAGGGGAGAGAGAGGGAGGGGGAGAGGGGGGAGAGGAGAGAGAGGGAGAGAGAGGACAGAGGGAGAGAGGGGGTAGAGGGAGAGAGGGGGTAGAGGGGGAGGGGGGTAGAGGAGGTAGAGGGGGGAGAGGGGGGAGAAGGGGGAGAGGGGAGAGGGGGAGAGAGAGGACAGAGGGAGAGAGGGGAAGAGAGGGAAAGAGGGGTAGACAGGAAGAGAGAGGAAGAGAGGAAGAGAGGGAGAGAGGGAGAGAGGGAGAGGGGAGAGAGGGGGATAGAGGTGGAGGGGGGAGGGGAGAGGGGGGAGAGGGGGGAGGGGAGAGAGGGGGAAACAGGAAGAGAGAGGAAGAGAGGGGGAGAGGAGGGAGAGGAGGGAGAGGAGGGAGAGAGGGGGGAGACAGGAAGAGACAGGGAGACAGGAAAAGAGAGGGAGAGAGGAGGAGAGAGGGGGAGAGGAAGAGATAGGGACAGAGGGGGAGGGGGAAGGGGGGAGAGGGGGAGAGGAGGGGAGAGAGAGAGAGACGGAGAGAGGGGTGTAGGTGCTGGTGGAGAAGGCACAGGCACCCTGGGAGGTCTGCTGGGTTGCGTGACTGCAACAAGCAGCTTAATCACAACCAGGAACCCCGGGACCCACAGCACAGCTGACACCTGAACACCTACACCCGTGGAGACCCTGCAAAGCCATGCTGTTAACTGGAAAATGCAGCAGGCTTATGCTTCTCCAAGACAGGGGAACAGTTTCATAGACCTCTGAGCTATTCAGGAAATGCTAAATGCCATGACTTATTTGGGGCCAAAAGGCAGACCTCAGCAGAGGCAACGAATGACGGACAGATCAGCAAAGGGCTGGGGGGTAAGAACAACCAATCGGCAAGGGAGAAGGGGTAGGCGGGTTAGAGATGGCGGAGGGAGAAGCAGTTAAAAGGGATACCTGGAGACATCCTTTTAAGGACCTGGGAGGCTGCGCTGTGGCGTAGCGGGTAGAGCCGCTGCCTGCAATGCTGGCATTCCATGTGGGCACCGGTTTGGGTCCTGGCTGCTCCACTTCCAATCCAGCTCTCTCTTATGGCCTGGGGAAGCAGAAGATGGCCCAGGTCCTTGGGCCCCTGCAACTGTGTGGGAGACCCGGAAGACGGTCCTGGCTCCTGCTTCAGATCAGCACAGCTCTTGCTGTTGCAGTATTCTGAGGAGTGAACCAGTGGATGGAAGACCTCTCTCTCTCTCTCTGCCTCTCCACTCTCTGTATAACTCTTTCAAGTAAATAAATAAATCTTTACAAAGAAAAAAAAAAAAAAGACCAGGTATGCAAAATACCAGATTAAATGTGAAAAACGTAGATATTCGTTAAGGCTGCAGGGGGCCATCAAAGCTGTCCAAAGACAGATGAGAGGACCCAAGCTTCGCAAAGACGCCTAGTGTGGTCTGGAAGACACCAAGCACTTCCACCTGGCCACGCGCGAGCTGGGGAAGAGGCTGTGGCGGAGCTGTCAGGGTCTGCACTACGGAGCCGGGCTCCCGGGGAGTCTGAGACCCCCCATATCTAAAACTGCTGCTACCCTAACCTTAGTAGTGTCTGATTAATCTCATGGCAGGTTGTAGAACTCCCGGCGGATTCTATCACATGATGAATCAAACCTACCCAAAGGAGTCCTCATAAGGTGACACGAGGTCGTGAGAAGAGTTCCAGCTACACCCCACCAGTCGCACATTAGCCTTCCCCATGGGCACTGTGACCCCAGAAGTGAAGCTGCACGGGCCACTCTCTGGAACAGGCTCACTCACCCCTACGCTTGGCTCTTCTCCCTGAGCCTCGCCTCCTCCTGGTCCAAACCACCCTTCTCACGGACACTGCCTCCATGTTCTGCAAACAGGTCTGGCCTGATCCCACCCACACTTCAACAGCACCAACCAGAAACCATCCGAGTCATTTTCCAACTATTAGCAAACACTACGGAAGGCAGGGCATCCCGCAACTCAACATGTCACGAAACTGACGGACGGATGTGCGGAAGGACACCTCTGCCACACGCCTGCTCTACGGTTCCCTGTCGGTGGAAATCCAACGAGAGGCTTGGGACAAGAGTCAGCTCCCCGGGCCCCTGCGCCCCAAGCAAGTCATTAGGACAAAGGCTTGGGGCCAGCGCTGTGGCAGGCCGGGGAAAGGCCTGGCTGGGGAGCAATCCTATCGCAGGACGCAGGGTGACAGTGTCTCCTCTGTGCTTTTCCTCTACACAACCCACTAATCCACCACAGGACAGTGCGGAAGCCAGACCTCCTTTAATGTTTAAAGTTTTTCCTCGAGTAATGAAGTCTGAATTCTTCATCTGAGATTCAGTTCTTGTCTGTGTTCTTTTTATCTCGTTGTATTAAAACAAATTTATCTTCATTTATGTCGCAATTACCTATTAGGGTTGTTAATTTGCTGGAAATGAAGCTATTGTTTAATTGCTCCTATTAATCGGGGGATTTAAATGCCGACTGTAATAAACAGTTACCTTCAGGACGGAGCAAAGTCAAGGCGGCTGACATTAATTTAGGAATTTCAGGACGAGGGGAAATTTCCACCATGTCCAGGGTGGCTGGACTTCCCTTTGCCTTTCAGAGAAAAGGTAAAAGAGCATAAAACATATTTTTTAAAACCACTCATCCTGAAACAAATATGTATACCCGACATTTTTATATGTATATCCAATCCTGGTGTAAAGTTACTACTTGTGGCAAGGGGACGCCCGATCCCGCTGCAGGAAGTGCACGTCCCACCCTCCTCTGCACCTGTTCACAGCTCCTCAACCTTTGACTCCAGAGCCAGGGTGCTGCAGGTCAGGAAGCCTGACTCCCACAGCTGCCCAGACCCTGGGCTACCAGGCAGCAGAAACCGTGACACCGACCGCCTGCTTGGGTCTCAGGCCCCAAAGGAGCCAGGACCTCAGGTCCATACCCAGAGGTCTGCAAACATGTGCTGCTAACAGCTTTCTGCACCCCCGCGCACCACTGCCTGCTCATCTGAACACGGGGCTTCTGTGGGCTTGGTTCTCCTGGAATCAAAACTTCTGCCCAGAATTCTGGGGGGTCTAAGAGGGAGGGTGCTCCAAGGGCCACTGTCTGAAGCCCCTCCAGTCTGCCCATGTGGCAAAAGGATGCCCACCGTCCGATGCTCAGTCCCAGACATCCCGATGTGCCCTGAAGATGCTGATGGGTCCTTCAACAACTCCCCTCGCCTCCCCTGGCCCCAGCCTCACGCTCACCTCCACACCTTCTCCCATCTTGAAATTCCACCTCCACCCTCGTCTGAGACCCTCACCAAGCTGTCCCTGTGCAGCCCCCAGCTGGCTTCCTCTCAGCTCACTCCCAGCTGAAACTCTTCCAACTCCGTGGGCTCCACCACTCTTAGGGTCGCCCTCAACCTGCAGGACGGCCCACACCTGAAACCAGGTGATTCTGCTTGCTGTCCAGCAGGTCTCAGAGCGGGGCTCTGCTTTTCTGGGCATTTACTGGGCCTAGTGGTAGGCACGAGGTGTCCTCCGAAACTCCCATCCTGCTGGGGTCCTGACCCAGGCACAGGTTAGGTCAGGTTGATTCCTTGGAGGCCGCGGCATGGAGGCCGATGACACAGGAGATCCCTTGTCCCAGAATGCTCCTGGTCCCAGAATGCTCCTGGGCCTGCTCTTGGTCCCAGAATGCCCTTGGGCCTGCTCTTAGTCCCAGAATGCCCTTGGGCCTGCTCCTGGTCCCAGAATGCCCTTGGGCCTGCTCCTGGTCCCAGGATGCCCCTGGTCCCAGAATGCCCCTGGGCCTGCTCCTGGTCCCAGAATGCCCCTGGGCCTGCTCCTGGTCCCAGAATGCCCTTGGGCCTGCTCTTGGTCCCAGGATGCCCTTGGGCCTGCTCTTGGCCCCAGAATGCTCTTGGTCCTGCTCCTGGTCCCAGAATGCCCTTGGGCCTGCTCCTGGTCCAAGAATGAACTTGTTCATGTTCGTGGTGCCAAAATGCTCTGAGTACTGCTCTGGTTCCCAGAATGCACCTGGTCATGCTCTAAAATCTTGTTCTAGGTCCCAGCATGCAGTTGGTCAGTGACCAGAACAGAGTTACACAAGACCCCAGGGGACCAAGCAAGCTGCTGTCTTTTCTGGGTTTACTGTGCGGAGGCGGCCGCTTTCTCTGCAGCGTAGCCAGAGAGGCTTCCCAGCATGCCTGCCTCCCTCCCTGATTCGTCCACCACACCAGTGCGTAGCCACGGAGAGAATGTCAGCCTTGACCAGAGTGCACCTCACCCCCTCCCTGCCCACATACCCCGGATGAGGAACATTTTACCTGAAGCTCCACAACTTATTTCATTTTATTTTCTAAATTATTTTAAAGATTTATGTGAAAGAGTAACAGGGAAAGAGAGAGAGAGAGATCTATGTGCTGGCTCACTCCTTAAATGGCTGTAACAGCCATGTCTGGGCCAGACCATAGCCAGGAGCCAGAAACTCCATCTTGCTCTCCACATGGGTGCAGGAGCCCAAGTACTCGGGCTGTCCTCTGCCGTCTTCCCAGGTGCATTAGCCGGGGCCTGGGTCAGCAGTGGAGCAGCCAGGACTTGACCTATACTCCAATATGGGATGCTGGCATTGCAAGCAGCAGCTTAACCCACTGAGCTACCCAGTCCCTGTCACTTTTTAAGCGTTTTATTCATTCATTCATCCATTTGAAAGGCAGAGTAACAGAGCGACCTGCCATCCACTGATTCACTTCCAAATAGCCACAGTGGCCAGGGCTGGGCCAGGCTGAAGCCAGGAGCCAGGAGCTCCGCCCAGGTTCCTGGAAGGGTGGTGGGGCCCAAGCATCTGGGCTACTTTCTGCTGCCTTCCCAGGCACATGAAGGGAGCCGGACCAGAAGCAGAGCGGCAGGGACTCGCACTAGCACCGTGATGTGGGACACTGGGAGAACTGCAAGCGGCAACTGAACCCACTGCACCACAAAGCCCGCCCTCCACGATGTTTTACTAAGGTTTCGAGAAGCGGTAGTCTTCATTCCCGGACCAGAAACCCCACGTCTCAGTCCTCTTCCCCTCATCATAGAGTCCACACCTCCTTCCCCACCCACGGAGTGGGTGTACGGAAAGCGCCATAAAGCAAGGTGCATATTTCAATCAGAAATCATGAAACAAGAATCTGCAGTAGCAAAATACTGAGAATTTAGGAATACTGCAGACAGAGCGAGCGCTCCAAGCAGGAAACACCCACGTGGATGGATGAGACACGTGGGTCTCGGCGCTGTGCCCATGAAGCAGACAATAACGTGCATGGTGAAGAGCCGTTTCGGTGACGTGAGAAAACAGTGTGTGTGGCTGCAGCAGCAGCAGCACAGGGCTAGGACCGTCCTTGGGAGTCCCAGGTAAACCAGGAGACAGGAGTCTGAGGACTCCCAAAGTTCTGGGGGCCACAGCCCAAGCATCACCAAAACACGTACCGAGTAATGGGAGCCACTGACAGGTGCCAAGACCCTGGCGGCTGGGAGCAGAGGTGGCGACAGCGCCCCGAAAAGATATTTGATAGAGACAAAACCAGCATTTTGCAGGAAAAGGTGAGAAAGAGAACACAAGTAGAACAAGGAGGGAAGCTTGGTGTTGATGCCCAGAAGGACCAAGGCCCAGCATTCACGGAGACCTGCGCTCCCACTGCAGCTGGGCCCCCATGGGACACAGGCTCCCACTGTGGGCTGGGACTCCACGGAGAGGCAGGCTCCCACTGTGGGCTGGGACCCCACGGAGACACGCGCTCCCACTGTGGGCTGGACTCCACGGAGAGGCAGGCTCCAACTGTGGGCTGCAAGCCCACGGGGACACAGGCTCCTGCTGTGGGCAGGGACCCCATGGAGAGGCAGGCTCCTGCTGTGGGCTGAGACCCCATGGGGACACACACACTGGCTGTGGGCAGGGACCCCACAGAGAGGCATGATCCCGCTGCAGGCTGGGACCTCATGGGACGCGCACTCTAGCTGTGGGCAGGGACCCCACGGGGACTCGCGCGCCCACTGTGGTCTGAGACCCCATGGAGACACGTGCTCCCACTGTGGGCTGGGACCCCATGGGGACACACACTCTGGCTGTGGGCTGGGACCCCACAGGGACACATGCTCCTGCTACAGGCTGGGACCCCATGGGACGCGCACTCTAGCTGTGGGCAGGGACCCCACGGAGACACGTGCTCCCACTGTGGGCTGGGACCCCATGGGGACACACACTCTGGCTGTGGGCAGGAACCCCACAGAGAGGCATGCTCCCGCTGTAGGCTGGGACCCCACGGGGAAGCACACTCTAGCGGTGGGCAGGGACCCCACGGGGACGCGCACTCTAGCCATGGCAGGGACCCCACGGGGATGCGTGCTCTAGCTGTGGACAGGTACCCCATGGGACGCACACTCTAGCTGTGGGCAGGGACTCCACGGGGACGCGCGCTCCCACTGTGGGCTGGATCTTAGGCACGGAGGAGCTTCTCCTTCAAGTGCTCCCCTCCTGAGTCTGACGTATAGGGGTACAGTGAGGCTACCAGGACACGGTGAGATCAGAAGGCTGAGTGTCACTTCTCTCAATGTCCAGCTAGCATTCATGATTAACTACTCTGCTTCATGGCATAAATAATCATTAAAATCAGCAGGCAGAGTTCAAAAGCAGCTAACATAGCTTAGGTTAACCTGAAGTGCAGAATGATACGCAAAAATAATACGTTAAAGGTTCTTCCAAAGAGTACAAAAGCTTTATGGACTAGGACAATCGTCTGCCCACACTTTGACACAGGTTAGCACGCAGCCGAACGCAGTAAACTCTGAGCGGAAAGCAAGGAACACCCAAACGCTGCAATTAAACCCAGTGCCAATCTGTCCAGAAGGCCAGGGGATGATTAACTTTCTCTCTCACTTATTCTCAAATTGGATGCAAATCAGTGCCTACCGAGATGAGGCAAGTGAATATCCCAATAAATTGGCAATACAATTTAGATGGCAGGCAAGGATCTCAAAGATAAATGGCTTAAACAAAGAGGGGAAAAATGAACCTGTCACTTCTCCTCAACTCATCAAGCTGTCTGGCAGGGAGAGTTGATGGCTGCGGCGCAGACATGCATCTGACACCCCTGAAGGGGACGGCTGGGCCGGCACTGCCTGCGTCTGCGCCGCACAGCTCCTCACTCTCCCCATGCCGGCGAGGGCCACGGGACTGGTATTTGCCATCCACTGTTTGCTAAAAGGCTCAAAAATACACCAGCACGGCGGACCAGGGAAATGACAGACAGACCTAAGATGGATGCAGGCAAATGCGGTGCTAACGGAACAAGGGAACACACCTAAGATATGGGGGAGGCAGAAACGGCAGATCACAACTGGCGATGCCTGAATATCTAAGCTAAAGAAACACACAACATTTCCAAGAAAAATGGACGAGGAGAGGACAAATGAGGAACAGGGCACAGCAAATGCCCTAGACAGGAGGACGCACAGGCTGGAAAGGCCGCAAGTAGACTTTGAAGCCAGGAACCCTGAGGTAGACACAGTTGAGCCCAACAATCGGTTTTCTTTCTAAAATATAAATAGAGTTTGATGAATATGGGCGCAGGCACACGGATGAGGTCTCACTGGCTTCCTGGTTTAAGGAGCAGGTGCCACCAGGGAGAGGGGCAGCCTGGGAGCTTCCTGCCTCGCCCCGTCTGCCCCGAGCGCATCCTGCTTCAGGTATCGCCGCTCTCTCAAGAAAAATGGACTTGGCTATCGCGACGGAAGCTGTTTTCCTAGTTCCAGAGATAATTATCTTTTACAACAATCTCCATAAAAAAGACATTCTCTCCCCCAAAGTGCGGAAATTATTCCCGTCCCCCTGGCTCCGCTGACAACGCGCCGGCAGCAGTGGCCCCTCGCGCAGGCCTCGGAAGCAGCGACAGTGACACACAGGCTGAATTACCCAACGTATTGTGATGCGATTAGGAAAAAGGATGAGATGACAAAACAGATTTCCACCTGGCCTTCAGCGGGGCTCCGCGCAGGAAGCCGCGGGGAGCCCCCCCACCCCCGCCCCCCGTCCGTTATTATTAGCTAACTGCACCGGCCCCTGGACTCTGCCTTCCCTGTAAGCCAGCTCCTCTGGGGGACGCTCCACCTCTTCCCATATTATAGCAGCATCGGCCACTTAAGGGATGCACTGCATGTTGAATTCAAGGGCCCAAATCAAAGGGAGAAGTGATGTACAACTGTACATGATCATCACAGAATTCCTGATAATTCTTTTGCAATGACCACGGTTACTGAAGTGTTAACTGTGGACCGGAGGAAAACCTCCCCCCACTTCTAATACAAAATTAAGTTTATCAATTGCCATTGTAATTACTCAGAGCAGCACAGGTAATTAAAAGGGGTCTGAATCTAATTTTATTTACATTTAGAATACCTGAGGTCGTCTCCGATCAGGATCTCCCGTTTGTGACTAATAAGGCTCAAGTGTTAATTAGAGATCAGCAGAGAACACGATTCTGACCGCGGTCTGCGGCGGCAGGTCCCAGGGTCCCCACCTCTGCCGTTCCTGTGGATACCTGGAAACCCCCAAGGACTTCTGGTCGCCTGTGAACTCCGCAGAGTTTCATTTTCTAAAACAACGCGACGCGCTTCTGCGTGTTCAGTGAGCTTCACCTCGCCCCACCCCGAGTCGGCACACAGCGGAGTTCCCAACGCCGCTCCTGCGACTTTCCTCTACAATCCGGCGATGTCCCTTCTTAACAACAAGCACACCCGCAGACCGGGCGCGCCTGCTGCCACTTCACCCAGGGCTCGGATTCCAACAGGACGCTGCCTCTACGCCGCCCATCTATCCGTGTCACTCTCTGGGGCACTTCAAGCACGTGGCAGCCCCTCACGCGGCAGCACGCATGATTAACTGCAGCTCATTAGCTGCTTAGCGTCCTCTCTTTGGAGATTCAACGTACATACTGCGGGCTCAGAAGCCTCGATGCACCGCTCCATCAGCGCTGCGGAGACACAACCCGTGGACACCCACCCAGCCGATCCCCGGCCCGCGTCCCAGCAACTCTGCAGGAGTTCTTTGCCCGTGGAGGAGCCTCGGGTGGAGGGAACTGTCCGGTGCGTGGGTCTCCTCCAGTACGGCACGACGCTCTGCAGACACCGTGGTGACCACCCGCACTGGCTGGCGACACAGGTCGCGAGCACAGGGCTCCTCCTCCTCTCGGCCAACTCAGCCGTCCCTCACCTGCTCCCCAAGGGGACTCCTGGGCAGGCAGTGCTCACCACCACAGGCCGGTGACGGCCTAATTACTGTAACCTCTCCGGTCCTCCAAAGACAAGGAAGGGAAGATGGTGCTCAGGTACTTGACACCCCACGCCTACTTCTAGACGTGTTTGCCCTGCAGTAGCCAAGTGCTAGCTGCGGATGACAGATTAGAGCAGTGTTTCCGAGCAGGGGCCTGAGACCCTTTCTTCTTCACCCAAACGTCCTGTCTGAATCTACCGAAGAAAACAGCTGAGGGGCTGGCGCTGTGGGGTAGCGGGTAAAACCGTCGCCTGCAGCACTGGCATCCCATATGGGTGCCGGTTCAAGTCTCAGCTGCTCCACTTCTGATCCAGCTCTCTGATATGGCCTGGGAAAGCAGTGAAAGATGGCCCAGGTCCTTGGGCCTCTGCACCCACGTGGGAGACCCGGAAGAAGCTCCTGGCTTCAGATTGGCGCAGTTCCAGTCATCGTGGCTCTCTGGGGAGTGAACCAACAGATGCAAGACCTTTCTCTCTCTCTCCTTCTCTGCTTCTCTGTAACTCTGCCTTTCAAATGAATAAATAAACCTTAAAAAAAAAAAATAGCCCTCACTGGGGCCAGCGTCATGGCACCGGCGTGTCCCCGCTGCTCCACTTCCAAGCCAGCTCCCTGCTAACAGCCTGGGGAAAGCAGCAGATGGCCCAAGTGTTCCAGTCCCTGTGGGGAAACGGAGGAAGCTCCTGGCTCCTGGCTTTGGCCTGGCCCAGCCCTGGCCATTGTAGCCATCTGGGGAGTGAACCTGTGGATGGAAGACCTCTCTCTCTCCATCTCTTTCAAATAAATAAATAAATATGTAAATTTTTAAAAAATGGCCCTAACTAACAAAAAGCTACGGACTATTGTCCTTGCAGACATTAATGTTGTTTAAAAAATCCATGATGAACAGCTTGAAAACCTTCTCTGCACTCAGACTAGATCCTCACACCGTGACGCACACGTGTGCACACCCACACGCACGCACACAGATATGCACACACATGCCCCAGGTCGCAAGATTTCATCTGCATCTTAATAGTTTGAGACATTAAAATCTAAAGTAAATAAATCACATGATCTACTGCTCTTACAGCGAAGACGGCTCTCTCGTGGGCACCATCTCATTGCTGGGGCTGCACGGCTATTATCATAAAGACCCTTCTCAAATCTGTTTTATTTATCTGAAAGGCACAGAGAAAGAGGGAAAGAGACAAAGACTTTCCATGTACTGGTTCACTCTCCAAATGGCTCTAACAGCGCCAGGGTGAGGCCCCCCAGAGCCAGGAGACGGAATTCAATCCAGGTCTCCCCCTGTGGGTAGCACTCGCGCCACGACCAACTGCTTCCCAGCGTGCACACCGGCAGGGGTGGGGCCAGGACTTGAACCCAAGTGTGCTGATGGGGGATGCAGCGCCTCCAGCTGCAGCTTCCCCGCTGTGCCACACACCCACCTCTCAGGAACACTCCGAGAGACAGGCGACACCCGACTGCAGAACATCATCAGGGTCACCCGAATGTCGCACACTGAACATGCAGCCTGCAGTGTTGTTCCTCTAACACCACCACAGGGTGACAGGGAGGGAGGGAGGGAGGGAAGGAGGGAGAGAGGGAGGGAGGGAGAGAGGGAAGGAAGGAGGGAGGGAAGGAAGGGGGGAGGGAGGGAAGGAAGGGGGGAGGGAGAGAGGGAGGGAGGGTAGGAGGGAGAGAGGGAGGGAGGGAGGGAGGGAGGGAAGGAGGAGGGAGAGAGGGAGGAAAGGAAGGAGGGAGGGAAGGAGGGAGGGAGGGAGGGAGAGAGGGAGGGTAGGAAGGAAGGAGGGAAGCAGGGAGGGAGGGAAGGAGGGAAGGAGGGAGGGAGGGAGGGAAGGAGGGAGAGAGGGAGGGTAGGAAGGAGGGAGGCAGGGAGGGAGGGAGGGAGAGAGGGAGGGAGGCAGGGAGGCAGGGAGGGAGGGAAGCACTAGCAGACCGTGACTTGCATCAGGTTCCGGCAGGGGACACTGCTACCCTCACAGGGGCCCTTCCAACAGCATCTGCACTGCACAAGCTTCCCGGAGAAGCTCCGGGGAGTTCATTTCCGGGGAAGAAAGCCCAATGTGCGTGGACAAGAGCTCAAAGTCACATCAGTCAAGAACCAATCATGAGCTCCTGGCTCGGGACCTAAGAGGAAGCCCCCACTTCCTGCAGACACTCGGGCTGTGCCTGTGGACCGGAAGCACGAGGCCGAGGCAAACCTCGCCGGGCAGGTGCGGCACGGCAAAGGAGTTCTAGAAAACCCGGCACTGGCTTCCTTCCTCCGAAAAACCGTGCCAACGAGAGAAGATGATGAACACATTGCTTTTGCTTTCTACAACAGATCTCTCCTTGGATGGGAAAATAATCTTGGCAAGAACATATGCGGCAGCTTCAAAAAGTACACAGAAGAAAAGGAATTAAAACTTCGGGACCAATTTGGGGGGCCGGCGTCGTGGTGTAGCAGGTAAAGCTGCTCCTGCGACAGTGGCAGCCCATATGGGCGCCGGTGCCAGTCCCCGCTGGTGCGCCTGGGAAAGCAGCAGGAGATGGCCCGCTCCTGGCTCCTGGCTTCAGGCCAGCCCTGCTCCAGCTGTTGGGGCCATTTGGGGAGTGAATCAGAGGATGGAAGGGGTGTCTCTCTCTCTCAACTCTGCCTTCCAAATAAATAAATATATATATATATTTTTAAAAAAGGCTTGGAGGCATATTTTTGAAACCACACGCAGTTTTTCCATAATGTGCATTAGCATAAATGTTTTAAAGATCTCTTGCAAACACTGCGCCGTAGCTACTGTTCTCCTTCAAGGATTTTAAAGCTCAACCTCAGGAACGCACGATGGAAGACTATGCAGACACAGCAAAGATGAGGTCTCCACATCCGCTGTACGGACAGGTTCGGAGGTCACCCTTGCACCAAAGAAGCCAGACACAGACAGTGGACCACACAGGACCTGACTCGTAACAGGGACTGAGAAAGGCGACCTCGTGGGAGCTCAGAGCCAACGGGGTCAGCAGAGGCTGGGGGGGGGGGTGGTGGTGCAGGGGATGAGGCTTTCCACAGGCCCTAGTCGTGGAGAGGAGGACAAACTTCTGATGTTCCGCTGTGCGATCAGGTGACCACAGAACATCCACTCAACCACGGCTTTGGGTCAAGGGCACAAGAGGCAGAAGGCGATGCTCTCTCGCTCTGTGCACGGGCCCGCCCAGCCCCACCGGGGCCCTCCTGGGCTGCAGCCCGCTCTTACGGCGCCCAGCCGAGCCTGCCGTCGGCCTACAGCCCCGTGTCTCCAGGACTAGAAGGGAACAGGGGCCCTGGCTGGCACGGCCACAATCGGAGAAGCTGAAGCAGTGAGGGGGCTCCTTGCACACACATCAGGTGGGGTGGGAAGGCCTGGTCTGGGCCTGTCCTGCGGGAGGGACAGCCGGGGGAAGCCCGCTAGCCTCCCAACAGAGCAAGGAGAGCGGGCCACTCGGGTACCGCTCAGGCCACCCCCTTTCAGCGTCCACTGGGTCAAAGCAGGCGGCGCTGGACAAGAGGAGGGAGCTTCAAAGAGCAGAACTGAGTTTGTTTTGGTGCAATTTTTAAGCCCACGCACACACAGGTGTTCAAGAAGTCCATGGGAAACACGATGCATGGATTTCCAAGTTCTGCACACCAAAGTATGCTTAGCTTTTAAATACTTATTTATCTGAAAGACAGCAACAGAGAGAGAGAGAGAGAGAGAGAACGAGAGAGAGAAAGAATGAGAGAGAGAAAGAGAGCGCCATCTTTCATCTGCCAGTTCTATCCCCAAAGGGTCGTAACGGCCAGGGCTGGGCCAGGCTGCAACCAGGACGGTCTTCCACACAGGTGGCTGGGGCCCAGCGCTCAGGTAACTTCCTGTTAGTGTCCCAGGCACCTCAGCAGGGAGCTGGGTTGGAAGCAGAGCAGCTGGGACTTGATCCGGTGTTCATACGGGATGCCGGTGCCCCAGTCAGTGGTTCAACCAGCTGTGCCGCAACATGGGCCCCTAAGCTTTAGCTTTAATTCCATTTTCCATGGACTTCCTGAGGGCCCCTCTTACATAGCTTCATAAAGCTCTGAGGTGCCCGAGACACACACACAGGACGGGCAGGTGCCCGGTGAAAAGCATCTGCAGCCGGGACGCCGGCCGAGGGCTCAGCAAAGGTGCAGCTCTGCCCGGTGCCTCTGCGGCCGTCACCAGCGCTCCGCCGTCTAAGCGCTGTAAGTCGCCACAGCGAGGGCATCAGACAGCGTCTATGATAAATCTCACCAAACATGGAAGGCCCCTTTGCACTTTAATCATTTGCTAACGGTTACAATAAGATTGTATTAAAAATTGAAACTGCCCTACTTAAGCAATTTACCTTCCCACGGCCATTTCCAGGGAATGAATCCAAGGGATATGAACGTCGCACCCTGGGCCAGATTTATTGCACCAAAGAATATTCCTCCTGATGGAGCGCTGATGAGTGAAGTCTAATGACTTTAGTTTTATTACTTTTTAAGCACTTAATGGGAAAATTCAGACATTTTCACAAGCCTGGGCTTCACCAAGAATGGTGCATATACAAAAAAAAGGAAAAAAAAGACAGGTGGGGAAAGGCGTGGGAGTTTAGAGGGAGCTGGGTCGGACGCCGTCGGCAGGGACACGCAGGCGATGGCTGGGGTCTCGGGCTTGCCTGCGCCGTTACTAGTTTGCGTTTCCCCTTCTAACGTCTTAAATAATAGTCCAGAGAATATTTAGTAGAGAGCAGCCGTGGAGCGAGTTTTATTACTACATGTGTAAAATTTTAAAACCATTTAGAAACCCCACAGTATTTAATTTTTTCCCCACACTTATAAACCACCCACCACGGGGAAGTTACAACGCAAACTCCTCAATTATCTCCGCACAATCCCCGGCGCCCCGGGCGGGGGGACTGCTCCTGCCCCAAGGCCACAGTCAGTGGGAGGACCTGGCTGCCTATGGGAAGACGCTGCCCTAAAACTTCCGGCTCCGAGGCCTTTTTTTCCCACCTAACTTAAGCCCACGGCTGTGATCTCTCAAATTTCAATTAATGCCCGGACAGTAATCCTATCAATCACTGGAAGCTGTAAATTTCTCCTCTTTCTCATTAGCCACAGCTTAAATATAAACACACCTTGCGCAGGACTGTAAATTACTCAGCCCAGCAACTCCAGCCGCGTCAGAAGGGGCAGGGAAGACGGGAGCACCCCGAGGAGCGCCTGCTGCACGGAGGCTGATTTATGCGGCTGGAGAAAACCACCCCCCACCAGAATCCCACCGACAGCGATCTCTTTGAGCTGCCTTATTTGACTTAAAACTGGTAATGACCTGTCTTTATTAGTGCTACTAAGTTTTATGTGCAAAATCCAATTTTCTGCAGAAATAAATTTTTTGCTGCATCTGCCAATAATATCTTCTGCAGTTACCTGTAGCTATTACTTTAAAAAAAAAAATAAAAAAAACCCTGAAATTCCTCAACATATTTCTAAGAGCTTTCTTAAAAAAAAAAAAAGGCAAACAAACTGTTTTCTTCTTGGAATAAAATTGGACACAACCGTATCAAGGGATGGCAGAAGCCGGTGGGGGGGGGGCGGCCCCCTCTGGGGATGTTACCTGCTATTCCTAATCATCTCTTAGACGAACGCCCTGGTGCCGTTTATCACCCCGCGCTTCCCAGGAACTGCTTTATGGAGCTCCCTCCGAGGAGACCGGGCTGCTAACGCCTTTTCTCCGAGCACCGAGTTGACAGCGTGGCTTTCGAGGCCCCGCGAGCAGGCAGCGCCCGGCAGACCAGGCTGCAGCTGTCGGCTTCCAGCTTCTATCACCTCCGCTTTACGCCTGATTTAATGAATTGTATCTTTCCAATTAAAGCGGATGTGGCACGTTAACTTGCTGCCACCTCCTGTCCACAAAGCATACAGATTACTCATCAGCCCACCTGAAGGCAGCCGCGGCCGGACTCCAGGGCTGGACCCAGGCGGCTCTGGCCGGGGCGGCGCTGCCACCTAGCGGCCTTGCTGGACCTGCGCGGCTCTTCTTGGGAGCAGCCCGGGCTTGGGCCCAGAGCATTTGTGTTCCAGGGCAGCTGTGGGTGCTCCCCAGGCTCCAGGGAACAGGCTGTCAGGAGAAATGCCTACTGCATACAGTGGGAACGGGAAAGGACGCAAAGCACAAATGGCTTTCAGAGAACGACCCCGAGAGGCAGAGGCAAAGAACAAGGCCAAGGCGTTGACAAACAAAGGAAACAGGGGCCGGGAGTGCCAACATCCCAGATGTCCTGGCGGCTCCACTTCCCACCCAGCTCCCTACTACAATGCGGCTGGGAAGGCAGCGCAAGATGGCCCAAGTGTTTGGGCCCCTGCCACCCATGTGGGCAACCCGGAGGGAGTTCCCGGCTCCTGGCTTTGGCTTGGCCCAGCCCTGGCCGTCGTCATGTGGGGAGTGAACCCGTGGATGGAAGATCTCGGTCTCTGCCTCCCTGTCTCTCCACCTTTCAAATCAATCAATAATTTTTTTTACAGATTTATTTATTTCAAAGTCAGAGTTACACAGAGAGAGAGAGGAGAGGTAGAGAGAGAGAGGTCTTCCATCTGCTGGTTCACTGCCCAATTGGCTGCAATGGCCAGAGCTGTGCCAATCCGAAGCCAGGAGCCAGGTGCTCTTCCTGGTCTCCCACGCAGGTGCAGGGCCCAAGGACTTGGGCCATCCTCCACTGCTTTCCCAGGCCACAGCAGAGAGCTGGATCGGAAGTAGAGCAGCAGGGACTTAAACCAGCGACCATATGGGATGTCAGCACTGCAGGCAGAGGATTAACCCGCCATGTCACAGCACTGGCTCCAATAAATAATTAAAAAAAAATAAAAAGAACAAAAGTAAACAGTTAAGTCTGGTGGCACGTGAATTACATCTCAGCGAAAATGTCATTCAAACAAAATCTACCAAAGTACCTGCGGGGACTCTGCTGTGCAAGCCCTCCAGGTTCTCTCTCTCCCCCTCTCCCTCCTCCTCCCCTCTCCCCCTCTCCCTCCCTCTTCCCCTCTCCTCCCCCTCTCCCTCCCCCTCCCTTCTCCCTCCCCTCCCTCTCTCTCCCCCCTGCCTCCCTCACTCTCTTCCCCCTCCCTCCCTCTCTCTCCCCCCTGCCTCCCTCACTCTCTCCCCCCTCTCTCCCCCTCCCTCCTTCTCCCCTCCCCCCCCCCTCTCCCCCCTCTCAGGTTGCCAAGGTGCTGCCCCGTATCTGGACTTCTGCCAGTTATTTCCAGTCACCCTTGGGATGGGCGTGGAGGCCGCAGCCAGAGTGTCTCCTTTCCCAGCTCAGGCTCTGCCAATTTATGACCTGTGGCGTCTTGGGCAAGTGACCTGCTCTCCTGTGACTCAGTTTCCCTATGGAGGACTAGGTCGGCCAGCTGATCAGCACGCAGCACAGAGGACGTGCCAGCCTCATGCAGAGACCGCCACCTGCCCCGGGCCTGGCGGGGACAAAGACGGGGATGATGATGCGGCACTAATGCAGGGGTCACTGTCTCTGGAGTGCAGGCGTGGTCCCCGCACCGGCGTCACACGGGCCTCGGCAGGTGCACTGCCAACACCCACTCCAGCTCAGGTCCTGGAGTGGCACGGCAGTCAGGCTGAGAGGCAAGGAGTAACGGGGCAGGGGAGGAGAGACCCCCTGCCAGGTGCTGGGGCTGGGACGTCCAGGGGAGCAGGAGTCTGGGAGAGAGGGAGGAGCATGGAGCAGCAAGGCCGCCGCCCTGGACTCGCAGCAGAGGTGGCAGAGCCAGGCGACTGCCGTTCTGCACCCCCTCCACCGGCACGGTGGGCGGAGCTGGGCCCCCGCAGGTCTGTACCCGTGCACGGCCCTACCTCCTGCTCAGAAGCGGCTTCCGGGTCAGCAGAGGGCAGGGAGAGGCCTAGGCTGAGAAAGGGCTTGGAGGGGGGGACGGCCTGCAAAGGGGGCTCTGAGCTGATGCCAGCACCAGGTGGACGCACGGGACGTCACTCAGCAGAGTGTGCCTCCCACACCGAGGGCAAGCGCGGAGGTGACGTGTGACCAGAGCTCCAGGTCCAGGAAGAAAAGAGGCAGGGCCAGGAGGGAGGCGGGCGCCCTCGAGGGAAGGGGCTCTCAGCTCCCGGCCGGCACGGCGCCCACGTGGGGGCTCTCAGCTCCCGCTCTCCCTCCACAGCTGCCAGTGAGTCCCGGACTCCCGTCAGGGTGGCAAATGCCGAGTTCAGAGGTCATGAATCTGCACTCCATCCGCCCTCAGCTGAGGAAGCCTTGGACGAGAGGGGTCACTTCACAGCCAAGAACAAGCTAGGAGGGACGAAGCTTCTGAGCACCAGGGACCAATCTGAGCAAGTCACAGGCAGGCGGGAAGCCCGAGCGGGAGACTGAGAGCCACGCCACCCGTGTGAGAAACACCCGGCCCAGACTTGCGAGCAGCCAGCGGGGAGCGGGAGAGGGGCCGACGGGCAGGGCAGGACCTCGGGCACAGGACGCCGGCACACTTTCTCCTCCCCTCACCATCTGACGGCCTCCAGCCCCCTCCTCCCTATCCTCTTCATCATCAAACCACGGGTAGAGACCCCACCACACGCCAGATGCTGTGACCCAAACCTCGAAACGGCTCCACTTCCAGCCCTGTTGGGTCTTAGCAGGAGGGTTCCAGGCATTCAGAACAAAACACAACACAGTCTCCCAGGCTGAATGATGTCGTGTGTCTATACCTGGCTGTATGATGTCCCGAGTCTACACCCAGCTGAATGATGTCCCATGTCTACACCCGGCTGTATGATGTCCCGTGTCTACACTCGGCATGAAATCGGGAAAGCGTTACAGGAAGCCTTCAGTGAGAGTGGTGGCTGCACACAGGCAAACGCAGGCACGGGGACCCCAAACGCTAACAGGAACTGTGCACAATCGTCACGTCACCTTCTCACCGCCAACACCCGACCCACGGCCTCCGGGGAAAGCTGCCACAAACTCCTAGAAAGGGCTTTCCGGTATTTCCTCTCTCTCCAGCACGGTACCGACTCTCACGCGCGCACTAATTCCACGTACCCAGGATTTTAGGCAAAATAAAGGTTCTTTCACCCACCGGGCTCCAGAGGCCTATCACCACTAACTCTGGAGTATAACCAAAGCCAATGCATCACAGTTAGCACCACAGTCGGCATGGCACAGGGTGGCGCAGCCGAGCACCCACCTGCTGGCCCACAGAAGGCCGGGGCTGCAGATGGTAGAGGCCAGTTCTAGACAGTTTCCACGGCAACACTCCCTGCTCGGCGATGAGGCCGCGACGGTGTCACTGCTCAGCTTGTTTCAACGGAAGGGAGGCCGTCACACCCACAACTTGGGGGCACAGCTCTCGGTCTACCCCTACGAAATCCTACCTTTGCCAGCCTGAAAAGCGTCAGTCATGGCGGCACCCGACACAGCCCGAGTCAGCACAAATCTCTCACGGAGGCTGGCCTACCCTGCAAGGGCCCGGGGCTGACCAGTGTGCAGTGCAGCCTGCGACAGATACAGTTTCTTTTTACAAAAAAATAAAATCAGGCCAGCGCTGTGGCTCATTAGCCTAATCCTCCGCCTGTGGCACCAACACTCCGGGTTCTAGTCCTGGTCGGGGACCCAAATTCTGTCCTGGTTGCTCCTCTTCCAGTCCAGCTCTCTGCTGTGGCCCGGGAGTGCAGTGGAGGATGGCCCAAGTGCTTGGGCCCTGCACCCCATGGGAGACCAGGAGAAGCACCTGGCTCCTGGCTTCAGATTGGCGCAGCACGCTGGCCATCGTGGCCATTTGCGGGGTAAACCAATGGAAGAAAGGCCTTTCCCTCTGTCTAACTCTGCTTGTCAAAAAAAAAAAAAAAATCCTTTATTTATTTATGAGAGAGCAAGCGAGCAAGCTCCCATTCACTAGTTCACTCCCCAAATTTGTCCACCAGAGTTGACTGGGCCAGGCTAAAATCAGGAGCCAGAAGCCATCACCACTGCCCCATAGCACGTCCATTAGCAGGAAGCTGGAGTCAGGAGCTGGAGCCTGGACTTGAACCTGGGCACTGGGATACGGGTGGGGCACAGGCATCTTAACCACCAGGATTCACGCGGCTTCACGGCGCATCACCAGCTGCCTCCCACCCGCGGTGGTGGACCTGTGGGCTCTGGCTCCTCCCACCCAGGCCCTGCCTCTTCCTCCAGCCCCACAGGTGGCCGGCGGACTGGAGACCCTGCAACGTCCTTGGATCTGGACAGTCCCCAGCCCGTCAGTGTGAATGAGCTGACTGAATCCAGCTTTGGCACGCAGCAGTCTGACATAAGGAACCGACAACTGCTGTCTGCCTGCCCAGTTGGTTTCTGCGGAAGATTCTGATTGGAGAAGACAAGACAAGCGGCACAGACGGCTCGGACGGGAACAGCCCTCTCTGGGAGGGGAAAAAGCCACCTCGTGCGTGACTGTCTGTGAGGTCTTCAGGAGACACTTGGTATCTTTTAGCTGCAAGAAGGAAAACAAGGAGCAGGCCATGCATCAGAAAGTGAAGTGCGTGTCCCAGGAGAACAAGCCCAGGCGGCTCCAGGAAGCTCACTCGGGGCAGGAGCAGGGCCAGGGGCAGGGCCAGGGCCAGGGCCAGGACCAGGGCTGGGGGGGCGAACCCCTCACTCCTCCCAACAGCTCCAGCAACATCTCCCCCTCTTCCCTCTCTCTAAACCAAACATTTTAGAGAATGGGGGGGGTGTGCCAATACATTTTTTTAGAAGTTTTTTTATTATTATTATTTTGAAGGAGTTACAGAGGGATAGAGAGGGAGACAGCGATCCTCCATCCCCTGGTTCACTCCCCGGATGGCTGCGGAGGCCAGAGTGGGCCAGGCTGAAGCCAGGAGCTTCTTCCAGGTCTCCCACGAGTAGCAGGGGCCCAAGCACTTGGGCCATCCTCTGTCAATTTCCCAGTCCATAGCAGGGAGCTGATCAGAAGTGGAGCAGCCAGGATGTGACAGGCACCAATGGGATGCAGGAATGGCAGGTGGCGGCTTTACCCGTTACATCACTACACCAGCCCCACACCAGCATTTTAATGGGTGAGGCAGTGGCATCATTTAGAGGGATCAGAATTTACAGTGAGCTAAGCTGCTTGCGAAACACAGAAGGAAAAGCTCAGCTACAAGGAACTTCCTGCTGTGTCCTACGTCCCGATGGACCTGGATGCTCATCTCGGCAGCTTTGCTGGAAAGGCCCAGAAGGGCTCCATGACCTCCCCAAGGGCAGAGGGCACCAGCTCCCCGCTCTGGGAGGCACCTGGCCCCATCTCCAGGCCAATCCCAGGCGCACCTGCACTGACCAGGTGAGGCTTGGGATCACAAACTCTCTGCCCTTGCTGTGTCCCGGCTGCCTCCCTGGGCCTCCCACGGCTCCTGGAATAGGAGCAGGTGGTAGATGGTCCTCTGCTATTACAGACATTAACAGGAGGAGGTAACAGAGGGCCGGCTCTCCACCGCTCAGCCGGGTGAACTGACAAGGGAGCTGCTGAGGCATCCAGCCCGAGGCCTCTCTGGTCCAGCCCCGGGCCACGTTGCGGCAGTGCTAATGAGTGCCATCAGACGGGGACTCGATGGCTACTCGACTCCGGAGCCCGTCGGGGAGCAGCTGTCTACGCAGTGAGAAAGCTCACGGAGAGAAAAGTGGGGCTTCCCGGCATAGGCTGTCGTCGGCAGCGTTAGAAGGAACGTCTGGGCCTGGGGACCTTCCGTCCACTTCAACTCTTCTGCAAATCCAGTCGTTAAAGAATTCCACTTGAGGGGCTCACTTGGCTAATCCGCCACCTGTGGTGCCACCATCCCATATGGGCACCGGGTTCTAGTCCCGGTTGGGGCACCAGATTCTGTCCCGGTTGCTCCTCTTCCAGGCCAGCTCTCTGCTGTGGCCCGGGAGTGCAGTGGAGGATGGCCCAAGTGCTTGGGCCCTGCACCCCATGGGAGACCAGGATAAGTACCTGACTCCTGCCTTTGGATCAGTGCAGTGAACCGGACGCAATGGCCATTAGGGGAGTGAACCAACAGAAGGAAGACCTTTCTCTCTGTCTCTCTCTTACTGTCTATAACTCGGTCAAATAAAACAAAAATTCACTTGAGTTTTTGTTTGTTTCTGAAAACACTTGAGCCTGTTTGACTTCCACAGCAATTACTGTGAGACCAAGTGGAAGGGCTGGTGGTAAAGTGGAACGTACAAGGCCAGACTGGGAAAATGGCCTCGCCCCGACTTATGGCCAAGCATGGTCTAACGGCCGACGGGACACCGTCCTGGACTCCCTGGACTCCAGCGTTGGTTCTGCAGCATTGGAAAGTAGTGGCTGGAGGCAGACACTGGGCTGGGAGGCTGCCGGTGCCCATCCTCACCGGGCAGCACCAGGAGGGCCTGACCTTAAATACTCCGATTGCTACTGGGGGCCACAGACTGAAGTTCAGAACCCCGGGGAGGGCTGCCGACGGACACACACAACACGGAGCAAACACGTGGAGGCCTGCAGTGCAGGCCAAGGGGCTGGCACCATCTCTCACGGCTACGCGGCAGAAGCAGTTTCTTGCTCGTAAATACAGCTCTTGCACAGATGAAAAGCATGTGGGTTCTGTTTGAGATCCCTGGGTCTCAGGAAACTCCATCATGGGGCTGAGCAAGGAGAAACGCATGCAGGAGAGGGAGCAGCTGCGCTGGGGTTCAGGGACAGGGGCGTCAGTACACCCTGCGACATCTGCATTCCGTATCGGAGCGCTGGCTGAACCCTGGCTGCTCTGCTTCCGTTGCAACCACCTGCCAATGCTCCTGGGAAGGCAGCAGGTGACGGCCCGAGTGCTTGGGTCCTTGCCACCCACGTGGGAGACCGGGATGGAGCTCCTGGCCCCTGACTTGGGCCTGGCCCAGCCCTGGCCATTACAGCAACTTAGGGAGTAAATCAGTAGACACCAAGATCTCTCTCCCTGTCTCTCCCTCACTGTCATGCTGCATTTCCAACAAATAAAAATTAATCTTTTTTTTTTTTCCAAGAAAGCGCAGCCTGCTGTCTCTGGGCTTGGCTGGCAGATGTCAGCTGAGAAAGGAAGTCACCGAATCATAAGAATGTAGGTTTCAGAGAAACCTCAGAAACAGAAAATATTCTCAGGCTTTGAAAATAAGTCATTAAAATGAATATAGGATGGAATCACAATTTTACTCTTAGAGTACCGAAAACTGCCTGATGGACATCTGAAATACAATGTTAACTACTGGGGCCGGCGCCATGGCTCACTTGGTTAATCCTCTGCCTATGGCACCGGCACCCATATGGGCACCGGATTCTAGTCGGGGTTGCTCCTCTTCCAGTTCAGCTCTCTGCTATGGCCTGGGAAAGCAGTGGAGGATGGCCTAGATGCTTGGGCCCCTGCACCCGTGTGGGAGACCAGGAAGAAGCACCTGGCTCCTGGCTTCAGATCGGTGTAGCTCCTGCCATAGCAGCCATTTGGGGGGTGAACCAACGGAAGGAAGACCTTTCTCTCTCTCTCACACTGTCTATAACTCTACCTGTCAAATAAATTTAAAAAGAAAATGTTAGCTATTACTAGCAAGTAAGAACATATGTGATTTTGGCGTCTTACTTCTATAAACAGGTTAATCAGAGAAACACACAAGTATGTTTAAATGCATGTAAATAACGTATGAGACGCGTAACTGCCTTTGAAAAGCACACACATGAACCACAGCTTTGAGAAACAAGCACCTAAGAAAGGGCCGGTGTCGTGGCATCGACACCCGCGTCGGAGGCGGGCAGCTGCTGCTTCCGGCTGCTCCACTTCTGATCCAGCTCCCTGCTGAGGCACCTGGGGAAGCGGTGGAGGACGGCCCCAGGGCTTGGGTCTCTGCACCCACACGGGAGACCTGGCTGGAGCTCCGGGCCCCGAGATCCGGCCTGGCAGTGCCCTGGCTTCTGTGGCCATTTGGGGGGTCATCCGGCACGTGCAAGAGCTCTCTGGCTGTCTCCACACCTCTCTCTGTGCCACTCTGCCTTTCAGATAAACCCTTCTTTTTTTTTTTTTTTTTTAATCTTGGAAAGGAAGGGATGATATTTTAGCTGTCAAGGGTAATCGCGGCTGTCTCCAGTGTGGAACACATTCAAGTACAAACCAAGCTGCCTCCATGCCACTCACTCCAGAGTGACAGGGCTACAGGCAAAACGCGCCACCCCAAGCTCCTGCCTGTGCCTTCCGGTGACTGGCTGAGCTGGCGAGAGGCGGCACCTGGCGCAGTCTTCACTCCTGATGGGCCTCCCAGGCGCGCACGGCCGCATGCGGTGACCATGGCATTCAGAGGTGATTACACATCTGCACAATGGGCTTCCTCCGGCCTGTTCTCACCTCACAGCACAGCAAGACCTGGAGCCCCGAGCTGGCTGCACTTCTTTAATACCCACCTGGGAGGGAAGGGCAGGAGGCCCAGGCGTGGGCTCTGCCCTCTTGCCCAGCTCTGACGTCCCCAAGTGCTCAGTGCAAGCAGCTTTCTGGTGGGGGACGGTGTGAAGCTGTGGTGAGGGCCAGAGAGGTGGGCGGGCCATGCATGCAGCCCAGGGGCTGCTCTGCTTCTCCTGGGTTCAAAGAACCGTCCCAGCTCCATGCATGCAGGCGACAGGGCTGCTCCACCCACCCCACCCACCCCAAAAGCCCAGAGCACCGTTCCTGACAGGGCTGTGCTAGGCACGGGCACACCGTCACCGGTGCCTGGGTCCTGGGCCTGCGATGACACAACGGTGACACAACGGTACACTGGAGCCCAGAGAAGGAACCAGGAAAGCAGGACGTGCAGGTGAGGACCTAGCACTCCCAGCTTCTGCCCGACTGCTGCTCACATTCCCCCGCGTCCCCAGGACAGGTGCTGAGGTCCCCAGCAGGGCACACGGATACGGGCGATGCTCGTCAAACTCTCCCCTGCACCAGGCTTTTCTTCCTCCATGAGAAACAGATCACAGAACTCCAACAGAAAAGGGAGTTGGAGCCAGCCGCTCTGTCTGCTCCGTCTGAAAGGGGATGGCCCGGGGGGGGACCCCTCCCCCAGCTGGGACCCGCGGGCTCTGCACGACGCTGCCCCCCGTCCAGGTTCCTGGGGCGTGTGTTCAGCCCAGCCTCACCTTCTGCGGACTCAGCTCAGGCCCCGCGTGCAGGTGAACATGGCCAGGACCCACTGAACTCGAGCCTGGGCCCCCTTGCAGGCGCGACTTTTGGGGGCAGCACAGCACTCTTTTCGGGCACCAGCTGACCACCACAGAGGCGCTCTCCTGGGGGGGGAAACCACCAGCTCCGGCCCAACTTCCCTCCCATGGAATCTGCCACGTTTTCCCGAACCCAAGGACCGAAAGCTTCGGGACTCTAAAACACATTCGCTTCTTTCTAACTTCCGGACACTTGATTCCGAAGTACTCCAACCAAACCAAGCCAACCTGGCTCTGAAGGACACTCGCTTGTGTTCCCCCTTCGAGGCACCAGAGTGTCATCAGTCTCATTTTACAAGCAGTTTCTGATCTGAGACGCTAGAGTTTCTGCAATTCTAATGAGCATACGTGGGAAAGGTAAAACAATAAATAAAAAGGACAGTGGCAGGGAGAACCCCTCTGTCTTACAGGGAAAAACAAAGGCGGGGGGGGACTTCAGGACACCGGAGGACTCTACCCAGGTTGGATCTGATCCCCCGCCATGCCTCTCTCTACCCACTGCTGAATTCTCTGCAAGGCCACCACGCCTGCTGACGGTGCTGGGCCTGAGAGAAGGACCAGCCACGTCCCCCCAAAACAGTGCTCCCTCGGGAGCAGCTGCCTGACTCTGTCACCTGTCTCTCTCTCTCCACACTGCAGAGGGAAGTGCACAGCCCCAGTGAACACGCAGGGCAGGGTCCAGGCAGGACGGGGCCCCCAAGCTCACCCACCTGCACAGCCTCCCGCCCTGCCTGGCTGATCCCTGGCGCCCAGGATTCAAGGATGCAGACGTAAGAGCCAGATGCCTGGGCGGCTGCTCCAGCCGGCAGCCCTCCTGATGGGGTCCAGCATGGGAACAGTGGACCGAGTGAGAGGCCCGTTCCTCACACTCCTTCAGGAAACAGCCTTTGCCAAATTTGCTGAGTCTTATGCAAAGTTACAATGCGGGGGTACAAATGAAGACGGGATCTGGACTCCTCCGCCCACAGAACGCGAGAGTTCCCGTTTGGAATTCTGTTTCCCTCCTCATCCTGGCGAACGAAGCTTTGTTACTGCTGCATTCTCTTGGTGCTGATCCAGTACTTCTCACACTTCATGGACTGTATCTTATTACTGCCCGTCTAAATGGTCTCTTAAACCAGGGTGTTAGTTTCATTATGTCTGTATTCTCCATGGGGACAGCAAAAAAAAAAAAGGCAAATAGGAACAATCCTCATGCGTGCTTTGAGTGCCCCCTAGCGGCAGCTTGCTGAATTTCCTGAGCATTGCTGCCTGTACCTGATCTGGCCACAGAGCCCGCGTCCACCTGTGTGCAGGAGCGCTCATGAGGGAACTTCTCAGAAACAATCTATATATCGATGTCGGCATTGCATTTAACCCAAGAACCTTCTGCGTTAAAAATGGTTTACATTTCGGCTGGCACCGCGGCTCACTTGGCTAATCCTCCACCTGCGGCGCCAGTACCCCAGGTTCTAGTCCCGGCTGGGGTGCCGGATTCTGTCCTGGCTGCTCCTCTTCCGGGCCAGCTCTCTGCTGTGGCCCGGGAAGGCAGTGGAGGATGGCCCAAGTGCTTGGGCCCTGCACCCCATGGGAGACCAGGAGGAAGCACCTGGCTCCTGGCTTCAGATCAGCACAGCACGCCGGCCGTAGCGGCCATTTGGGGGTGAACCAATGAAAGGAAGACCTTTCTCCCTGTCTCTCTCACTGTCTAACTCTGCCTGTAAAAAGAAATGGTTTACATTTTATCAGAAATAACTGTTAACTCCAAGGAGCTAAGTTTTAGTTCACTACCAGCTTTTAAAATGTAACCAGTCGGGAGGACGGCCCAGGGGCTGTCCTGGTGTTCCTGGGTTGAAAGGACAGTCCTGCCAGTTCAAGTCCTGGCTGCTCTGCTCCCTACCCAGCTCCCCGCTAATGCACCTGGGAAAGCAGCAGAAGACGGCCCACGTGCTTGGGCCCCTGCCACCCACATGGGAGACCCAGATGAAGCTCCTGGCTCCTGGCTTCAGCCTGGCCCAGCCCTGGCTGTTGTGGCCACTGGGGGAGTGAACCAGCGAAGGCAGGACCTCTCTCTGTCTACCCCTCTCCCCGCCCCACTGCCTTGGTAACTGGCTTTCAAGTAAATAAATAAATCTTTTAAATATATATAAAATGTAATTGGCGGCTTTCAGGACAAGATTTATAAAACAGCCATGGTAGTGTGCAGCCCCAAGATGCAGATCCAACTTCCAGGGCCTGCGTGGGTGGTAAACACACCGCGGGCAGAGAACCCGCCTGCCCACCTGCCCACCTGCCCGCTGCTCCTGTTACACGGGGCCTCGGGGCCTTCCATCCCCGAAAGCCTGCCATCCGTGCAGGCTCGGCCTGGGCTTTTCACTGAAGAATGACATCTGGAGCAGGGATGGGAGCATTTCCTACCAGCCAGCTGTCTGCACTGAAGTGAGTTCTTACAGTCCAGCTGCAACATGAAACACAAGGAGTGTGCTGGAACTAAAGTTCACCTTGCATCTCGGCTGCACGTGGAGCACAGCTGGCCGCGGACACTTCCCAGCCCCTCCAGGGGAGCGGACACGGCGGTGAAAGCTGCGGAGCCCCGGTGCAGGGCCAGGGGTGCAGCCGGGGGCCCAGCACGAGGACAACACGACAGGAAGCCGGCCACCCCGGAGTGCGCTCTGCTGGGGTTGTTTTCTTCTAGAGGGGACGGTTGCTTGTCTCGGCCTGTGCATCCCTAACCTTGTCAGGGCCTGAGCATCCCTAACCTTGTCGCGGCCCGAGCATCCCTAACCTTGTCTCGGCCCGAGCACCCCTGACCTTGTCAGGGCCCGAGCATCCCTAACCTTGTCGCGGCCTGTGCATCCCTAACCTTGTCTCGGCCCGAGAATCCCTGACCTTGTCAGGGCCTGAGCATCCCTAACCTTGTCTCGGCCCGAGCATCCCTAACCTTGTCTCGGCCCGAGAATCCCTAACCTTGTCAGGGCCCGAGCATCCCTAACCTTGTCTCGGCCCAAGCATCCCTAACCTTGTCAGGGCCCAAGCATCCCTAACCTTGTCGCGGCCTGTGCATCCCTAACCTTGTCTCGGCCCGAGCACCCCTGACCTTGTCAGGGCCCGAGCATCCCTAACCTTGTCGCGGCCCGAGCACCCCTAACCTTGTCTCAGCCTGAGCATCCCTAACCTTGTCTCAGCCTGAGCATCCCTGACCTTGTCACGGCCCGAGCATCCCTAACCTTGTCGCGGCCCGAGCATCCCTAACCTTGTCTCGGCCCGAGCACCCCTAACCTTGTCGCGGCCCGAGCACCCCTACCCTTGTCGCGGCCTGTGCATCCCTAACCTTGTCACGGCCCGAGCATCCCTAACCTTGTCTTGGCCCGAGCACCCCTAACCTTGTCGCGGCCCGAGCATCCCTAACCTTGTCTCGGCCCGAGCACCCCTAACCTTGTCGCGGCCCGAGCATCCCTAACCTTGTCTTGGCCTGTGCATCCCTAACCTTGTCACGGCCTGTGCATCCCTAACCTTGTCACGGCCTGAGCATCCCTAACCCAGAAAGCAAAGCCTGAAGCGTTCTGAGTCCCCACACAACGCCCCGAGTGGAAGGGCCAGGCCACACCCTTCTCTGCACCAGCGGGAGGTCGCAGCTGTCACAGCCACGCGCTGGTGTGGTAGTCCAGGAAAGCCAGAGCCTCTGGGCAGCACGCAGACGGGCCCTGTTCTCGCCGGTTCAGTGACCTCGAGCCTGGCTGGTGCAGCTACCAGATACACCACAGGAAGCAGCTGCAGGCCGCGGGAACGAGGAGACACACAGGAATTCACGTTGGATGTGGGGCCTATCCTCAAGACTGCTCATTAGCTATGCGCACAGACCCCAAAATCTGACAAAAACTGCAGTCCCAAACACTTCCGTCGCAGACATTGCAGACAAGGGCTTCTCCTGGGGGCTGCAGGGGCAGGTCCGGGTTCCCCCAGCATGGGGGCACGGGAGGGGCACGACTGCGACGGAGAAGTCAACACACAACGCAGCCACCACAGAGCTCCCAGACACGCACATGCCACTGGTGGGGAGGGCCCACACGAGCCACGCACGCAGGACGCTGCAGAAACTAGGGGTTCAGCCACGACTTGTCACCTACAGACTTCGCAGAGGCTGGCGTTCCCAGCGCAGAATAGCAGGCTAGGTTTTCACCTTCACCCACAGGGCTAAACCCCGGCCTGGGTGACATCCTGGGCCCTGTTCAGGACGACACGGAGCAGCGGGCGCACACCCGGGGCCCTCCTCTGGGGCTTGGATTTGTGCGTGGTGAGGAAGATGGAGGTGGGGGCTTCTTAAGCCCTCCAGGGGACAAACACGATGCTCCCCTCAGATGGTTCTGCGCCAGGTATTCGTCTCTAAGGGGACACAGAGCCGCCTTCCAGCCAATGGGAAGAATTCAACGCACGTCACTTCTGACATCTGAGCTCCTGGCCTCAGCCAGACCCCGGGACCAGAGCTCCGTGCCGTTGGCCCTCGGGGAGCCGAAGCCGCACACGGGCACTGCCTCAGAGCAAAACGGATGCCGGCAGTGGGGGAACTCACTGCCATCTGAAGGGAACACCTACTGAGAACATCTGTAGACTCAAGGCTTTTACAACGAAGTTCCCAGCGTGGTCTGGTGTGGCAGAAAGAAGGCTGCTGGCAGAGACTGGATAGGACCTGAACCCCGGCAAGGCTGCCAGAAGAGACCCGGGTGGGACCTGAACCCCGGAGAGGCTGCTGGAGGAGACCCAGGTCAGAGACCTGAACCCCAGCAAGGCTGCCGGCACAAACCAGGATCAGACCTGAGCCCCGGAGAGGCTGCCGGCACAGACCCGGATCAGACCTGAGCCCTGGAGAGGCAGCCAGAAGAGACCTGGGTCAGACCTGAACCCCGGCGAGGCTGCTGGCAGAGACCCAGATCAGATCTGGACCTCGGAGAGGCTGGCAGAGACCTGGATTGAGACCTGAACCCCGGAAAAGCTGCTGCACACCACCCACTGGACGCCCTTGGCTTTGCGAGCCACCGCCTGCGGCCTCGATCCTGCAGGTGCAGCCCAAGGAACCGACCGAGGGCAGCAAGCGAGCCTCCGGCGAAGAGGGCCGCGCTGAAGCCTGATCCTGAAAGAGAAGTAAACCGGGCAATCCCCAGTGTCCGACACGCAGCTGGGCCCCGGCGCTGTTCTGTCCACTCAGTGGGACGCAAGGCCGATACCAGTAAACACGGACAGGAAGGAGTAGGTCGGGAAACATCACAATACTGGGAAATCCATTTTTCTCGCACACACACACCCCCAGGCCACCGCTGCCGGATGGCACTTTAATGGGTGTCCCCCCATGTTCTCCCTCCTTTAAAGGTCAACCCCCTCTTTTTGCAAACTTCCTCCAAAATCTGACCTACTCGTCAGTTTCCACAACATAGTTCCTCCTGGATAAACAAACCTGCAGTCCTCTCTCCCAGGTTCCTCTGCCCGCACCTGGGCGAGTGATGGCGCTGTCAGGGCAGTGCTCTCCTCGGCACAACTCGGAGTCTGCACGTGGTACCGAGCAGAAACCAAGCCAGACGCCAAAGCCCCGGTCTGCTCCAAGACGGTGCCTCCTGGTGCTAGGCCTGGCCGGCTCATCCCGTGAGTGCAGGTGAGAGGCGGGGGTACACAGTGAGTGCCAGGTGAGAGACCGGGGTACATGGTGAGTGCCAGGTGAGAGACCGGGGTACACGGTGAGTGCCAGGTGAGAGACACAGGGTACACGGTGAGTGCCGGGTGAGAGGCGGGGGTACACAGTGAGTGCTAGGTGAGAGACCGGGGTACACGGTGAGTGCCAGGTGAGAGACACAGGGTACACGGTGAGTGCCGGGTGAGACACAGGGTACACGGTGAGTGCCAGGTGAGAGACACAGGGTACACGGTGAGTGCCGGGTGAGACACAGGGTACACGGTGAGTGCCAGGTGAGAGACACAGGGGACACGGTGAGTGCCGGGTGAGACACAGGGTACACGGTGAGTGCCAGGTGAGAGGCGGGGGTACACAGTGAGTGCCGGGTGAGACACAGGGTACACGGTGAGTGCCAGGTGAGAGACCGGGGTACACGGTGAGTGCTAGGTGAGAGACACAGGGTACACGGTGAGTGCCAGGTGAGAGGCGGGGGTACACAGTGAGTGCCGGGTGAGACAGGGTACACAGTGAGTGCCAGGTGAGAGGCGGGGGTACACAGTGAGTGCTAGGTGAGAGACCAGGGTACACAGTGAGTGTCGGGTGAGAGACACAGGGTACACGGTGAGTGCCGGGTGAGAGACCGGGGTACACAGTGAGTGCTAGGTGAGAGACCAGGGTACACAGTGAGTGTCGGGTGAGAGACACAGGGTACACGGTGAGTGCCGGGTGAGACACAGGGTACACGGTGAGTGTCAGGTGAGAGACCGGGGTACACAGTGAGTGCCGGGAGAGACCGGGGAACACAGTGAGTGCCAGGTCAGAGGCGGGGGTACACAGTGAGTGCCGGGTGAGAGACCGGGGTACACAGTGAGTGTCGGGTGAGACACAGGGTACACAGTGAGTGCCGGGTGAGAGACCGGGGTACACAGTGAGTGTCGGGTGAGAGACACAGGGTACACGGTGAGTGCCGGGTGAGAGACCGGGGTATACAGTGAGTGCCGGGTGAGAGACGGGGGTACACAGTGAGTGTCGGGTGAGAGACACAGGGTACACGGTGAGTGCCGGGTGAGACACAGGGTACACAGTGAGTGCCAGGTGAGAGACACAGGGGACACGGTGAGTGCTGGGTGAGACACAGGGTACACGGTGAGTGCCGGGTGAGAGACCGGGGTATACAGTGAGTGCCGGGTGAGAGACCGGGGTACACAGTGAGTGTCGGGTGAGAGACCGGGGTACACAGTGAGTGTCGGGTGAGAGACACAGGGTACACGGTGGGTGCCGGGTGAGAGACAGGGTACACGGTAAGTGCCGGGTGAGGGACACAGGGGACACGGTGAGTGCCGGGTGAGGGACACAGGGTACACGGTGAGTGCCGGGTGAGAGACAGGGTACACGGTGAGTGCCGGGTGAGGGACACAGGGGACACGGTGGGTGCCGGGTGAGACACAGGGCACACGGTGAGTGCCGGGTGAGAGACACAGGGGACACGGTGAGTGCCGGGTGAGGGACACAGGGGACATGGTGAGTGCCAGGTGAGAGACACAGGGTACACGGTGAGTGCCAGGTGAGAGGCGGGGGTACACGGTGAGTGCCGGGTGAGAGACCGGGGTGCACAGGCGCCTGCGATGTGAGAGAGATGGGGCCCATGGGTGCAGCAGCTCCTCGGAGTCACAGGACCTCAGCACCGACAGCGCGGCTCTGAGGATGGCGCTGCTTCAATTCCGTGACCTGCACCTGCCGCTAACCTAGCAGTAGGCTCAGTGAATGACAGATTCTCGAGGCACGGCTCTGCGCGTGTTCTATGAAGGGAAAACAATGCTGTAACCTGGAGGCCTCTCAGATCACCAGGAAGCGTCAGCTGGGGGGCGCAGCTACCTCCGCCTCTCCGAGGTTACTCTTCTGATCGGAGACCTCTGAGGAGGCCTAAATAGGTCAAAAAGTACATCAGCACTTAATCATCTTAAAAACATTAGAGAGAGCAGAATGCCGTGGCATTATGAGCAGATCATGAACAAAAATAAAAGCCATTTGTATGCATTAATGATACATCACGCTAATTCAAGCTGGCTAAAGCCATTACAGAGGAATCCTGGGGCAAAACACAGCCCTGATGCCGCAGCGCAGAAAAGTATTAAAATAACCATTTTCTATGTCATTGATAAAATTAATTCTACACGCTGGAGATGAGTCTTCACATGGAAATCAAAACAGAACATTTACCAAGAGTGTGTTTAATGAGCTGGCTTTGGCGGCGTGAGAGTTAACTCGGCTTTTGCCGTGCACATTATTCTGATTTCTGGACACACCGCACGTTTCCAACAAGTGCAGCGCGAGAAATTCCAGACTCTGGAGAAGATCCAAGCTGCTGTTTACACCCTAAAATTTCCCCAACACGGCAAAATAAAAGCTAACCGTCTCTGGCTGTTACAGGAACATCAACCTTCATGAAGTTGGTTTTTTAAGAGGGAGAGACCAATCTCCCATCTGCTGGTTCACTCCCCAAGTGCCTGCAATGGCCAGAGCCGGGCTGGGTGGATGTCAGAAGCCAGGAACTCAATCCAGGTCTCGACTGCTCGAGCCCTCCCCTGCTGTCTTCCAGGGTCTGCTCCCACAGGAAGGAGACATGGGAGGCAGAGCTGGGACTGGGGCCCGGTGCTGTGTGTGAGACGCAGGCACCCTAGGCAGCGTCGTACTTACTGCAGCAAACGTCCATCCCACTGAAGACTTAGAGATGACTTCTCCCTGGCCCCGGGGCTGTGGCACAGTGGGTTAATGCTCTGGCCTGAAGCGTCAGCATCCTATATGGGTGCTGGTTCTAGTCCCAGCTGCTCCTCTTCCGATCCAGCTCTCTGCTGTGGCCTGGGAAAACAGCAGAAGATGGCCCAAGTCCTTGGGCCCCTGCACTCTCATGGGAGACCCAGAGGAAGCTCCCGGCTCCTGGCTTTGGATTGGCGCAGCTCCGGCCGTTGCGGCCATCTGGGGAGTGGACCATCGGATGGAAGGCCTCTCTCTCTGCTTCTCTCTCTCTCTCTCTGTAGTTCTTTCAAATAAATTAAATACTTTTCTTAAAAAAAGATGACTTCTTCCTGTTATTTTTGGGATGATCAGTTCCGTCAGAGTTCCTTCTAAAATCTGTATGAGAAACGAGGGAAGAATTCACAAGCCTCATCGCAGACTCCGCACGACTCGGGCCGCAGCTCTGGTCTGCCAAACGGGAACCACGACGTCAAGATTTTCCTGCCCGCCACAGGTTTTCCTCTGGGATGGGGGATTTTAAACAGGGTCAACGGTGACATTAAGGGGAAAGCCCTGGGGCACAGCCTGGCCTCTGGGTCTGCTGAACGCTTCAATGGACCAGACATCAACTCTTGGGAAGGCAACGGCCAACAGGCATCAAGCTGCATCCGTGTCTGTCGGCGGAAGCGATCATGTTCAGAAACTCTCGGCTCGTTCAAGGACAATCACCCCAACACAGTCCCGGACCAGCTTCCCGATGGCATCGTCGCAACGCTGCCCGCTTCTCCGAGCAAGCTCAGCTCGCGTGCCGACGCCTGCTCATGACTGCTGGATCTGTCATCTGAAAACACGCACCCAAAACATTTCCATTTCTGCTGTTGCCTTGTACGTGAGTTATCACAAAGAAGCTTGTACCTCGGTTTTGGAATTAATTCTTCATTTCAGACTGCGTGTGTGTGTGTGTGTGTGTGTGTGTGAACCCCTCTGCCTGACAGCACCACCCTGCTTAAGAAATGAGCTGAGTCTGACCATGTGTACAAAAAAGGGTGTCTGGCGACGTCGAGTCTCGAACATCATCACTACAACACATCACACACTTCCCCATCCGGACATCCACGGCTACAGCACAGAGGGGACGGCCCACAGCAGGGAGGAGGCGTCCGACGTGGCAGCTATGACACCGCCTGGGGTGCCTGGATCCCGTATCAGTGTGCCTGGGGCAGAGAGTCCTGGCTCCACTATTGATCCCAGATTTCTGCACCCTGGGAAGCAGCAGTGACAGCTCAAGCTCGGGTCCCTGCCACCCATGTGGGAAACCTGGATTCAGTTGTGGACTCCTCACTTTAACCTGGCCCAGCCCCAGCTGTTGTGGGCATTGGGGGAGTGAACCAGCACATGGGGATCTCTCTTGGTCTCTCTGCCTCTCAGATAAGTAAGTAAAATCTTAAAAGGCCCACACAGGGCCAGTGCTGCGGTGCAGTGTCCTAAGCGTCCACCTATGGCACCAACGTCCCATATGGGCACCAGTTCAAGTCCTGGCTGCTCCTCTTCTGATCCAGCTCTCTGCTGTGGCCTGGAAAAGCAGTGGAGGATGACCCAAGTGCTTGGGCCCCTGCATCCACATGGACGACCCGGAAGAAGCTCCTGGCTCCTAGCTTCAGATCGGCTCAATTCTGGCCATTGTGGGCATCTGGGGAGTGATCTAGCCGATGGCATACCTTTCTCTCTGTCTGCCTGTAATCCTACCTCTCAAATAAAAATCTTAAAAAAAAAAAAAAAAGGCAAGGCCCACACAAACCTCAAACCCTCCTTCGCGCGTATGCCTGACCAACAGGCTGAGCTAAGCCCGTCCAGTGCCCACGCCACAAAGCGACCTTTCCAACCGCAGGCGTGGCTCTCCTGGGGCAGCCTGCAGATCCTCCGCTCCACAGCATTTCCTGCTGTAGAAGCCTGCGCACTAGGGACGCTGGCTCCCCGACCCTGGGCTGGGTCACGTCGCGCTGGGAAGCCAGCGTCTCAGACAACGTGTTTCCCAGCTTTAAACCGGGACTCCCAAGATCACTCTGCCATGTGGTAAGCCCCAATCTGCTAAATACTACTCATTTTCATGGAAACGCTATTTAGTCTTCAAAAATTAACAAACACTTCATAACCCATTAGTTCACCTGTTCAATAAACTCACATTTATGGCTTGCTTTGAAATGTGAAAAATCTCATTTTCCAAAGTATTCCTTTGCCACACACACAGGTACATGTGTATATGTCAGCTCCAATCTAGTTTCTAACAAAATAAGGGAAGGAGAGAAACAGCAGAACAGAAGGGAATGATGAAATCTGCCACCCCACGAGACAAATGCAGCTGGGTGCAGGAAGCACCCCACGAGACAAATGCAGCTGGGTGCAGGAAGCACCCCACGAGACAAATGCAGCTGGGTGCAGGAAGCACCCCACGAGACAAATGCAGCTGGGTGCAGGAAGCAAGCAGAGGCCAGCTGAGGTGCCCTGCAACAGCACACACAACACACGGACGCACACAGCGAGGCAGCCTCAGGACAACACCTCGACACTCTCGCGCTGTAACCGGTGGCACAGGCGCTCTGACCAGCACAGCAGCCCTGGCGCTGGGCCTCCTGTGGTCAGGACCACGCAGCTGCAGGGATGCGCTCTGGGCACCGGGAATGCAACCCGCGGGATGATGCAGAGGGTGGATGAAACCAAACCGAGGCTCCCGGACCGTACCACACAGTGGGGGGGAGTGACAGGGCTTCCACCAGCTCAGACACTTGGCTCAGACCACGGCTGCCCAGGTGCACTGGGCGGAGGTGACGAGCCGAGGGGAGGGCACTGAAGGACACAGAATCTCCTAGAACAGGGACCGCTCTGCCAGATAAATGCTGTGTGCCAGGAGGGTGCACACGTGTGGGATTTGAGGCCTAAAGCTGTGCACACGCATGCGATCAGAGGGGGCCCTGATGGGTGCCACGGCTGCAGCAGGGCTGGCAACGGGCACAGAGACGCCTGCTCGGGCTGCTGTCCACTCTCCCCCCTCATGGACCTGGAACCTCTAGGTTGGAAGGTCTCCTGTGTGAGACCACTGACCTGGGCTTGGAGCCTGGCAGGCAGGCAGAAGATGGCATGCAGCTTACTTTTCTGAACACGCAGTGTGGCCTGGTCCAACAGCTACCATCAGAGCAGATTTTCACGTGTGGGTTTCCCTACTCAGCACAGGAAAGAGTTACCTGTACCCCCATGTTCATTGTAGCTCATAGCTAAGATATGGGATCAATCTAGATTTCCATCAGCTGATGACGGATAAAGAAATTATGGTATAGACACACTATGGAGTACTACTCACTGGTAAAAAAAAAAAATGGAATCGCATCGTTTGCAACAAAATGGATGCAACTGAAAACCATTACACACAGTAAACCAAGCCAGTCCCAAAAGGGCAAACCCCGTATGTTTTCTCTAGCTGTGGTAACTAACAGAGTCCCTGAGACACCATGTACAGGAGTGATACTGGCACTCAGATCCGACGACTGTTTGCAGCCTGGTCTCTCCTGCCGAGGAACACTGTTTCCTTCATACTGTTTGCTCTTTACTTACTGCAGTGTTCATCTTTCGAGTATAAAGTAAACTGGAAATAGATCTTAGTAAAAATTAAGAGTGGGAATCAGAGAGGGAGGAGGAAGAAGGGTGGGAGGGGAGGGGGGGTAGGAAAATCACCACGTCCTTCAATCTCTATATGAAATACATGAACAAAATTTAACAGGATCAAGTTCCCCCAACAAACAAACAAACGCAGCCGCGCAACGTGCCCGGGGATGGGGCTCAGCACAGCGGGTAAGGCGGACTCGGGGCACCCGCACCCCGCCAGCGCCCGGGTCTGAGTCCCGGACCTGCTCCCAGTCCCGCTTCCTGCGACGCACACCACCCGAGGCCGCAGCGGGCAGCTCACGCGAGTAACTACGCGGTGGAGACCTGGACCGAGTTCGTGGTTCTGGGTTCCGGCCTGGCCCAGTCCTGGCAGCTGTCACACATCTGGAGAGTGAACCAGCGTGTGGGAGATCTCTGTCTCTCCACCTCTCTGCCTTTCAAATAAAACAATTAAATGTACTCATACTGATCTTATGTGTAATTGAACTATGTGCGTGAACTATGAATTCCGAATAATTATCATGGTTTTTTCTTTACATTTAGCATCAATTTTTGGTAATTCTCTATATTTTCTTCCTTACAGTTAAGCAGGACCAAATTGGAAAAAAAAGATGATGTTAGTGCTTCTGTTATTGGAATACAATGGGCTTTTATGATCAAGTAATATACCGATCCATGTGAAACCTGATGTAATTTGAAATTCCCACCCAAAATAAAGTGCCTTTCCTTCTAAAAAAAAAAAAAAAAAAAAAAAAAGAAAGAAAAGAAAAAGAGTCCACGTTTAAGACGGCAAGAAGTGGGGCTGGTGTCGTGATACAGCAGGTAAACCTCTGCCTGCAACACTGGCATCCCATACGGGTGCCGGTTTCTGTCCCGGCTCCTTCACTCCCAATCCAGCTCCTTGCTGAGGGCCTGTGAAAAGCAGCAGAAGATGGTCCAAGTGTTTGGGCCCCTGCCCCAACATGGGAGACCCTGCTGGGGCTCCTGGCTCCGGCCTGGCCCAGCCCTGGCCACTGCGGCCATATGGGGAGTGAACCTCAAATGGAAGATTCTGTGTCTCCCTCTCTCTAACTCTGACTTTCAAATACACAAAATAGATATTTTTTTTAAAAAGTGATGCTTGTGAGGCCAACGCCCCTTAGCGTGATCTACAGAATACGATGCTTTCAAAGGGAACTCGGCCGACGAAAGGCCGCCAGGACCCACACGGAAAGGTGCTGATTCCACACCCACACAGCGGGCACCCGGGCTCCCTTCACCACAATACAGCAGGAGAGCAGAGCACAGAGCCGCTCAGATACAGGGAGACGGCAGCAACTCTTCCCACACGGTCCACGCCTTGTTCACGTGTGGGCAACCACTCATCTTCAAGCCACAGGGACTGTAAACCATGGGCATCTGGGGAGTGGACAGGAAAATGGGACTGTTTGTTCTAATTAAAAAAAAAAAAACAAAAAAAAAACAAAAAAAAAACAAAAATTCTACATCCAATTCAGTCACCACAACTTAAAAATCAGGGGAGGCCAGCGCCGCAGCTCACTAGGCTAATCCTCCGCCTGCGGCGCTGGCACACTGGGTTCTAGTCCCGGTTGGGGTGCCAGATTCTATCCCGGTCGTTCCTCTTCCTGTCCAGCTCTCTGCTGTGGCCAGGGAGTGCAGTGGAGGATGGCCCAAGTGCTTGGGCCCTGCACCCGCATGGAAAACCAGGGGAAGCACCTGGCTCCTGGCTTCGGATCAGCACGGTGCGCCGGCCGCAGCGCACCAGCCACAGTGGCCATTGGGGGATGAACCAATGGAAAAGGAAGACCTTTCTCTCTGTCTCTCTCACTGTCCACTCTGCCTGTCAAAAAAAAAAAAAAAAAAAAAAAAATCAGGGGATGGGGGGCCAGCGCCGTGGCTCACTTGGTTAATCCTCTGCCTGTGGCACCAGTATCCCATATGGGCGCCAGTTCTATTCCCGGTTGCTCCTCTTCCAGTCCAGCTCTCTGCTGTGGCCTGGGAAGGCAGTGGAGGATGGCCCAGGTGCTTGGGCCCTGCACCCACATGGGAAACCTAGAAGAAGCACCTGGCTTCTGGCTTCGGACAGGTGCAGCGCCGGCCGTGGTGGCCACTGGGGGAGTGAACCAACGGAAGGAAGACCTTTCTCTCTCTCTCTCTCTCTCTGTCTATAACTCTACCTGTAAAAAAAAAAAAAAAAAAAAAAAAAAAAACCACCAGGGGAATGGGCGTCATGGCCCAGTGGGAAAGCACAGACTGGCTCGTCCACACCCCATATGGGAGTGACTGATTCAAGTCACGGCTGCTCCACTTCCGATTCAGCTTCCTGCTAATGCAGAGATGGAGTTCCTGGCTCCAGGCTGGCCTGGTCCGGCCCTAGCTGTTGTGGGCATGCGGGGAATGAACCAGTAGACGAAGCTCTCTGTCTCACCTTGTCACTCTACCTTTCAAATAAATCAATCTTTCTTAAAAATGATAAAATGTGCCTAATAAAACGTAGGGCCCCTGGCTTTCTCCTGCACAATACCAAAATACACAGGACTGACGGCTTCTCAGCCTAGGGTTGGAGGAGACACTGATCCTCCATTCACACACAAGTCAGCACTCCCCACGTGTCCACCACACTGTCCCGCACCTGCCCCTGATCCAAGGGGACAATCAAACGTCTTTAGAAAGACACGAAAATCCACAGTCACCAACATCCAAGTGCAGGGAACGAACCACCTGAAAGCGCCACGCGGGGGGGACCATAGGGCGGAGCCCCCTCTCCCCAGCCAAGACGGTGCCTGACGCTGCAGGCCTCCTGCAGGTGGCCTTTCCCACCGCCAGCACTGCTTGGCCTTCCAGTGGAGAGAACCCGTGTCTGGCCCAGTTCTAAGTGTTTCAGGCCATCGCTGACCATCGAGGTTGGAGCCCAGCACCACCAGCTCCACGCTTTTCACCCCACTAAGCGCTGACTCCCGCGCAGGCGCCTGCCCAGCAAGAGCTCCGGCGCCTGGAAGGCTGCTTCCTTCCAGAACGTGGCAGAGGCCTCCCTCAGAGACGGAATCACCGGCGCGGAGCAGCAGCGTCTGCAGAGAACGGGTTCCGCTTTTCAGTAACCCTCCACCTCCCTCTTCAGAGCCCAAAGAGGAAAGGACCGGGAACGCGAATGCTGAACGCAGAAACCACCACTTCCGTGTTAAAAATGCCAAAGCCGGCACCCAGGAAATCGGCCACACACCGCGAGCAGCAGACGGAACTGCACAGACCTGACGGACGGAGACGCGGGCCACGGTGAGTGCAGGGAGAAGGGCGCTGCACGGCCATGGTGCATGGACCTGCAGCCACGCATCCAGCCTAGCCCAGGCCACAGAGCCAGGGCCACGGACGGCTGTCAGGGATGGGCCTGCAGCCTGCAGCCATGCATCCAGCCCACCTCAGTCCCCGCACACCCAGAGCTCTGGTGGGGGTCCAGACAATGGACAGGTAGCCAAGTCAGATTCAGCTGCCCGGATCAGGGAGGCAGAGAGAGACATTAATTCTCTAAAGCTCCACCTCACTTAAGGACACCCCCCACCCCACCCCACCCGAGGAGGCAAGACCACCCTGCACCCCAAGCCCCACAAGCTTGCCAGCAAGCAAGAGCAAGGACGGCCCCACACTCCAGGAAGGGGGTACGGAGAGAAAGCTGGCGGGGCACACTTCTCCATCTAGGGTTAAGACACGGCTTACCTCTCCCTGTGATGGCTCAGAGTTCCTCCCACTGACGGACCCCAACTTCATACAGGATGGGACCCTCCCCGTGCCTCCCTTCTGCCTCTGCCTCCCAACCAGATGGGTGAGTGAGTGGACAAGCCGGCCTCCTGCAGGACACCACGGGCTGTGCTAACACAATCTCCCTGCCAAGTCACCCGAAGCCACTTGCTGGGAGCCACGGGAGAACTAGGGGAGGAAAAGCCCACAGACGCCGTTCCTCCCCTGACCTTACTGATCTGAGTTCACCCTCTGCGTCGGCACACTGAGAAGTCAGAGCTGTGAAGAACGGGGTGCCCTGGTCTCTGGAAAGACAAAGCCGGGCAGGCAGTCGGTGTGGACCCTGCACTCCCCAAGGGCGGGCAGAGTAGACCTGGAGCACCACGCTCGTCCGCTCCCTTCTACACACAATGGACACACCAGGCAGGAGCTACAGGCTCTTGCTAAATGTCTCTCCCTGCAATGCGAAGGCATAAAGAGTATGCAAGGAAGAGTGAGCCCAGAGCCCAAAGTCAAGAGCATCAAAGTAAAAGGGGCTGGCGGGTGGTGATCCTGCTGGCGGGCTGCGCCTCCCACCCGCCTTCCCCTCGCCTGGTGCAACGAGGGGAGTCTGGAGGTTCCTGGGTCCCGAGCTATTCCTTCACTCCTGAGCCTCGAGTGCTTGGTCTGTGGACCTTCCGTGTCTTCCTTCCCTGGGGGTTCAGCTGTGGTGCCCCTGCTGAGGACGGCCAAGCACTGAGGGCCGGCTCTGTTTGGCCAGCAAAGGTTAACAGTGAAAGTGCTTGTGACCTAAGTAAACAATAAGAAAGTATGCGGCCAGCGCTGTGGCGTAGCCTGTGGTGCCGGCATCCCATATGGGCACTGGTCCAAATCTTGGCTGCTCCACTTCTCATTGAGCTCTCTGCTATGGCCTGGGAAAACAGCAGAGGACAGCCCAAGTCCTTGGGCCCCTGCACCCGCGTGGGAGACCCGGAAGAAGCTCCTGGCTCCTGGCTTCGAATCAGTGCAGCTCTGGCCACTGCGGCCATCTGGCGAGTGAACCAGCGGATGGAAGACCTCTCTCCCTCCCTCCCTCCTTCCCTCCCTCCCTCTCTGCCTCTCTGTAACTCTGCCTTTCAAATAAATAAATAAATCTTTTCTTTAAAAAAAAGTACATACTGTATAATTACTGCGTAAGCAGGATAACTTCAAGAACTTTATCTATAAATAAAAATATTTTAAAGAGTAAAAAAACTTCAGAACAGTCACATAACCATAACAAAGTGGACATTCATCCTTGTCAGATTCTGTAAAATCCAAATATTCCGTAGTCATCTACTGTTTCTTAAATGAGAGAATCATGAAGTGGAAATCCCCCAGGCCTGTGAAAACGTGGAGTGAGCGTGCACAGTGCGTGGGCGCGGGGGGCACACAGCACTGCCACAAGTGTTCTAAGATCACCACCCTGGAGCGGGACGCCCGTCTTCCCGCCACCACCCCAACCGGCCGGCATCAAAGAAATGCTCCCAACACAGGGTGCCCACCTGCCCCACACCCAGGACGTCCTAGCTGGTGAAATCCCGACCTCTGAGGTGATCGGGTCCTGGAGGGTGGGGCCCTCACAGCAGGCCCAGTGCCCACACAGCGAGCAACAGGAGGGAGTCCGCCTCCTCCCTCTCTGCTCTCCACCGTGTCGGAACTCGGCAGCCAGAGGCCCTCACCGGACACCAGGCCGGTGGGCACCTCCCAGACACCAGGCCGGCGGACAGCTCACCGCACACCAGGCCGGTGGGCACCTCCCAGACACCAGGTGGGCGGGCAGCTCCCCGCACACCAGGCCGGTGGGCACCTCCCAGACACCAGGTGGGCGGGCAGCTCCCCGCACACCAGGCCGGTGGACACCTCCCGGACACCAGGCGGGCGGGCAGCTCCCCGCACACCAGGCCGGTGGACACCTCCCGGACACCAGGCGGGCGGGCAGCTCCCCGCACACCAGGCCGGTGGGCACCTCCCAGACACCAGGCCGGTGGGCGGGCAGCTCACCGCGGCCTTCCAGCTGTCTTTCCAGCCACTGCTGGTGTATCATCAGGCGGATCAGGGCGCTGGGCCGCAGAGCGCTGCGACTTTGCTGTCCTCGGGTACTAGGTAATTTCTAAGTTCCTTCCGCTGTGGAGAGCCACGGTAAACCCGACAGCCACGGAGGACACACTCACCTGCGGCGCTAAGGTCAGCGCCTTAATCTCCGGAACAGGCAGGAAATCAATGCAGCCCAGCAACACATGGGTGTGGTGCGGCTTCCAGAAAGTTCTACGTGCCAAGACCACCAGCTGGCCAGACTGAGCGACAGGCCCCAGTTTGGGGCCATCTACGGCACTTGCACGGCGGGGTGCGTTCAGCACGGCCAGTGGTAGCCCTGCCCCACCCCGATGACGGCTGCCGCGTGTGCACAGTTTCACTACCCTGTCAACAACCCTGGTTCCACCCGCCGATCGGTCCACCTCCCCAGAGGGCTGTGCCAGCAGGCCCAGGATGAAGACGGACAGAAGGGACCGGGGAGCCACGGGACTCGGGGCTGCATCCCAGGCCAGCGCTGTGGCAAAGGGGAGAGGTGACGCGGGGCACAGGGACTAAGTGGTGGGGGAAAACCAGGCGAGGACCTGCGAGGCCGCGAGGCGAATCCAGGGTATAAAAACCACAACGCACCACAGGGGTGAAGGGGTGTGAGAGTGGCAGGAGGCTCAGGGCCCCATCCCCAGGCTGGGTGGCCAGGCCTGCCCCACGGCCCCCGGGGCACCAGGGCCCGCACCACGGAGCGGACCTAAGACCCCTGCGTGTCCGCCAGAGGGGAGGCAGCGTCCGGAGGTGCGCTCCGGGCCCTCTGGTCAGAGTCCCGCTCCCAGGCGTCCAGCTCTGACTTCCCCCAGGCCCCTGGACAGCGCGGCCGTCCTCCCCCGACCCCCACCGCGGGGCCGTGTGCCCTCCGGCTGGCAGCCGCCACCAGCAGGTGCCAGGGGTGTGACGCCCCCCCCCCCCCCCGCCTGCCCCAGCCTCGGGTGCGACGCCCCAGGGGTGTGACCCTCACCCCGCCTCTTCCACCGGCCCCAGCCTCTGGGTGTGACGCCCCCAGCCCGCCCCCCGGCCCCAGCCTCAGGGTGTGACGCTCCTAGCCCACCCACCGGCCCCAGCCTCGGGGTGTGACGCCCCCAGCCCTGCACCAGCGGGCCCCAGCCTCGGGGTGTGACCCCCAGCCCTGCACCAGTGCGCCCCAGCCTCGGGGTGTGACCCCCACCCCGCCCCCTGGCCCCAGCCTCGGGGTGCGACGCCCCCAGCCCTGCACCGGCGGGCCCCTGGGGAAGGGCCCTCTCCGGGCACAAGCGGGACAGGCGGCCGGCGGCTCCGGGGTTCCCGCCCGTCCCAGGCGCCCCCCGCCCCTATTTACCGTCCTGAAAGACCCTCTCCACGTTGAGCCCGTACGTGGCGCACGTCTCGTAGTACGTGCAGCGCTTCAGGTCGTTGGACAGCTTCCGCGCACGCGCGTCGTCGATCACCCGCGGGTTGCTGGAGCTGATGGCGTCTGCAAGACAGCACGGGGGGCGGGGGTGAGGGGGCGCCGGGGGGGGGGTGTGAGGGGGCGCCGGGGGGGGGGGTGTGAGGGGGCGCCGGGGGGGGGGGTGGAGGGGTGCCGGGGGTGTGAGGGGGCGCCAGGGGGGGTGTGAGGGGGCGCCGGGGGGGGTGTGAGGGGGCGCCGGGGGGGGGTGTGAGGGGGCGCCGGGGGGAGGATGAGGGAGCGCGGGGGAGTGTGAGGGGGCGCCGGGGCGGTGAGGGGGCGCGGGGGGGGTGACGGGGCGCCGGGGGGGGGTGAGGGGGTGGGGCGGCCGGGGGTGAGGTGGGGCAAGGCGGGTGAGGGGGCGCGGGGGGGTGAGGGAGGCGCGGTGGGTGACCGTGGGCTCCGTGTGCAGGGGAGGAGGGAGGCAGAGGGGCGACCAGGAAGCCGTGACCACAGGAGCGGGGCCCAGGGGCAGCCTGGGGGGCAGGGGCAGGGTGGGGAGAGGAGCAGGGCCGGGGGGCCGACACCTGGTGGTCCCACAGGCTCTGCCCCACAGGCCCTGTGCTGAGGACTCCCTGGAGGGCCTCGAGGGCCACCCAAGGCTGCAGCGGAGCCGCTGGGGGCCGCAGGGCACTTGGATGGGCGGGCCTGCCCCCGCCTCCCCCTCTGCCCCGGCCGCCCGCCCAGCGCCATCTCGGGGAGATGGAGGCATTCCAGGGCCAGAGGCGCCAGCTCCAGCCACTGCGCTCCCGGAACAGAAGTCAGGCCGTACCGGCCCCTGCCCCGTCCAGTTCCCTGCGGAGGGCCGGCAGCCCGCCTGCGCATGCGCGCAGAGACAGCGCCCTGCGGCAGCAGCTGCGTCCCCGACTCTGAGGGATCGGCAGGGGCACTCCCCTTCTTACAGCATAAAAACCGGCCATCGTCAGGACGGGTATTCTCACTGTTTCTTTCCTTTTCCCTGTCTTCTCTTTCGCCCCTAAGCAGGAGGCCCGAAGAGGCAGTTCCTCGCTGGCCGGGACTCAGGGGTCTCTGGTGCACCCCAGGAGGGCAAGGCCTGGGAGAGGGGCACAGACACAGAACTCCTGCGCTGCCACCTGTCTTACAGGCCAGCGCATCTGAGCGACCAAAAGGCTTCAGAAGGCAGTGGGGGAAGTGTGTCTGCGTCTGCGCAAAGTGGGGACCAGGCCAGAGAGCACCCCTTTGGCTTCAACAGCACCCTGACCTGGGCCCCCCACGGTGGGTGGAAAGCCCACTCTGTGTCCATGTCGCCAGCTGAAGGAGTCCGCGCCCAGCACTTGACCTCACAGGAGCTCACCTGTCCACCGCACCCCACAGTCCTGACAGGTCCTGCTTTCCCCACAGACTGGACATGGAGCCCCCACTCCTCATCCTTCAGGTCTGGCTGAGGCTGCCTGAGCTGGAAGGTTCCTTTCCCGCTGCCTGGTGAGTGGCCAGGCTCCCACCGGCACACTCGATCCGCAGCCACAGGGGCAGCCCTGGCACGAGGCATGGGCGGGAGACTCAGAGGGCCACACCGCTCGCCATGCACGGGGCCAGCCAGCTGGCTGCCTCTGTCGTGAGCGCAGGAGCTCAGTGCAAAGGGCTACACCCCGAAACGGCAGACAACAGACCACAGGGCCACCCAAGAATCCCGTGAGGTCCCCTGAGGGAGTTCACACGGGAGCCCCGAGAGGCAGAGGTCAGGGTCACCCAGCCACAGCCCAGCCTGCCCGCCCAGGCGCGTGCAGCCCCAGCACCCGGGGTCTCGCTCAGACCCAGGACAGAAACGCTGGGCTGGGTGGAGAAAACAAACGGACCCAATCTGATCTTTTCGGGCCAGACGGGGAACCTGTCGGCCACGGTGACTCCGTAGCAACAAAGGCCATGAGTCCAACACACAAACTGGGACCCGAGCGGCTCCAAGGCCCCCTGTGGGTTCTGCTCAGCAAATACCCCGATCGATTCTTCTGCACACAGGAAGAGGCGCCTACTTGGGAGTGATCTCTGCAAGCTCAAGGCACCTTCAGGCAGAACCTGCCTGAGGAAAGTCCCCACTTTATGGCATTAAAAGAATGTTCAAGACGCTCCATTAAACACACCAAGTCTGCTTAAGCATACCAAGGACTGGTAACTTCTGATTCTGAGCCCTGCGTCCTTGTCTCCCAGAGGCCACCAGGGGGCGCCCAAGGCACAAAGAACCTCTACAGCCTTTGAGCAGATGTTAGCCGTGAGCGTGACCATGGGTCAGCACACACACGTGTGCTAAAACACACACGCGGAGGGTGTCTCCCCAGGAAAACCCAAGACCTCCGAGAAGCTGCTGCTGCGTTCCACACTGTTTCTCATGCAGACCTGAGAGGGGGCTCTGCTGAGTCCTAGCCAGGCTGTCTCACTACACTCCACCTTAGTGCGATGCATGTGGTGAACTTTCCTGTTTGCTCTACATGGCCGACTTCTCACATGGGACACAGGAGGGCAAACCACACGCACTAATCGTAAAGAAATGAGCCCCCCCTCAAAAAATAAAAAGCTAACAGTTTCTCTTGCCATGATCATTTTATAAGGTGGATGTCGGATGAGACTTTTCATGATGACCTTCATCAGGTTCTTAAAACATTCTACGTGACGTCAAGAACAAGGACCCTGTGTCTGACGCGGCCACGTGATGGTCACTTAGGCAGGAGACCGTTCTAAGGGACCTGGATAAAGCAGGAAATGCACCCAGTGTGGTTCTAGACTCCTGAAGTTCCGCTGTGTTGAAAATAAGACACTGATAAGGACAGAATAAAACAAACTTCTACGTCAGAAGTGAGCATGGAAGAGGCTTAAGTTTTTAGATTCTTCATAGCTGGTTCACAGAAGAGAACATTAACAGATGACAGCACCGAACCCGAGAGAAAAGAGACCTTTCTCAGAGCACCTGGGCTGTGTGTGTGAGGTTTCGATGTTGTAGTCCGAGTGGCTTCTCCACAGAATCGGATCAGGAAAGGACAGTTCATTTCTGTGTCACAAATCCTCACTGTAAAAAGTAAGCCTTCCGTAGGGAATTATTCCTTCTTTAAACCATTTCCGAATTCCTTCGTACCCAGATGCAGCTCCTAGGGCCTGGTACACGCGCACACTCTGAAACGATGTCACACTGGGTGTCCACCAGCACTAGTGGCCCCAGGGCCAGGTGCACGCTCATAGCTCAGGCCGGTCGTCACTCACCCAGGGTGCCCACCAGCCCCTGGGGCCCAGTGCATGTTCAGCGTGGGCCGGTCGTCACTCACCCTGGGTGCCCACCAGCACCAGAGGGACCTCGCCCGTGCTGCGATAGTTGGCCATCCGGCTGTAGTAGTGGTAAACCGTCTGGAAACTGATCTCGTCCTCCAAGCTGAAGACAAATATGACCGCGTCCACCCACATGGCAAACTGCAAGAGAGAGAAGAGGCGGGAGTTGAGGGAGAGGCTTGGGGGAGGGGGGGAGCATGGAATCCTGGCGCCAGCTGGGATGGCGGGGCCTGGGGACCCCGTGGCTCTGACACCTGACCCTCTGCCTCCCTTGGGGTGGGCTACTGTTGCATCCCAGAGTCCTCCGAGCACTCCGAGCCTCCATGTTCCCTGCCCTGTCCCCACCCGGGCCACTCAGAACGCAGACCACTCAGTCATCTCTGGCCTTGATGCCCCTGTCCTCCGCCCCACCCAGCCAGCCCCTGCCTTGAGGACAGGAAGTGACCCTGCCTCCCCCAGAGCCTCTCAAGGCTACTGGCGGCCACTAAGGTAAACCAGGGAGTGTGTGTGAGAGTGAGTATGTGTCACTCTCAGTCTCTTGGTCCCCCAGGCTGGGGGTGGGGGTGCTTTTCGGGGCACCACAACCTGCTTCGGAAACGCGCCCACCCAGCTGCTGGCCGCTCCCCTGTGCGGGCAGCCCTTCGTGTGGTAAAGGCTAAGCTGCCGCTGGGCCCTCGCAGACGCCCTCAGAGGAAACTGTGGTTTATTTTTAGGGAAATTCACGAAAACGGGAGGATGCCGCGACAATGGCTCCACCCTGCCCGCTCACCGCGCTCTGCCTGACCTCCGCCGAGTCCTCTGTGGGGGCCCGTGTCCTCCCTCGTTGCTACCACCACCCGGCGAGGCTGGCGCGGGGGTGCCAAGGCCCACGCAGCTCCCAGGCTCCCCGCCCACTCCCTGCCCGACACGGAAGACCCATGTTCCAGTCTGTCTGACACCGGACACCCTTCTCTGTCCACGTGAAAATGGAAAACCAGCTCCCAAACCCTGCCCTCTTTCTAGAAAAGACGCTGTTCTCAGGTGGTCTTGCGTGCTGAGCAACCCCCTCACGGTGGGTTAGGCTGCAAAGTGAGACGCACACAGAACCACACCGCGGAACACCACGCGTCCTGGTGACGCTCCTGAGACTAAGCGAGGGCGAGCACTGGGAAACAAAGCCTCGGGGTGAGCCTGGGAAGACACAGGTGCAAGGGCCCGGCTACAGCAGCGCTTCCTCTTCGATTCCTCCGCCTTCCATGGTGTTTCTTGTTTCTCTGGAGAAGCGGACACGGGAAGAGGGCTTCTTCCCAGGGCCAGACCTCAGCCGTGGGAACGGAGGCTGGGAGTGGGCAGAACCACGTGCAGCAAACACACACCCGCCTCCATCCTCCCCAGGGTGCGCCGACTGCCTGGGCACCTGGTGTGCTGGGGCGCTGGGTAAGACCGCTGCTCTAGCTCTATCGGGGTGCCCACCACCTGCCAGCTGCCCTGAGCGGCCCCCGGTGGCCACAGGGAGACCTGCAGTCTCATCCAGCCCTGATTTTCCAGGCTGTCAGGATATCTGCCGTACCAGGAACGCTGACTTCCACCGGGGTTAGGTCCTCCGTGGAGAGGCGTTTGCTAGAACAGGGGCCGACCCGCAGCTCAGCAAATGCTCTCTCAGGGCAGAGGCATCGGGAGCTCCACGGGGGCGGGACAGCAGGTGCACCTGGCCTTAACCCCTTCAGCAAGCTGTGGCCGAAGCTCTCAGGGCACCAGCTCCTCATCCTAACACCAGGAATGACCTCCCCTGGGGCGGGCCCGGGGATGACAGGAGACAACGGCGTCACCCCGTGCAGCTGTGACATCAGCATCAGAGACACAAATAACAAACAGCTGCTGGTCATAAAGTGATGGCTTCATTAATGAATTACAGCGGCTGCAGGGAAGGGACGGATCACGCTAGCGGAAGCCGGGGCACAGTCCAAGCAGTTAGGCCATGCAGAATTTTCCACGGGTTTTAGGGAAGAGCTCCTCTCAGAGGACACGGCCCCCGGGAGGCAGTGCTGGGTTTCGTCTGCCCATGGTGGACTTTCTAGTAGGGATCTGTGCAGTAACACGGGCGGCCCTGACCCCACGGCCAGCAGTCAAACCTCTCCTGCCCCACAGCCACCTCAAGGAGGGGAAGACGACCTCCTCCCTGGGCCTTGCTTCCCAGGCCGGGTAGTTACTCAGTCTTAGAGGCCATTCTCATCACAATGCAACTCTGACCCGGGCCCTCACTGCAGCTCCTGTGTCAATCAGGGTGAGCCACAGGCCCCGCCGTCTCTGCGTGGGAGGGAGCACAGCTCTTTGGGAGCCACTAAGACGGCTCCTGCAGGCTTCGACCCGTCCCTGGGGTCCGTCTACACTGCCAATGACTGCTCTTTGCCAGGGTGAGCAGGAAGCCCGTGCCTGCTCACTCCACAGTGCTTATGGGCTGGGAACGCTGGGACAGGGGACCCGGGGACTCCCACACCTTGCCTCCTGCAGTGTCCTGCTGCCCGCTGGCCGCATGGGAACCTGGGCGGAAGAGCCCTCGCTGTGGCAGAACACACGGGGCTGAGCCCGACTGAGACAGGAGCTCAGCTCCACCTCCACTGTGGGCCTAGGACAGCAGCAGCTGGGCGCCACATTTGCCCTGTGCCACACTCATCTGCGCACACTCGGCCTGCACCACACTCACCCTGTGCATACTCGCCCTGCACACACTCGGCCTATGCACACTCGGCCTGCGCACACTCACCCTGTGCACACTCGCCCTGCACACACTCACCCCGTGCCACACTCGGCCTGCGCCACACTCACCCTGCCTCACTGACGCTCAGCTCACTGAGCCACCAGCACTCCTCGCTTCTGCTGTGTCAACTACAGGACCTTTCCCTACCACGACTCAAGTCAGTGTCGAGAGGGGACTTTTCACACCTGAGCCCCCCGACGTCAGAACACACCTCGTTACCGATGGCGTCACAGTCTGACCGGTGGTGTTTTCCTCTCACGTCCTGGTGCGTCTTACAACCAGTGGTGTTTCAGATCAGCGGGCCACGGGAAACCCCTAACGCATCCTAAGTAGCCGCGTGGCAGTCCCACGTGTGCGCACCACGCCTTCAACCACCCAACATCCAATACCTTTTCTCTCTTTGTAAATGGCTGTAATGGCCTGGGCTGGCCCGTCTTCCACTGCTTTCCCGGCATGTTAGGGAGCTAGGTAGGAAGTGGAGCAGCTGGGACTGGAACCGGCACCCACACAGGATGCCGGCGTCACAGGCAGTAGCTGAACCCGCTGCACCACGGTGCTGGCCCCACATTCAACACCTTTCATTGGGGTCACCCTCTGGTCCTAGGCATCACTTTCACAACAGGGGAAGTCCCAGAAGTGACCCCACGGCAATGTGCAGCACTGAGTCTGCATCGATGGGCTGGCCGGCTCCGCCTGGTGCCTGACTACCTCCTCATCAATGGGCTGGCCGGGTCCGCCTGGTGCCTGGCTACCTTCTCATGGATGGGCTGGCCGGCTCCGCCTGGTGCCTGGCTACCTCCTCATCAATGGGCTGGCCGGCTCCGCCTGGTGCCTGACTACCTTCTCATGGATGGGCTGGCCGGCTCCGCCTGGTGCCTGGCTACCTCCTCATCAATGGGCTGGCCGGCTCCGCCTGGTGCCTGACTACCTCCTCATGGATGGGCTGGCCGGCTCCGCCTGGTGCCTGGCTACCTCCGCATCGACAGTAGCCGGCTCTGACGGATGGAACAGGAGACTCCACGTCCAAACAGCAGCTTTCCACACGTCAGGCTGCTGGATGGGAAAGGAGCAAAAAGCAAAAACAAAGCCAACAACAACAAAAAAACAGCAGCAAGTCCCAGATGCTATTTTAACGGAGTTGACAAATAAGGGCAGATGGTGCCTTTCCTCCCTATTCAAAACCAGAAGGTGAAAGACTCGGGCCCACAGCCCGTGTTCCAGGGTTTCTGTGTCCCCTCCTCGGAGCGCGCACGACAAAACCCGGATCTGCTGGTTCCAACAGGACCCTAACAGGCAGAGGCAGCACGTGCAGTACTCACCTGCGCCTCCGGGGGGCCCCCTTCATCACGAATCAGCAGCAGATAGCTCTGGCCGTCCACCACAATCTCTTTCTTGAACCTGCCACCTGCCACACACACACAAAACAGCTCGTTACAGAGGGGACACTGGGCACGGGGCAGGGCAGAGACGTGGGCTTCCCTTGTGGGAACACATGCCCCCAGCCACAGCCCTGGACGTGACTGCCTGCGTCTCTCTCTAGCAGAGGCTTTAAGGAACCAGATCTGAATGGCTCAGCAGCCCTGTGGGTTTCTGGGCGGGGCACTGTCCTGCAGGAAGCACAGGACACAGCGGCTGTCATTCTCTTTGTGGCTTCGCAGGCACGGGAGGCAAACCTGCCGTGCCCGACAGCTGCCTGGGCTGTGGCGTTGCGACAGACAACAGGGCTGAGGACCTGTGTTCTCCTCAAGGGAAACCCAGTTCTGGCAGGAAAACACAGAACAGCATGACGATGGTGTTTCCAGAATCACAGTTCACGAGTAAGGGGGGGGGGGGCTGGACTACTACACACGTGTTAGACAGCAACTACGAGGGGCGCCGGCACGCACACGCACAGGCCGACACACAGCAGCGCGGCAGCACGCCGGGTTAGCGGCGGGAAACCACCAGGGACCGACCACGGGCACGGGGTGCAGACACAGGAACCCCCACAGGCTGGCCCCTCACGTCCACAGCACCCGAACGGGACCCCAGGCTGGGTCCTGCGCCAGCCCCAAAGACAAAGTCGGCCGCTCGGGAGCCTGGGCCCTGCGTCTGTTCTAGTTGCTACCTCGCAGGATTCACGATTTTCGCTTTTCAGACGGGAACGCGCCAGACCCTGGCTCTGCCTTTCGGCTCCTCTGTGCAGGTGGCGTCCAGAAACCCCACCTGAACTCCAAATCACAACACACTGGGAACACCACGGGAGCACCGCCAGCAGCCCCGGGGCGGTACATCTGCCCTTGGCTACCCAGGGTCACACCCGCTCCTGCCCCTGTGACCGGGACCCCCCATCCCTGCCTGAGTCTGGTCCCTCGGGACCACCTCGCCCCACCGTACCCCAAGAAGTGACAGCAACCAGAGAAGGCCACTGGGGGAACGGATTTCCCGTGCGAGCTGCACACGCACAGGAACACACGTGTGCACTCACACTGACGCCTACACTGATGGGCCGGAAGCCACACTTCTTCAGTGTGTTCAGTGACAAAAACGAAGAACAACCTTCCAGCTTTCAAACAAAGTTGGCTGCTCCCCTCCCCTAGTCACAGGGAGGAGAGGGCAGAGCCCCTGGGAATCGGCCAGGTGGGGCCCCCGAAGGTGGGAGGGCTCGCGGGACACTGGCTGGGGACCACTGAGGTCAGCTGCGCAGAGACCAGCACGGGCCTGAACCCTGGGCCGTCCTCTGCCAGCTGCTCACCTCTGCGCCTCCGCGTCGCCGGCCATCAGACGGGTTTGACAGCTTCCCAGCGGGCAAGGAGTGCCAAGTGAGCACAAAGGACCGGGCACAGTGCCCGCCTCGGGGGGCAGCACGGGGTGGGCCGGATGTTACGCACAACGCCTGCCTTTTCGGAAGACGCAGCGAGTGTCTAACAGCTCTGCTCTCCACAGAAACACGTGCAGAGGGCCTGGTGCTAACCAACAGCACTTCCTTTTTCTTTTAATGACTTTTTAAACAAAGGATGCTGGGAGCTAGCTATTTCTTGGGGAGATTAACTGATTTCAACCCTCTTAAGAAAAACAAAAAAAACCTAGGAAAAGGCAATCTGTCGACTCTCTTCCCAGCGAATTCCCACCGGTGTGCTTCCTGGGGCTTGCGGGGAAGGCGCTGGGAGCCCCTGCGGGAGCCGGGGGGGGCGGGGGGGGGGGGCAGAGCCAGGGAGACAGCCACGGGGCACCGACCGCTTCACATCAAGCCTATGGAGGCTGGCTTTCACGCTGGCTTCTAAAACCCTCCAATCGCACGAGAACACCTGTGTCCGGAGCTCTCTGAGCGAGTTCAAGGCAGCTCCCACGCTTCCAAGACATGAGCTGGGGTCCCGGGTCCCTCCGGGGCGGGGCTGGCCAGTAGCACTCTGCCAGCGGGCCTTCAGCGGCAGCCTCTGGCCCACGGTTAGGAGAAACTGAGGCAAGCACCCCCTCCCCCCACACACACCGGGGCAGGAGGTGAGGTTTGAGCTTCCGAGGCCCCTGCAGGAGGCACGTGGAAAGCCCTGGCCGTCCACACGTGCGCTCCAAACAACAACACTGACTTCATGCCGTGTTCACCATCACCTCTGCCACGGCCAGTCTCTCGCGTGTGTCTTATCCTGGTCAACACAGTTCTGCTCTTCCAAAGGCCCCAGAGAGGACAGCGCCGAAGCCCACATCCGATCTCATCTGTTCCTAATTGTTTTGCTGCACATCCCTCCACGGCCTCGCCCGTGGCTTGCACCAGCAACCGGCCCCGCCTCCTCTGACGGCGGCTGTTGCCGCACACTGTAGAGGCCAGGCAGCTGGGCCCCGCCTCCTCTGACGCGGCTGTTGCCGCACACCGTAGAGGCCATGCAGCTGGGTCCAGCGGGCGAGACACCCAATAAGGCTCCTGCATCCCTGCATCCCCTAGCAACCCAGCTTCACGGCTGCCGCCGGCGTCCCCCGAAGCAGCCCCGGGAGGCAGTGGTGAGTGCTCTAGTGCTCAGCTGGGTTCCTGCCACCCTGTGGGAGCTCTGGACTGAGTTCCTGGCGCCGGCGCCGGATGGTCCCACGCGGGAAGTGAACCAGTGGACGGGAGGGCCTGCTCCCACCCTCCTGATCGCTTCTTCTCGCTCCCTCTCAAATAGTTGTTTTTTGTTTTTGTTTTTATTTACATTGGGATAGTTTTATTTATTTATTTATTTTTTTTTTTACAGGAAGAGTGGACAGTGAGAGAGAGAGACAGAGACAGAGACAGAGACAGAGAGAAAGGTCTTCCTTTGCTGTTAGTTCAACCTCCAATGGCCACCGCGGCCGGCACACCACACCGATCCGAAGGCAGGAGCCAGGTGCTTCTCCTGGTCTCCCATGGGGTGCAGGGCCCAAGCACTTGGGCCATCCTCCACTGCACTCCCTGGCCACAGCAGAGAGTTGGCCTGGAAGAGGGGCAACCGGGACAGAATCCAGCGCCCCGACCGGGACTAGAACCCGGTGTGCCAGCGCCACAGGCGGAGGATTAGCCTAGTGAGCCACGGCGCCGGCTGGGATAATTTTAAGAACAGGTCGGTATCCCCAAGGCTGGCCTCTGAATCCGACGCCGTCGGCACACCTGAGTGCAGCAGGCTGGATCAGCCATCCCAGGAGCCCAGGGCACCCCCACCGCCGCCGCCGGGCCCCAGGGTGGGGGCTGGAACGTCCAGCCGACCGCATCTGCCCACGGAGACTCTGAGGTGGCACCAGGACTCTCTGCAGCCGTGGAAACCCCCTCCCTCAAATGGGATTCCTGCCCAGGTCTGGTGAGGCCGGGGGAGGTAACAGCCGCGCACAGAGCCCCTCCCTGCACACAGGGCAGGAGGCTGGGAGCCAGGGCCCACACTTCCGCGCTTGATTTTCTGGAAGTTTCACCCGCAGCAGAACTGAACGTCTCGCCTCCTGGGCACGACTCCCACACGGCAGGCACAGCTCTTCCTATCTGCGATCGGCCTTGGGCCACAGCCGGAAGCTTCCGGCTCACTCCCGCGGCAAGTCGTCACGGTTCCCGGAAAACTGCGCCGGCGGCTTAGCCTTCCCCTGAGAGGGCACTCGCAACGCGGCCGCATCACCTCCTCCCTCAAGCTCCCTGCAGAGACGTGCGTGAGAGCTGGACCTGTGTGTGTCCACTGCAAATGACCAGCTCCCGGGGAGAGAGGGATGCAGCTGTACTCCTCAGAGTTATTTATTTACTTGAGAGCCAGAGACAGCATAGATAGAGAGAGAGAGAGAGAGAGAGAGAGAGGCAGGGAGAGAGAGTGTGCACACTCCCATCCACGGTTCACTCCCCACAAATGCTGGTAACGGTCAAGGCCCCCAGGTGGGTGGCAGGGCCCCAAACACTTAGCCTCACCACTGCCTCCCAGCGTGCGCATCAGCAGGCAGGAAGCTGGCGTCAGGCTGAGGCCACGGGTGGATCCCAGGGGTCTTAACGGGCACGTCAGCCTCTAGTCTAACCCAGCCACTGCTGATTCCCAGCCTGGCGGTAAGGACGCTGGAGCAGGGACCACAGCCATGGACCTCCCATGACGGAAGCCCAGGCCCGGCAGGGACACGGCACAGGCCGCGCCGAGAGAGGTGAACCTGTTCTCGGGCATGCTGTCAGTCCTCCGTAGAGGGGGAAAAGCAGGCTGAATTCTCCTCGTCCGAAACAAGAGCTCAGTGGGGAGCCAACACTGCGACAGATGTCCGACATTTCTGTTTCTGTCTTTCTCGCTAATTGGACTCAAAGCTGTTAACGTACCATGAACCATTCCCCAAGCCACAGCGAGCCCCGGCGCACTTGAGCGACAGCACTCTCCTGCCCGTGTCATCCCTACGGTGCCTCACCGCGTCCCGCGACGCAGCAGGCGGCAACGTCAGCATCCGGATCTGCTCCGGAGGAAGAGCTGGGATACGGGCCCAGGCCCGGAGCTGGAACCCAGCAGGAGGAAGACACAGTCGCAGATGCTGAGTCCCTCTCCTCCCCTCTTCCAGGAGAGCGTCCGCTGTGATGGGTCCCTACAGACCCGCAGAGGGGCCCCTGCACCCCCACGGGACATCCCGGCACCCCGGGGGCCGGCGCGGAAAGCGTGGGGGAATCTGCCTTCTCCTCACTCCGCTCACAGCTCTGCCGGAGTGCCCCTGGCTTCAGTCCCCAAAGCGCATCACTGTGTTTAGGCATTGGAAAGATGCTTGGCCAGATGTCCGTGTGTTCCTGCTGACCTCTGTAAGGAAAGGGTTAAAGTTCTGCCTGAGGTGTTTTTTTTGTTTTGTTTTGTTTGACGGGCAGAGTGGACAATGAGAGAGAGAGAAGAGAGAAGAGAGAAGATAGAAGAGAGAAGAGAGAAGAAAGAGAGAGAGAGAGAGAGAGAGAGAGAGAGAGAGAGAAAGGTCTTCCTTTTGCCGTTGGTTCACCCTCCAATGGCCGCCCCGGCCGGCGCACCCTGACAAATGAGGAAGAGCAGCGGGGGTGGCTCCCGCTTCCTGAATCACCCAGCCGAGTGGAAAGGACGGAGACACTAAAGAGGACCCCAGGCCTCCGTTTCGCCCGATCCCGGTTATAAAAACAGTAATAGTAACTGCACATGGGCCAGAAATTTTTAAGAAATTAACTTGGCCTCTTTTGTTTTTTTTTTTTTTTTTTTTTTTTTTGACAGGCAGAGTGGACAGTGAGAGAGAGAGAGACAGAGAGAAAGGGCTTCCTTTGCTGTTGGTTCACCCTCCAATGGCCACCACGGCCGGCGCACTGCGGCTGGTGCACCACGCTGATCCGATGGCAGGAGCCAGGTACTTATCCTGGTCTCCCGCGGGGTGCAGGGCCCAAGCACTTGGGCCATCCTCCACTGCACTCCTGGGCCACAGCAGAGAGCTGGCCTGGAAGGGGGGCAACCGGGACAGAATCCGGCACCCTGACCGGGACTAGAACCCGGTGTGCTGGTGCCGCAAGGCGGAGGATTAGCCTAGTGAGCTGCGGCGCCGGCCTAAGTTGGCCTTTTTAACTTGGACAGAAACACTGGAGGCAGTAACTTGCTGGCATCAGAGTCTGGAGGTTTTACAAGGCATTCTGGACCACAGGCCACGTTTGCACGCCGGGCGGGATGTCACCGGTAACCCTAGTTTACCAAACTGAACCGAACCAGCTGTCATGTCCTCAGCCAGCTCCCCTGCCCGAGACTTGCGGGGAAATGAAAAGCAAGCACCGTCCGGCGCACTGCCACGAGGAAGCCTCTCACGCACGGTGACCACGGCAGACTTCCGCGGGTGACCCGCTCCGGGGGTTAATGAGGAGACAGGACGGGGAACACCCTCATCTCTCACACGCAGGAGGGAGACGGAGACGGAGAAGGCGCCCAAGCCCATGCTCCGATCCCCCTGCCGTTCAGCTTCCTCTGCTCCGCGCCTGGTGACGGCGGAGTGAAGGCAGGAGGGAGAGGATTTGAGCGCAGCGGGCACCAGCCTGGCTCCCAGCTGCAGGCCCACCCCGGGCCCACGGCACCCATGACCGCTTCACCCCCCGTGGAGGCAGAAAGGGGAGCCGCCGCGGCCTTCTGTGCTCTGCCTGACCGAGGGGTGAGGCACGAAGCAAGGACACAGCTGGCGCGGGCTCTGGAGGCCAAGACGGGGCGGTGCGGGGCTGCATCCCCCAGGAGTCAGGGAGTGACCCCAGGGGGTGACACCCCCGCCAAGGACAGGCACAGCGACCCTGGTAAAGTCCTAGCGAGAGCAGAGCTCTGGCCCTAACAACGCAGGCCAACTCTGGAGATCATTCCCTCCGAGGAAAGATGGACACAGGACACGACGGAGGCTGAGCATCCCTGACCTAAAATACCCTGAACCCTGGAACTCGCTGAGTGCCCACAAGATGGGACCGGTCACAGTCTGTGGTGCAGCAGGTTAAAGCCTGGGCCTGCACCGCCAGCATCCCATATGGACGCCGGTTCGAGTCCTGGCTGCTCCTCTTCCGATACAGCTCTCTGCTATGGCCTGGGATAGCAGTGAAAGATGGCTCAAGTCCATGGGCCCCTGCACCTGCGTGGGAGAAGCTCCTGGCTCCTGGCTTCCGATCGGCACAGCTCTGGCTGTTGTGGCCAATTGGGGAGTGAACCAGCTGATGGAAGACCTCTCTCTCTCTCCCTCCCTCTCTCTCTCTCTCGTCTTTTAACTCTGCCTCTCAAATAAAGAAAATCTTCAAAAATGGGGTTCACACTGAGGTCCCATCCCCAAGATACCTCATTCTGAAAACACACAGGGCCTCCAGGGTAGGGAAGCACCCTCTGGTGGCTGTGGGGCCACTGCGTTGCCCAGGGTGCTCCTAGGTGCTTTCCAGCACGGTGTCAGGGAGTCTGGAAACGACCGCTTTCGGTAAGTTTAGATACAGGCAGCCATTTCCTTCTCTCTCTCTTTTTTGTTTCTAAGATTTATTTATTTAGTTGAGAGGCAGAGTTACACAGAGTAGGAGTGGCACAGAGAGTGCTTCCATCGGGTGGTTCACTCCCCAAACGGCCACAATGGCCAGAGCTGGGCTGATCCAAACCTAGAAGCCAGGAGCTTCGTCCGGGTCTCCCATGCAGGTGCAGGGGTCCAAGCATTTGGGCCATCTCCCACTGCTTTCCCAGGCCATCAGCAGGGAGCTCGATCAGAGGGACTCAACCAGTGCCCATATGGATGCCAGTGCCACAAGAGGAGGCTTAACCTAATATGACACACGGCTGGCCCCAGCAACCGTCTCATTCTTTCTTTTTCTTTTTTTTGAAAGATTTATTTATTTATTTATTTATTTATTTATTTATTCGAAAGTCAGAGTTACACAAAGAAGGAGGCAGAAAGAGAGAGATATGGTCCTCTCCCCAACTGACCAAAACAGCCAGAGCTGCGCCAATCCAAAGCCAGCAGCTTCTTCTGGGTCTCCCACATGGGTACAGGGCCCCAAGGACTTGGGCCATCTTCTACTGCTTCCCCAGGCCGTAGCAGAGAGCTAGATAGGAAGTGGAGCAGCCGGGACTAGAACTGGCGCCTATATGGGATGCCAGCGCTGCAGGTGGAGGCTTTACCCACTATGCCACAGTGCCAGCCCCAGCAACCGTTTCTGAAACTGAATCAAAATGAATCGCAGTTAAACCCAAGCCACGCCTACAAGTCTGCTGTGCGGTGCCCTCAATGGGGAACCTGGGACACGCCGGGTGAGCACAGCCCACCTGCCGCTGCTGGCCCTGGAGTGCTGGGAAAGCTGCCACTTCCCACTGTCCTGCGTGATAGGAGGCATCCCCCCGCTCCTCCCTGCGAGGGACAGGCCAGCTGTTCTGGTGCCCAGAGTCGGGAGGGCAGGAAGGACAGCCAGGTCGCTGACTCCTGGGGGGGGGGGGTGCGGCGTCAGAGAGCATCCGAGGCTCACCGTGACCCCAGAGGCTGCACAGCTGTGCAGGCTGAGAACAGCGGCTTCAACTTGGGTTTCAGAAGCCGCGCTGTTCCCATTACTTCACTTTCTGATCTGTTTCGTTGAAGGCTGTCCTGACGTTCAAGGGGATGACAGGTTTAAGGGAAGAGGGGGATGGGTACTGGAACGGCTCAGGCACCCTGGATGAGAAAGGAACAGAACAGAGATGGGACGAAGAGCAGACACAAAACCAAAGCTCGGAGTCCCTGATGTCAGAAACAGATCAGAGAAACCTGTACGGTGTCACTCATGAAATGCCGGTAGGTTCTGCCAAGCTACTTAAAATGTTTCTGAAAAACAGGATACTGCTGGAAAACCAGTGCTGTGGAAATGGGTTCTTGCCCAACAGTTCAATTCAACTTCCTGACGTCGTAACTTCCAAGGGCTTTGAGGAAAACGCACACGGGCAGCTTAACAGGCCAAACCAGTAAAAGCTCTCTCTCCTGCAGATCAGGCCTCTTGGAAACTAAAATAAAAGCAAATGCTTTGGCCAGGAGGGCCGGGTTGGTCTGCAGGGGCGAGGGCCAGCGCCGGCATCCCTGACATCACCACCTAGATGGCTGCACGACAGCATCATTATCCCAGCACAGCGGTCACTAGCAGCAACCAGAGAATCTCAGATACGCAGAGTGCAACACGCCCCATGGTGCCAGCAACGCACGAGGCCTGGGCTGCTTTTCCCAGTGGCACACTGCTCACACTGCTAGGGCTCCTCTTTGAGCTGAACCCAGGCAGTACCACGGGAAGAAGCCTGCACGGGAGCGATGGCTCCCCTCCATGGGCTGGCGGCCCAGCCGTGGCGCAGGGCCTGCCTCCCCAGCCTCCAGCACGTTGGAGACACCGCAGCCACTCAGGCTGCACAGGCCTAGGCACTCAGCCCTTCCTGCAAACCCAGGGCTGGCGGGAGGCCCGGGACTTGTCAGGAGCTCACGCGCTCTCCCTGCACAGGGCTCCCACCTCTCCCAGTAACTCAGCCACCGTTTTGGGGGCTCGTGTCCTACAGTCCACAAGGTGAGCCCCCGCCAGTTCACGGGTCCCTAATGTGTGTGGTGACCCCTTGGGGCAGCAGAGTGGGGGACTACCTCGGAGCCGCTTCCACGGGTCAAGTTCAGCCGACAACTCTGGCCTGGGCAACCATGAACAACTCCTGCAGCCTCTGGTGCCTCGTTCCGTCAGGGGGCGGCTCAGGTACCAACCACATCCGCCTTACCGGGCAATGGCGAGGCGGGTGCGGCCGATGCACGGCAGCTGGCCCTTAGCTTCTGAAGCTGACGCACTAATCAGCGAGGGATCGTGGGGCCGCAATGATGACGTGGTCTCTCCCCAGGGGGAGCTCACACAAGGGGAGGAGAGTTCCAAAAGGGAAACTCAGGAAGAAGAACCAAGCCGGCGACAATCCTGCAGACGATGGGAGATGCTGCAGACGGTGACATTCCCGTGGGAAACCCAGGCCCTCTCCCGAAACGTCACCCTCCACCCACGCTTTCTGGAAGACCTGGGGTCCTTCTGCTTTTGAGATAACGGGTCTGGGACAAGAGCTCCACCGAGAAGGTCCCGCAAGTTTCCAGGATTCATCCAAGCCTGTGGCACGCGCCCAACCTCAGACCCGAGCTGCCAGGTACGGCAGTAAGGAGGCAGCAATGGGGACTGTGCCTGCTTCGCACTCAGCCAGCACCACGGCCTGGCTCCCACGAGCACGCCACCGTGAGCGCCGGCTTCAGCTGCCCCCTCAGGAGCCCTGGCTGGTCCCCCGTGTTTCCAGCCTACGCTGGGCTGACAGCACCACAGGCATCCAAAACACCAGGGAACAAACAGCCAGTGCCAGGCCTCAGCTGGGGCTGGGAAGCGACAGAAGACAGAGGCCGTGCTGCTGCAGCTCACGGCCGGGCACTGTGGCAGGCACAGACGTGGCCGCACTCAAGGCCAGGACAGCCAGGCTGGCGAGGGGCAGCAGGCAACCACCACGCTGAAGAAGGAAACAGGCACAAAACGAGGGCCTCCCCCAGAAGCAACTCGACCAAATAAAGACAAAAATAGTGCTGCGATGCTGGCTTCCCATATGGGCACAGGTTCAAGTCCCGGCTGCTCCACGTGCGATCCAGCTCCCTGCTAATGCGCCTGGGAGAGCAGCAAGTGCTTGGGCCCCTGCCCCCAAGCAGGACACGGGGATGGAGACCCAGATTTGTCCAGCACTGGCTGTTGTGGCCACTTGGGGAGTGAACAAGTGGATGAAGATCTCTCTCTTCCTCTGTAACTCTGCTTTTCAAATAAACAACAACAAAATCTTTAAAAATAAGTAAGTAAGTGAAGCGTTGGTACGAAGGCCCCCAGCACCCACTGCTGGGGCCATACAAGACCATCTGAGCACCCGAGCTCTCTGTAACAGCCAGCTTGGTAAACCAAATAGATTTACCCAGGCACATTTAGAAAATGCGCTTAAGGCTAGGTGCCTTATTTTTAATACAGTGTACATTTATTTTTAGCTTTACCAACATCATAAAAAGGTAAACCAAACAGCAGGGCAGATTCAGGGGTGAGAGCCTAACTCCCCACCTCATGTGGTCACACACAAGGCTGCCTTGAGAGGCTGACAGCACCACGGCCCGGGACGCGTGTCCTCGGGCACGACCCTAGAACCCACGGAGAGGACAGAGGCAGGGCGGGTGCGGGAGTGTGCGCAGTGCCATTAGCCACCTCTGGCAAGGGACTCAGCTGCCAACAAAAGGCGAACAGGCTCCCAGCCCCTGGAGCGTGCAGTTCCAGCTGCTGCTTCCCCGTGCAAAGAACATATGAAAAGCTGACTTGTGGGGTGACCAGCGCTGTGGCTAGCAGGTAAAGCCGCCGCCTGCAGTGCCGGCATCCCCTATGGGCACTGGGTCCAGTCCTGGCTGCTCCACTTCCGATCCAGCTCTCTGCTGTGGCCTGGGAAAGCAGTAGAAGATGGCCCAAGTGCTTGGGTCCCTGCACCCAAGTGGGAGACCCAGAAGAAGCTCCTGGCTCCAGACTGGCCTGGCTCTGGGCACTGTGGTTATTTGGGGATAAATAAATCTTTAAAACAAAAAGAGGGAGAGAGAATAAAGAAAGAGATAGAGAGACTAAAAAGAGTGGCAGCGGCTACATGGGCCGACGCGAGAGCTTTGCCAGCTGCTTCTGTATCAGAGAGCAGGACTCGGTGAACTCCCTCTGTGAAAGGACAGAGAGCAACCAGCACCCGGAGCTGCTGAGCACCACGAACCCGAGCCACTCCCCCATCCGGAGCTGGCAGGGACATCACCCCCGGACCTTCCTCTCAGGGTGAGGGGTGTGGGCACTGGGCTGAGCCCACTCTGCAAGGCAGCAGCTCCTTCGAGGGCACCTCCTGCACCAGCGGGCTCGCCAGGGCTTCCCAGATGAGGTCCGCGCTCATGTGGTGCCGGCACACGGCCTTGGAGGGCCCGAACGCGCCCCAGGCCAGGTTTTCTCAGCTCTAGTAAACTCCCGAAGGGCACAAGAGCCAGGCACAGAGGGTTCTGTGGCAAACCGCTTGGGCAGCTCTTCTCCACCATGGTGCGCATCCGTTGCAGGGTCCGGAGATGGCTGGGGAATCCTCTACTTGGTCCCCTTAAGTTCCTCTCCAAAGCCAGTGCACCTGCTAACCACCTGTCAGGAGCCTGCCGGGCAAGGGTGGGGGAGATCCCTGACCCCCTTCCTAAGCCCTCTACCCGGGCCGGGGCCCTCTCCTCCCTCTCCCTGGTGGTGCGCGGGACCTCGCTCCAGCCAGCTGCTCCACCTCCAGATGCTGCAGGTGCACCACATCTGGGGCTGACGGCTCTTCCGGTCGCTCCGAACCTCCCTTCTTCACCAGCAGAAACCCAGGCGCCCGGCGGTCGGTCCCTGTCACCACGGGCCCTCCAGGCACACCACCCACACGGCCCCTGCACTGTTCGTTCTCAAAGACCAGAGGTAGAGGGGGTTTTTCTTCTTATTTTGTTTGTGGTAGCATAAACTTTAAGTTAAAAAAAAAAAAAAAAAAAACTCAAACAAACAAAAAGCAAAAACAGTAACAAATGGGCTCAGAAACAAATGCTGGCCACGCACGCTGCCCTCAGGGCCCCAGAACAGAGACGCCATCTGGAGCCCCAGGGCAGGCGTCAGCAGTGCCTGCTGCTAGCTAGATCCCGCCTCAGAATCCTGCCTGGCACCGCCCATCCCGGAAGCCGACACTTCATTCCTCTTCTGATACACCTGAGGCTGGCCTCAGACCACCCTCTCTTCTTTCTGCAGGGCCTTCCACAGAAATCTCTCAACCCCAAGGGCTGGACCAGTGCCCACTGAACAAAAGTCTCTCCCCTGTCCTGGGCGATGCAGACAAATAACCCAGTGTGCTGACCTGTGAGATTCAAAGGCTGTGTAACAGCCACAAAACTAAGTGTCCCCTTGAAGGGAGGGCCAGCGCTACGGTGGAGGACAAGCCTCTGCCTGTGGCGCCAGCATTCCATGTAGGCATCAGTTTCAAGCCTCAGTTGCCCCACTGCTATTGGCCTGGGAAAGCAGCAGAAGATGGTCCAAGTGCACGGGCCCTGCACCCATGTGGGAGACCTGGGGGAAGCTCCTGGCTTCAGGCTGGCCCAGCTCCAACCGTTCCAGCCATTTGGGAAGCAAACGAGCAGACGGAAGATCTTTCTCTCCCCCTCTCTCTGTAACTCTGCCTCTTAAATAAATAACCTTAAAAGACAACGACCAAGAAGGAAACCACTTGAAAGAGTCAGAGGCCGCAGCCCGAGATGGTGAAGTCACGGAGCGCCCTTTGCCGGAGACAGCTTTGGTGGAGTTCAATCCGTGCCCCGGGCACCTCTACAGCACCCGAGTCCCACAGTGGAAACTGAGAACACGGCCATGAATTAGGGAGAAGACGTGCAGCACAACACAGTCTCTCCCTGGCTAGACCCTGAAAGGCAATGACCGTCGCACACAGGGCCTGATCTGTCTCCCACCCTTTTTCCGGGGCCTACCATCTCCCTAATCTCATTCTATGAACACCAGTGCTCCCTGCTCAAGCCAATAGCTCAACTAGGCTGACATCACTGCCCCACTCCAAGGGACTGGCCAATCAGAACATTCCCTTAGACCCTGGACAATCTTGACTGGCTTGGAGAAAAGCATGTGATGCAATCAGAGCCAATCAGAACCACCCCTGAGTCTTCTGCCGGAGTCACTGAGAACAAAGCACACCCAAGGCTTCCTCTCTTCCTGGAACCCAGGGCCACCAAGGCACCAAGGTGCGAACGGTCTGCCTCCAAGTGGGGAGGCCCCGCTGAGCACCAAGCCTAACACAGGCCAGAGACGGCAGGCAGAGGTCCCTGGTGACCTCACGGGGGCGAGGCATGAGGGTCTTCCTAAAGCTGAACCCATCCCACGGGCCGCTCCAGGTACACAGATGAATAAAGCCCTCCTTTGTGTTTAAGGCAGTGGAAATTGGTCAACTGCTCGCTCCTCGCAACCAAGGCAGCGTGGCCTAGCTGAACAAACCCTCCAGCTCAGAGCGGGCAGCTGCCCAGGCAAGCGGCAGGCCGGTCGGCTGCCAGTCAACGGCCCGCAACAGGAGCTGGCCAGCACCAAGAAGGCGCAGGCAGGCCCCGAAGGCTTGGTTCTGATGGGTCCAGTGACTGTTCCTCTGGGACGAGAGGGTGGCGCACCCCCAGCGCCAACACCTCGGGGTGACACTGACGGGCCCCCAGTCTCCTCCTGCCTACTGAGAAGAGTTTGCGGTGCCATGAGCTTCTTGGGAAAGCACCAGTTCTGTCCACAGCGTGCGCTGTCCTACTCCTGGGCCCTGTGAGTCGGAGGGGACGACTGTGTCGCCCAGGAGCTGAGACTCCTGCCCGGCACTGCCCTCTTCCGAGAAGTCACAGGCCCTCGTGGAGACAGGTGTACATCGCCACCTGGAATCAGAGCTTTGTCCAGAAACTTCTCTCTGGAATGCAGCCCAGCCGCAGGCCCAGTGCCCAGCGCAGTAAGCCCTGGATTTCTTGTTGCATTAATGATAAAAATATGGGACGATGTGTTCTGAGTTCCAAACGACCAAGTCAGAAACACATTTTGTTCTGCCAATTCTGCCACAGCCAAAACCGCGGCGGCCTCTTCACGCAGTTCACGGCTTCTTGTTCTTGCCCCGAGTGAAACAGAACCTGCGTCTTGGTCGCGACCCCTGTGAAGCTCCAGGAACCATGCGGCCCCCTCCACCTGTCTTAGGACAGCCTCCCCGGACCCTCAAGCGGCTCACGCGTTACAGGGTGGAGTCCCTGAACCGTTTCGTAAAGACCATGAGAAAGGAGAAAGATGTCTGCATGGTTAAGAGATCGGGTTGGCACCGGAAGTCATCAGTGAAAGCGGCTGAACCGACTACTGATTTAGCTAGAAAACCCACCTACCAGCAGGATCATACTCTCAAGGGTCACCAAAAAAAGAAAAAAAAATCCTTGTTAAAAAAGAATTACCCCATGCTTATCATATCATCACCTGGCTATAAATAACATAAAATTTACGCTGAAAAATCTAAGTGGCCACCTTTCAAACCAGCACAAATTTTACTGGAGTTCTGCAGAGCCTGCTCCCCTGGCCCTCACCACTGGAACACTAAACAGGACCCAAGAAGAGCTGCAGAGACAAGGCCTCACATCTGTGCAGCAGTGGAAGCTGACAAAACTTCTGCAGAGTTTATTGGACTTGGAAAGGGCTTTTGGAGCTGACAGCTTAAACACATTTCTGTGTCCCAGAAACCGGGCTGCGTGTTTACCGCGCGGGTTGTTTCTAAGAAACAAAGTAAACATTCATTAACCAAATATCTGAGACCAGCGCATCTGTTCGGAAGCAGCTCCAGGCAGGGTCCTGTGAGGCTGGCGGGGTGACAGGGACGGCGGCTTGCAGGCATCCCGCAGCTTGCAGGTGCTCGGGCCGGAACAAGTGACCAGCAGGACTCTCCAGCCGCAGCTAGGGACAAACAGCCGGACTCAAAATCGCACTGGAGAACCCCAGGGCCCCCACCTCGGCAGAGCACGGGCTGACCTCAGAGATGCTGGAATGAGAGGATCAAGACCCTGGTGACTCCAGGAAAACCTAGCAGGGAGGGTCAGCCCTCATGTCCAGTGTTTTCTCCAGTTTCCAGAGCATACGAGGTGCCAGTCTCTCCAGCTCAGAGCTTTACCCTGGACGATTCTGCCATCGGGGCCCTGGAACCCACGCTGGAGACCATCAGGGACCATCACCAGGGCCTGCAGCCACACTGTGAGAGGGGCTGGACGCTGGGGCTGACCGGGAACAGAGCAGACGGGAAGCCGGTGGGTGGGGGCCACCGAGCGCTGCCTCGCGGCGCTGCTCCTGTTCACTTTGCGGGGTCCTGCGGCTGTGAGGCAGACGCGGGGAATTCACGGGGGTGGGTCACCCACTGACCAGTAGGTCGCTGAGATGGGCTGGGAGCCCCAGCTTTGCACCCTCAGGTCCAGGCAGGAGGAAGGCTCGGTCGCAGTGGAGTGAGGGAGCACCTAGCTGTGCATCCCTGGGTTCCGGGACCTCTCGGCTGGCTTCCCTCTCGTCCCCGCCCCAGACCGTTCCTGAAACCACGCAGCCCTTCCACAGAGCCAGGGCTCCCCCAGCCTTTTATTTTTTATTATTATTTTTTTTTTAAGATCTTACTTACTTATTTGAAAGGCAGAGTTACAGAGAAGGACAGACATAGATATTTTCCATCCACTGATTCACTACCCAAATGGCCACAATGGCCAGTGCTGGACCAGGCCAAAGCCAGGAACTGGGAGCTTCTTCCAGGTCTCCCACGTGGGTGCAGGGGCCCAGGCACTTGGGCCATCTTCTACTGCTTTCTCAGGCACATTAGCAGAGAGCTGGATAGGAAGTGGAGCAGCCGGAACACAAACTGGTACCCACATGGGAGGCCAGTGTCACAGGTGGTGACTTACCCGCCCCTCCGCTCACAATCTTTAAAGAGCATGTTACCCAGTCGTTCAAGACCCAACCAGCACAGTCCAGGAAGTGGTCAGTTCCCCTGCTGTGGAACCTCCAAGCCTTTATCAAACGTGGACATACACAGCTGAACCCAAGGACGGCCCTAGCTTCTCTGGGAGGCCCAGGAGAGCTGACACGTGCCTGGAGCACTTTGCTGCTGCCCCAGCACGGAACGGAACCACATTTCAGAATTCCCTGTAACTGACATACAAAGCAGACACATGCCTGTCTCGAGCTGCGCCAAGGGGTCCCTCTCGCCTTACGCATCGTCCCCTGCACGAGACCTGTCCGTATCCAGCAGGCTGTTACTCCAAGCATCTAAGCTCTTCCTGCTAGCCTGACTGAGGCTCCCTCAGTCCCTCCTCTCTGGACACGGGACAACCCCCATGGAGGGAGGTCCATCTACCACCCAAGGCCTGCTCTTGCCAGTTGCCTGCGTCTTCTCTGGGCCAAACTCCTAGCACCGATGTTCTCCAATGCCGGGGGAGAGCTCCAGGTTCCCCGGCACCTGTCTGGTCACTGCACAGACCAGATCCAGCCAGCAGGGAGACAGGCTCACGCGTCACCCTCCTGGAGGGGAGAAGAGGGGCAGGCCTAGCCTCCCAGGAGCTTGTCCCCAGCCAGGAACCCGCTGGCTGTCAGCTGGGACAGACTCGGGGCTGCCATGCCCCCGGAGCTTTCTGCCCCCAAATCTGGGTTGGTTTAAGAGCCAAGGAGAAACCAAAGACGCCACCAGTGAAGGAACAGGCCCCCGAGGAAGTGAGCTCGTGACGACCCAGAAACGGCAGGGTCAGCTGCTTCCAGTGCCCCGCCGCGGTGGCCGCAGCCCTGCCCCCTCTAACTCTTCTGCATCTGGACGTGGGTTTAGTCCAGGTCTGGGATGAACGAGAGCTAACTGCCAGCCCAACCCCACCCTGTGCTCCCGGTGTATTTAACAGCTCAGAATTCAGTGAAAATTAGTTTAGAGCAGTTTAATCATACGATGCTAGGAAGCAGGGTCTCAGAAGCATTCTTTGGTTTCTCTTTCCCAGCCTTAAAATCTTGTTTAATCTACCGCCCACTCCAATCTCCTGGCTCCCTCCACAGGAGCCGCTCTGCCCAGCTCCGTGGGGCTCGCGACCCCCAGTGCCGGGGGCCAGGACTAAGACAGGGAGAGGTGTCCCCCGGAACAAGGTCTCGGGGCAGGGACTCAGCCCTGAACTTGTGCCATCTCCGGAGGACACCACGCTGTCCACCCTCCCATGGGACGCCTGCCCAACCTGGTTCCCTCCTCGGGGACGGGAGAGCTGACCTCCGAGCACTTCACGTGAGGCAGCACACACGGCGGGTATGAGGCGTGGAAGCACCGAGGAGCGAAACGAAATCCACGCCCCAAGAGCCACACACAACTCTAACCAGCAGCCGTTAACGGGCCCGGCGGCACAGGAGTGACCGCCAACTGCTCTCTCAGCTGCGAACCTTCCTCGGAGCCGTGCAGATCCACGCAAGCTGGTCGGGTCCTCGTGAGGTCTTGCGGTGTCCGGCAGGGCCGCTATACATCATGGGGGAACGGCGATGGCCGCAGTGACGGGGCCCAGCTGCACGGCTCTGCATGCAGCTCCCGTCCAAATCCTGCAGGTGCGCCCCAGAGGACGTGCCCAAGCCCCAGCCCTGGGTACCCGCGAGGAGATTTTAGAGGCAGGGTCTCTGTGCACGGGATTGTGTTCAGATGAGGTCGTGTTGGAACAGGGCGGCCCCTAATCCAGGGACGGACGTCCCTATAAGAAGAGGGGCACAGGGACACAGGAAAACGCCCATGATGGCAGCAGCAAAGGCCGCAGTGGCGGGTCGACGAGCCCAGGGCTGCTGACAACCCCAGGCAGACCCGCCCCCGGACTCCTGCGAAGGAACCAACCCTGCCGGCCCTGGAGCGAGGACTTCCGGCCTCCAGACCGAGAGAAAAACTTCCGTTTTAAGCTTCTCAGTGTCGTACCGTGTTAGAGCCGCAATTGGAGTCTAAGGCACATGTATGTGCCCAGGTGTGTACACGCGTGTGCACGCACACAATAAAGAGGCCATCTGCACTCCACTCCACAACTGCTTCCACAGACTCACAGGCTCCCTACTGCGTTACCCACTTTCGCACCGCTAATTCAGTCCTTGAAAAATGTCGATTCACATCACCCCCTTGCCTGAACTCAACCTGTAAGATGATCTAAAATCCTGCGAGCCAGCTCCCACCTCCACAGGGAAAAAGCGTCAGCCACGACGCATCACACGAGGAAGACAGTAGCCATCACCCTCCGGCCGCGGCTGGACACACAGGCTGGCGCCTGGGGGTGCCTCTGTACCCGAAGTGCTTCAGCAACAGGGACCCGTCTGGGAACAGGAAGTCCCTCCCCCGCAACCTAGACACCCATCCATGGGTCAGGATGGGTACGGAGACGAAGCCCATGCAGGCACTGGTGGAAGCAGAACGCGGTGTGCAGACAGAAGAGCGGGGCACACCCTTGTGGACAGGCGGACCCTGCAGCCGCGCCAAGGGATCCTGCCACACCTGGGTGGCGACACGGAAAACCGCATCCCGACTCCAGGACGTTCTGCACGTGGGAGTTTCAGGGTGAGAAGACCCCAGTGTGAGGGAACCACGGCTCTGCTCGCTCATTCTCTCCCCATCAACCCGGCAGCTCTTCCTCCTGCCAATTCCCGGGGTCAGAGGTCACGGGACGGGAAGCAGCACTCAGCGCCCGGTCTTGTGACAGGGGGCAGGGGCGGTCAGGATGCCAGCTGTGGAGCCCGCGTGCCTGCCTGGGGTCCAGTCCTGGCTCCGCTCGGATTTCAGCTTCCTGCTGACGCAGGAATGCGAGTGCTTGGGTCCCCGCCCCCGTGTGGGAGACCGGGACTGAGGTCCAGCCCGACTACTGCAGGCATCTGGAGAGTGAACTGGGTGTGTGTGTGAGTGTGTGTGCGTGCGCGTGTGTGTACCTCTCAAATAAACAAGCAGGTAAACACTTCAGAGACGGACAGAGGCTGCCTCCTCAGCTCCAGACTGTGAGCACAGGGCACACCAGTTCACCAGGGCGGAGGGGCTCCCGGCACAAGGCAGCGCGCACTGTTTGCACAGTTCTCCTGGCTCCTGTAGGGCCCTAACACATCCCCACTGGGGTGAGCCTGGACGTGGCACTGCTCTACGCCTCCCTTGCCCTGCGGATACCCCACTTGCTGGGGGGGGGGGGGGGGAGGCGAGCTCCCAGAGCGAGGGAGGGAGAAGAGGCCCGGGGGGCCGAGTAGCCACAGCTGCTCTGCAGAGCCAAGGGGAGGAGGTTCTTCCACACACTCACGTGCGCTCCTGCCCTGTAGGACCAGGTGTTCATAAACCACTCAGAGCGCCACGCTGTTTCAACGGAACATAACGCATTACTTGATAAACCAACGCAGCTAGGCTGCTGGTGGTCACACCTGAGGTCACCCCACGGCACAGTGTCTAGTTCTGACGCAGGGACAGTCTCGGGAAACGCTGCTGTGGTCGTCAAGGTCCAGGCCCCTCGGGGTGGCGTCTGGCCCGCTGGTTAACGTGGACCTTGCGTTCGGAGTGCCTGGGTTAGTTCTGGCTCTGAGGCCGATTCCAGCCTCCTGCTGGGGTGCGCCCTGGAAGACAGCAGGTGATGGCTCAAGTACTTGGGTTCCTGCCGCCCTTGTGGGAGACCTGGCTGGAGTCCTTGGGCTCCTGGCTTCAGCCTGGCCCAGCCGTAACTGCCGTGGGCATTTGGGGAGTGAATCAATACATGGGAGGCCTCTGAGTGTCTCCCTCTCTGCCTTTCACAATATACTAAATGCATTTTTAATCCATGGGCCCATTATAGCTTGCAAAAAAAAAAATCACAGCCAGGTGCAAATGCGACGGAAACAAACTGCGGACAGTGAAAGGAAACAGGGCGGAAGCCACGCAGTGACCAGAGCGCGACACGGGGCCTGGGCTCCCGCACCGGCCACGCGCTGTGAGAGCTGGGGAAGACAGAGCAGCTACAAAGCCAGGGGCCCCCGAGAGTGCAGGGGTGAAGGCCGGGACCCGGCAAAGGCGGCCCCCACACTGCTGCAGCCGAGGCAGCCGCACACCCTCACCGGCACCGGCTGCCCTCAACCTGCACAAGAGCAGGCGCCTCCACGTGAGGGGGAGCTCCAGGACGCAGCTCCACACGCTCCAGGGACCGTCTCAGCACCAGAGGCTGACACACACCCCCGGACAGAACCACGAACCAACGGCAAGGCCCAGGGCCACACCCCACAACCTCACCCCAGGCTCCGACCTCAGACGGCCCTGCCTCTGCCCGCACCCCCCCCACAGGCCCCGCCCCCGCCTCTCAGCTCCCTAAATCATCACTTCCCAAGTGGTCACTTCAAAGGGAATAAACGGGAAAAGCAGGCGGGCTGCGGACACGACCACCCACCCCGGCCCCGTTCTGCCCAGCCGTGCCCGAGCCCCCTGCGGAGCTGGACCGGCCCCACGGTTTCCAGGACGAGAGGTGAGAACAGATCGGGTGTTACAGGGGATGTGGCAGGCTGCTCAGGACTGACTACTGCTACGGAGACATCTAAGGGACAAAACAGGGTGAAATGTCGAACTGAACCGAAAAGCAAATTAATTAATTAAATAAAGAAGGGTCAATGAAAAGGAAACAGGATGGCACACGTAACGAGGAGGGAGGGGACGCTACAGCACAGGGGGCGCCCCTGCTCTCTCTGGGAACAAGACACGCGCTGCCGTGAGGGGAGGCATAGTTACCTGCGTCCAAGTCTGCAAAGAAGGGAACAGCCAGTGAGAGAAGGAAGGAACCAGAGATTCAGCGTCTCAGAGTCGCATTTACAAGAGTTACACGGAGAGCAAAACATCCTTCCCCAGAGCTACCCCTCGGTTAGGGCACGCGGGAGCCACAGCGTGGCCGCCTGTCCTTTGCGTAAATTTTACTTAGAGCAAAAAATAAAATGTGGATGTGTTAACTAAAGAGGCAAATGCCTAATGGCAAAAATAAACATCTTATTTGCATGCAAAATGATTATTACATGTTTAGAATACAGCATAAGGGGGGGAGGGGGGACACGTACTCAAACAATGGCGGTGCTGTCGGGAAGCCTTACCCTGACCTACGGCTGAGGAACCCTGCGTACGAACCACGAGTAAACTCGATTCCCGCATCGGAGAAATGTCCACCCACTACTTAAAGCAGTAATCTGGGACTGCCAGTTTGAGAGGACAGGATCATCAGGGGAGACGTAAATGCAGCAGAACGTCTTGGTTCTACGCTGCTGCTCCGAATGCCACAGGCTCGCTAGCGATCTTCCAGAGAAACCAGTATCCCCCGGGCCTTACTGCTCGGTGAGCTTCATGGCTGTCGTCATACGTGACCCACCAGGGCACCGATTTAGAACACGCTAAGGACACATTTGCCCCTACGCTCTCTGAGGCTGGCACCCAACTGCCTGCCACACAGCATACCTTCGGGGGACTCCTCCTGCACATACGTGCCCGTCAGGTACCGGTGCACCAGGGCGGACTTGCCGCTGGCCAAGTTACCCACAATTCCCTGAAACAAAGAAAAGGACAAGCGTTAGGGACCAGTGAGCCACGCGCTCTCTCAGACCTTGAAATACATGGTGCCCTGAACAGAGCCCTGACCAACACGGGCAGCTGGACGGCTCCGAGTCAGGAAACTCGCCTGGAGCCCAGGGGCCCGAGGCCCGCGTCAGCTGTCCACACGTCGTGCTGCCGGGACAAACCCTGGGCCTGGTCTGGCACTCGGTGGCTAACACGCGTGTGGTTTACGTGGGGGATGTGTACGCCGCATCAGCTGCCCACAAGGCCCTCACGCCCTCCGCAGACTGAGGAGGGCTCTGGGTGACACGGTGGGGTGGGATGCACAGCCCCCCCACCCCGATGACGTGGGGTAGGTCCTGAGGGTGGGCTAGAGGAGAGAGGAGGGCAGGGGTGGGGGGAGCAGAGCCCCCAGCATGAGGACAGCAAGGCAGGGCTGGGCTGTGGGGGTGGCAGCAGGGGGGCCTGCAGGCTTGTGCTGAGTGGAAATCAACCCCGAGGGGCAGGAGACAGGAGGGCCCAGGACTAACAGCAGCCAGGCAGACAAGGCTGAGCGCACAGAGGCTACACAAGGAGCTGCCGGGGTAACACCACGGGCACCTGGGCTCAGGTGGGCCCGGGGAACCTCAACCCCCACTGCCTTCTGGGGGAGCTGCTCATCAAAGCCTTCCTCCTCTTCCTCCTCCTCCTCCACCTGCAGGAGAACAGAACCAGGAACGGACGCGGCAGGTGGAGAGCAGTCAAATCAGTTATTTCTGCAAACATCAACCAGGGACCCAACCACAGACCCGGGGCACCCCAGCCCCCGCTGCCCCTCCCACCAGAGCCAGGCCTGCCCCGTCTTCCTCCCACTTCCTGACGTCCCTCCCACCTCCACCCAACTGCAAGACTCCAAGGAGCGACCCACGAGGTCACTCACGACTTTCTTTCCTAAACCCTCTGGCCTGTGTCCCACGCGTGCTGTGCAGGGCCCCTGCCCCAGCCCTGCAGCTGATCCCAGCACTAACGCACCCACTCTGGTCCAGCACGGCCCCCGTCACCAAGCCACGCGCGACAGCCTCTCCCGCGGGAGCTACAGGCCCTGTGCGCCATCTACCCGGCACTCGAACCTCAACGCGGCCACACCTCACCTTGCTCTCCCCCCGGCTGCTCATCGTCCTCCACCACCACATCCCTGCCTGGCCGCTGGCCGCCCCGAGCCGCCCCATCCCCGGCTGGGAAGTGCCGGAAGCCCCCTGAGCAGACGCCACCACGTCATGGCAGAGTCCTTTCCCCCCGAGGATCTCGGGAGTCGTCGCCCGCACGGACGACGGGGATCACCTCTGAAATCCACGAGGAAAACGCCACCCCCTCGGTTCACGGCCTGGGGAGGCCGCTGCAGGCCAAAGTGCCCATGGCTTTGGAACAATCTGTCTCCCTCTGAACTGCCACACGCAGTCCTGCTACGGGGAAACAGGCCGGGAGGGAGGTCTGGGACCTGGCACTCCTCCGCTCACCTGGGGCCCCGTCGCCGGGTCGGTTTTGCTTTCTCCTTGGGAGGTTTCCCCACCCTTCCCCTGCACGCTCAGGAGGCCTTGCACTGGAACCTGGGACGGGAGACGCTCTGGCTGTCACTGCACTACACTGTGGTCCCTGAAAGTCAAAATCTGTGTCTTCATATACTGCCGAGGGCGCCAACTATGATTCCTGCACTTACACAGTCCTGACAGTGGCCCATGAGGTCCTGATGAACATGGATTGGATGGGTGACTGTGTGAGTGGATGGAGCAATGGATGGATGGGGGACGGAAGGATAGGTGAACGGATGCATGGATCAGTGGGTGGGGTGGGGTGGGTGGGGTGGGTGGGGTGGATGGGGTGGGGTGGGGTGGGATGGGATGGATGGGGTGGGGTGGGGTGGGATGGATGGGGTGGGGTGGGGTGGATGGGAGTGGGGTGGGTGGGGTGGGGTGGATGGGGTGGGATGGGGTGGATGGGAGTAGGGTGGAGTGGGGTGGGGTGGATGGGGTGGGGTGGATGGGAGTGGGGTGGGATGGGGTGGATGGGGGGGTGGGAGTAAAGATGAGAAGTAGAGGGGAGGGGAAGCCTGGCTGGCGCCAGTCACTGGAAGCACAAACAAGGAGAGGCAGGTTTGGCACAGGATGTGGTAAATAAGTTCTCTGTCCACAGGTTCCCCTTCCCGGTGGCCCGGAGCCTCCACTCCTCAGCCAGGCGACCTTTCGGAAATCCACGGCCCGTCCTGGCCCCCGCCCACGCCTCTCAGAAGCCTTCCGGGTGGTCTGAGTGTGTGTCCCCCCGAGGTGCTGGCATCAGGAGGTGGGGCCCCTGCAGGCCATCAGGTCTGAGGACGCCTCCCACGCCGTCAGCGCCCTGTGGAGGAGGGCGGGGACGGAGGCTCTGGAGACACTCGTCTTCCAAGCAGCAGAGTGGCCCTCACCAGGGCCGTCCCGGCCTCCGTGGGCTCCACCGAGCATCTGCCATCCATCCGCCCGCTGCCAGTCTTCCCTACGGCGGCCCTAAGGACGACCCACCCCTTCCTAAGGCCTCCATCGGCGGCCCGTCAGGCCCTGCCAGCCCTGCTCAGCAGGACGCTCTACTGGGCGCCCTTGTCCACCTGCAGGGCGCCAGCCTCTCTCCAGTGCTCCCGACTCCTCCAGGGCGGGGACGCCGCACCCCGACACAGCACCCAGCCCGAGGCAGACACTCGGTGCTCTGCCTGGAGAATGACAGACTCAGGCCGAGGAGGAGACGCGGGAGGCTCCACCACTGCAGCCAGAGCCAGACCCTAAATAAAGCTGCTTCCCCACCATCTTAGACGATGACATCGGCTTCTCGCCTCGGGCCCTTTAGTCTGAGGACGATACCTGTTAATTATTCTCTTGCTCCAGGGTACCTACTGTTTGCCAGCTTCACGCTGAGAAGAATCCAGAAAAATATGCCGTGGAATTAAATTTTTAATTAAGATTTGAGTTTCTCCTTCCTGGGACAAAAACGCTGTGAGATCAAACCGTGTCCAGCCTGCACCTGCGCCTGTCTCCCTTCCTGAGTGATGAAGGTGGGACTGCGCTCCCGCAAGGAAGGCGGGGCGGGGGGGGGAAGAGGGTGCAAGGAGGGCTGGGGGGGCTGGGAGGGTGCAAGGGCTGGGGGGGGGCTGGGAGGGTGCAAGGGCTGGGGGGGTCGGCTGGGAGGGTGCAAGGGCTGGGGGGGCTGGGAGGGTGCTTTATTCGGCATCAGCAGTCGACCAGGGGTGGGTGCCATCCGACCCTTGGGCTGTATAAGGCCCACAGAATCATTTGGCCTGACTGGACTCAGAACTCAATACAGCCAGGGCGGGCCTATTTTCAGGTTGAGAATTTTCTATGGTCAGCCAATGACTGCAGAAATGGCCAAATGGTCCTGGGCAGGAGACGGGTTCCCCAGTCCTGCACCACGACAGGTGTCATTTTTGTTGGAAGCTCGGGTGGAAACTAACAGCCGACGGCAGGGGAGGACAGAAGCAGGGAAAGACTCAGGAAGCTGGGAGGAGGGATCCACCCAGCGTGGGGAGAGCGAGCGGAGGAGGGATCCACCCAGCACTGGGGAGAGCCAGGCGGAGGAGAATGAAGCAGAGCGGGGATCCACTCAGCATGGGGAGAGCGAGATGGAGGAGGGATCCACCAAGCATGGGTGAGAGCCAGGCCAAGGAGGGATCCACACAGCATGGCGGAGAGCCAGGAGGAGGAGGGATCCATTCAGTGTGGGGAGAGTGAGGCGGAGCAGGGATCCACCTAGCGTGGCGGAGAGCCAGGAGGAGCAGGCATCCACCCAGCGTGGGGAGAGCCAGGCAGAGGAGGGATCCACCCAGCATGGGGGAGAGCGAGGCATGCTGATGGCCAGGGACCCCCACACGCTACTGGCCATGGCCGGCACTGCCACCGCGTGCTGTCTGTGCGGGGCCGTGGACTCTCGGGCCCTGAGCTGGGCACTTCTGCATCAGGAGAGGACGAAGGGCGTGCGGTCCTTCTAGCCTGCTTTCCCAGCACCCCACACTTCACTGCGTACCTGCTCCATGTGGGCCTTGCGGAGAAGAAAACTGACCTCATCTGTGAAAATCCCAGTTGGGAGCCAGAAGCCATCACACCAACAGGGGGCGACGAGACCCTCTGCAGGGGCATTTGCTCGTCCAGCCAGGCGCAGGCGTGAGCTGCCACCACCCGTGCACACCTGCAGGGCCAGCCTCTGGACCCCCAGCGGTACCCAAAGCAACGGGTCACTGATGGCGCGACAACACCACTTCAGAAGCCCAAGGCATGGCACCACCACTGGCATCAAGGAACAGACACTGAGTCTCTTTCTCTCGAGGCTCCCAGAAGGTGGCCTGCAAAATGCCCCATAAAGAGTCCATTGGAGCTGTGCTGTGACATCACTCCACGGGAAGCAGGGGCAGGGGGCCGAGGACGCTGACCTCAAGGGCCACCTGTCTCGGGGTGGGAAACAATCGCGGCCCTATGGGCACTGGGAGGCCGCCTTCCAGCACAAAGGGGCACTTTCTGCTCTATGCAGACCCCGAGCTCCGTGGAGGGTGGCCAAGAGCACGAGCTGCCTGCGGATGCCACGGGAGAGGGGCCTGGGCGGCTGCACAGCTCACGTCCCGTGGGGTCCTACCCATCCACACACAGGGCAGGGCGAAGACCCCACCCCCGAAGAACGGCAGAACAAGTGCCTGACCGTGAGCCAGACCCAGCCCTGCCGGTGAACGCACACAAGCCCTCAGATCCGGCAGGGGAGAGCGAGCAGGCCTGCTCCTCCGACACTCATCCTAGAAACAGCAGTTCTCTAACACCCGAAGAACACAAGCCACAGCGGAAGCACCCTCAGCGTCAGGCCGGGAACCTGCAACACCCGGAGCCGCCCAGGCAGGCTTCACACGTGGCGGCCACACGCAGGGCGACCTCGGCCCCAGCAACTGTGTCAACCGAACAGAACTTAACAGCCGAAACCAAGCCCAGCACTGCACGGCCAGGCAGGGCCGGCGGCTGCCACGCAGGGCAGCACCGAGAGCCGGGTCTCCACTGTGTGGGGTGGAAGTGTGGACCTCAGGTCAAGCCCAGCTGTCCACGGGCTGACGGCGGCTCCACCGCCAGTTCTGCACATCTGTGGGCCCCGGTTCCTCACTCCCACGGTGGTGAAGCACTGAGGCACGCTTGGTCAAAGTGGGTGCTGTCAGGAAGCACTGTGCCCGAGGCCTCAGGCTCACGGCAGCACCTCGTGGCACCTGGGCTGCCTCAGCAGGTGTACCTGAACCTGGCAAGTCTCCTTGAAGCATGCTGGTAACAGCCCTGCCCAGTCTGCACCGTGCACTCCACAGCTCTCTCCTGCGCCCGGCATGCTGGCCACAGAATGCACATAGCTGCCCGGCCTGTGGAACCTGGGCTTCCCAACAGGGCACTGGGGTAAGAGGGTGCTCTGTCTCCCACCAAGGCACCAGGGTAAGGGGACGCTCTGTCTCCCACCAGGGAGGAAGCCCGCTAGCAGGTGCTGCACAGAAAGGTCAATGCTGTGGGGAGATGGACAGGGCACAGGGAAAGGGGGACACAGGTGACCACGGCTCACAGCAGCAGAGACAAAGGAAGGAGGGGACACAGGTGACCACAGCTCACAGCAATAGGGACAGGGGAAGGGAGGGACACAGGTGACCACAGCCCACAGCAGCAGAGACAGAGGAAGGAGGGGACACAGGTGACCACAGCTCACAGCAATAGGGACAGGGGAAGGAGGGGACACAGCTGACCACAGCTCACAGCAATAGGGACAGGGGAAGGGAGGGACACAGGTGACCACAGCTCACAGCAATAGGGACAGGGGAAGGGAGGGACACAGGTGACCACAGCCCACAGCAGCAGAGACAGAGGAAGGAGGGGACACAGGTGACCACAGCTCACAGCAATAGGGACAGGGGAAGGAGGGGACACAGCTGACCACAGCTCACAGCAATAGGGACAGGGGAAGGGAGGGACACAGGTGACCACAGCTCACAGCAATAGGGACAGGGGAAGGGAGGGACACAGGTGACCACAGCCCACAGCAGCAGAGACAGAGGAAGGAGGGGACACAGGTGACCACAGCTCACAGCAATAGGGACAGGGGAAGGAGGGGACACAGCTGACCACAGCTCACAGCAGGGATAGGGGAAGGAGGGGACACAGCTGACCACGGCTCACAGCAGCAGAGACAGAGGAAGGAGGGGACACAGGGGACCACAGCTCACAGCAGGGACAGGGAAAGGAGGGGACATAGGGGACCACGGCTCACAGCAGGGACAGGGGAAGGAGGGGACACAGCTGACCACAGCTCACAGCAGCAGAGACAGGAAGGGGGGACACAGGGGACCATAGCTCACAACAGGGACAGGGGAAGGAGGGGACACAGCGGACCACGGCTCACAGCAATAGGGACGGGGAAGGGAGGGACCCAGCTGACCACAGCTCACAGCAGCAGGGACAGGGGAAGGGAGGGGACACAGGGGACCACAGCTCATAGCAGGGACAGGGGAAGGAGGGGACACAGCGGACCACGGCTCACAGCAGCAGGGACAGGGGAAGGGAGGGACACAGGTGACCACGGCTCACAGCAGCAGGGACAGGGGAAGGGAGGGACACAGGTGACCATGGCTCACAGCAGCAGGGACAGGGGAATGGAGGGACACAGGTGACCACAGCTCATAGCAGGGACAGGGAAGGAGGGGACATAGGGGACCGCAGCTCACAGAGGGACAGGGGAAGGGAGGGACACAGGGAACCACAGCAGCTCACAGCAGCAGGGACAGGGGAAGGAGGGGACACAGCGGACCACGGCTCACAGCAGCAGGGACAGGGGAAGGGAGGGACACAGGTGACCATGGCTCACAGCAGCAGGGACAGGGGAATGGAGGGACACAGGTGACCACAGCTCATAGCAGGGACAGGGAAGGAGGGGACATAGGGGACCGCAGCTCACAGAGGGACAGGGGAAGGGAGGGACACAGGGAACCACAGCTCACAGCAGCAGGGACAGGGGAAGGAGGGGACACAGCGGACCACGGCTCACAGCAGCAGGGACAGGGGAAGGGAGGGGACACAGGGGACCACAGCTCATAGCAGGGACAGGGGAAGGGAGGGACACAGGTGACCACGACTCACAGCAGGGACAGGGGAAGAGAGGGACGCAGGTGACCACGGCTCACAGCAGCAGGGACAGGGGAAGGAGGGGACACAGGTGACCACAGCTCACAGCAGCAGGGACAGGGGAAGGGAGGGATGCAGGTGACCACGGCTCACAGCAGCAGGGACAGGGGAAGGGAGGGACACAGGTGACCACGGCTCACAGCAGCAGGGGACAAGAGGGCCCAGGCAGTACAGCCCCCCAGGTCAGGCACCTCCCACACAGGATCCTTAGGTACTTAGGCTGAGTACCAGGTGTTCTTCCTGGTACAACAGTCACACAGGCTCTCTCTTCAATGACCCAAAGTTCCTAGTTCCTAGCCGTTCTCCTCTCAGACCTGGGAAGCCCAACGGCCCCCTTTCCCATCCTGTAAGCACCCTGGGAAGGAGCAGTCTACACTCACGCACACGGGAGCAAGGCAGCAGCAGGGGCCAGCATGGAGAAGTCGGATTTGTCTCTTCTCCCAGTTGTGATGGGGACGGGGCGTTGGCGGACTCCTAGGGGTCGCTGCAGCAGGCCACTTAGCACAGGGGCCAATTTGAAGCTCTACAGAATCTCAATGAATGGGTAAAGTTTATAATGAAGAGCCAAAGTCTTAACTTTATGCCAGCATTGTGTAAGTGTGTCAGCAGCGACACTGCTTACAGCAAAGGCGGCTGCACGGAACAGGGCAGGGGAGGACAGGCCCCGCCCCACTCTGGCTGGGTGGCTGCTGCGGCCATCACAGGTACACGAGACCACGTCTGGCCCTGCCCAGGGCCACCCACAGTTACCGCGGTCCTGCTCCAGCTCTGGGCCCCTTGGGAAGGGGACGAAAGCCACCAAGGCCAGAAGGGGTCACACTCACCACTTTCAGCTCCGGCACCGATCGGCTTAGCGTCCACTCCTGGCTGTTCACGAAGGCATCTGTGAAAAGAGAGCAGGGGTGAGGTGAGTCGCCACGGCCACGACCACGGCCGCACCCGGTCAGATGCCCCCAACACCTTTCCCTGCAGCCGGGAAGGCCAGTGAGGACGCGCCAACGGTCACTCTGCGTCCCTCCCTCCGCAGGGAGAGCTCAGAACCTGCCCCCGAGGCCAGCCCGCGTCACAGACTGCGAGTCTGTGGTCTACAGCACGCTCTGGGACTTTCCAACTTTCTCCTGCACAAGCCACAGGCCGCCCGCCGCCTGGAACCTACCTTAGGACACCCCCGCCGGCCGGTGTTGATGGCAAGCGTGGAGACGTCCCAGGAGGGGCCCGGGCTGCCCAGAGCCGCACAGCCGGCTGTCCCACGGGAGGTCCTCCAGGACGCCCCTCAAACAGCACCGAAACAGTGGGGAAGAGGACGGGACTGTGGGAGCCCACGCAGCCGCAGGCTAGCGACACCTCGGGCTTCGGGAGGAAGCCTTGATCCTCAGAGATATTAATAAACATGTAGGGTGGAGCCAGGACAGGTTAGGCCACGTCAGAAAGACGAGGGGGCCTGGGCCCCGGGGCGCTCTTCTCAGCAGGGCTCGTGCCCGCCCTGGGCAGCACCCTCAGACAGCCTCCCCGAGCACCCCAATGCAGTTGAGCAACAGAGCAGGCTCCGCTCGCGAGCTCACTTTCCCTGCCCCGAGCAGCAGCCAAGGCAGCGACTGTGTCACACAGACCGGGGCAGCCGGAGAGGGAGGCTGCTCCTCCACAACCCAGCAGCGGGGTCCCCCTCCTCACTCACACACCCCAACACCCTCCCCAGGAGCTGGAACTGGCTCGCCCGATGTTCTCTTCCACGAGAAGTTAGGGGATTCACAGATGCTGAGAGGCCAAGAAAAACCATCACTTCACAACCCAACGGCCCAGCCCTCCAACTAAGAACTTGCAAACCACTTTCTTTCGGTCATCAACGGCCGTACAGGGTGTGCGGGGAGATCCCAATGGTTCAGGAAGACGCCCCATACAACAGAACGCTAAGCAGAACAGAAAAACCACGGGGCACCAATGCACTGAGGTGGGGCTGTGCCCAGCACCCCCTAGCCACGTTAGGTGAAGGCTGCAGGTGCACCAGAGAGGCGTGGGACTCTAACAGGTGTGCACGGCCCAGGCTGGATGAACCCCTCACAGCTGCCGACGAACGGTGAGGGAAAGCTGGGTGGCTCCGGGACACGCAAAACCACCGACTTCCTTTTCACCACCACCTTTCCATCCCTTTTAAATGAACACCATCCACCACGTAAAAGACTAAATAATACAGTTTTTAAAGGAACCTCCATACTAAATAAAGGGGGGGGGGGCTAAAGTGAGAATTAAAAATATTCCATAAAGCACCACTGGATGGCTAAGCTCAAACTGCCTCGTTTTATCACAACAAACACTAAATATTCACTGTAAATTAAGCAGGGGCACATTAGGCAAGGATCACAACCCTATAAACACTGTGGCTTTTTTTGACTTGCAAACAATTTCTCACTCCAACAGCGTAAGTTTGTGCCTGTGGCAATTAGTTAATAAAATAAATGCCTGACTTAACTGGCAAGAATAAATTCGTATCTCCCATTAGAAAAAGAAACATTGATTTAAAAAGTTTTCATGGTCGCCATTGCTGAGGAACGGAGTGCTGCCCCTACCACTAACAGGGCAGGGCTCCAGCTGCATTTCACCATTCAAATTTAAATCAGGAGGTTGAAATCTGAGAACTTCATGAAGCAACAGTAACACACCAAGGTCTCTGCTCCTCCGGAAGAGAAATCAGGACGGCAGAGAAATCAGACAGCGGGCAGAGAGCAGGTGGCTCTATGGGTGGCGGTGAAGACGGAGCTCACAGGGACAGGGACGTGAGGACACAGCAGGGGGTGGGGGGTATCGTCTGGGACTGAAAACCAGTGACTGAACAGTGCGGCGACGTCCAGGTACCAGAAACACTCAGGCCTGGCTGTGCGCTTGTGGCGGCCAAAACACCTGAGGTCGAAGGGCAACGCACGGAGCCCCCTGTGGACTGGACCGGAAGCACAGAGTGCACTCTGCCCTTATCATCCCAGCACACAGGAAGGCGGCCGTGCAGGGAACCCTAAGCCAGGCAGCCGAGGGCCCCCCCAGCTCTGAGCGACAGCAGGGAAAGCGGGGTTGTGGTCACCTGCCGCGGGCTCGTCCTTGTTTTGCTGTTTTCTCTTGTTTGCTTTTCACGAGGACCTCTCATTAGTTAACAGTTGTTTTAAACACACAGCAAGAGGTGCTGCACCTTGACCTCACCCTGCGGTGACCTGGCCTCTGGGGCTTGGGGCTGGATCTGGGAACACGGGTGTGCTCCTAACAGGTGCCCCGTTCCTTCCCCTCTTGACTGAGGGGGTGCCTGGGTAATAGGCACACGGATACACAGCCAGGGGCAGCACTGCCCCAACCCCAGCTCCAGGACGGACGCAGAACGAGTGTCCACTAGGGAGGGAGAGGACAGGGGCCGTGGCTCGGGTGCGAGCTGGTGACCCTGGGCACCTGCTAACTAGTGTGCACCTGCGGCGCCGGCTTCCCAGAAGGTCCTCAGTGAGGCCACACGTTCTGAACCACCACCAGGCACAGACCGAGGCAAGATGGCCCCCCGACCCTGTTTACTGCTGGACCCCACCCTGCTTCTTGTACAGCCGAAGAAACCTGTGTGGAGGCCACAGGCACCCCTGAGCGGCCCTCTGACAGAGGGGCAGGGACTGCCCGAACCTGGGCCTGGCCAACGGGCCGAGCGTGGAGGAGAAGACGGCCTCCCAGGAGCACCAGCGGCAGGCCTCAGCAGCCGGGCCCCAGCACACTTGCAGGAGAGAGGACTGAACCCTCCCGGAATCTCGGAAGAGTCTCAGGACAGCATCTTCGTCCCCTGCCTTTAGAGACACAGCTGCCAAGACTCGGGCTCTGCTCAGAGCCCAGCCCCACCCCCCGCTCCAGGCAAAGCAGACCCCAGAGCAGGGCAGGCAGCCAGGGCTTGCGGCACCTCCCCTCCCGGGGCCACCTCCAGCCCCGAGTCCAGTGTGCACTGCCACTGACAGATGAGAGAGGGGACCGAGGCGCAACTGGGAGCAGAGAGCTGCAGGGGACGGAAACTCGCCAGCGGTTCATTTTTACTCCTTGGGAAGCGGTTCTGCGTCCCTGCCTGGACTTTGTCGACGTTCACCCTGAGTACAAATCCCCTTTGCTCTTTGCTTGCATACACGGGACTGCGGATTCTACCGGCAGCTGCCCGAGATCCCGCCAGACAACCCAGCTCTGCCTTCAACAACCACAAATCTTCCCAGCAGAGTCAAGGCCGTCATTAAGCCCTGCACCAAAGACGTGCTCGGATTTGAACGCGAGAAAGGCTCACTTCTCAAAAATCACTCCGTGGACCAAAGCGCCCTGGGTGGCAGGCTGGGCGGGACACGCCCTCCCTCCCTGAGGTTTAATTGCCGCCTGCTGCCTGCCCAGAGTGCAGATCGCCTGATTCCTAAGCTCTAGGCACGCAGGGGAACCAGGCCAGCGCGGGGACGCATGGCAGTTGCTACATCGCACAGAAAGCCCGCGTTCGCGTCCCCCCACACCGGGGTCACTCTGCCCTTACGGCCCTGATTCCCACTCCCCGCACTGACCAGCTCTCAAAGGCCAAGAACTCCAGTCTTGGAACCGATAGGGTTCTCGCAAAGTCGGTGAACAATTACTTCCGGTCCTTCACATCCTCCAGGCTGCAAGAACACAGCTAAGGAGCACGCTGACCTTGAGGCTCCGAGCACGCCGGGGTGGGGACCTACAGCGAAATCGCCTTTCGTGACGCCCCGTCTTCCTGGGGGCCTGGAGCTAGCAGTCCCAGCGCCACGTTCAGGAAAACATCAGAACTGAGAGCCAACCCCCTCCTCGCCCACTCCGGGCCGAACACGAATATCAGGTAGACAGGGACCCACTGGGATAATAAATCCCAATCTACACACATAATACGGGCAATTTATTGCAGGGGCTGAAATAACAATAAAAGGAGAGGTGATTTCCTTTTAAACTTCCAGTTATTTATTTATTTAAGAGGCAGAGAGCGCGCGCCCATCCGCTAGGGCTGGCCCAGGTTGACGCTGGGAACCCATGACCCCAGCTGGGTCCCCCATGGGGGTGGCCGGGATCCAATTCCTGGAGCCATCAACACTGCTTCCCAGGGTGTGCAGCAGCAGGAGGCCGACTCTGGAGCAGAGGCAGGACTGGAACCCGGGACTCCGCTGTGCGAGGCGGGCGTCCCGACTGCCAGCTCCGGCGCCCACTCCTCCCTCCGCTCCTCCTGCCCGCACGGGGCCTCCCAGCAAAGGCTTTTTAGGAGCGCAGGAGCCACAGCGAGCACAAGCCCAGGTCCCGACACAGTGCGGTCCCGACTCTGCGGTGCAGGCAGGCAGGCGGTGCCATTTTTGCATCACAATGCATCTGGTCTGTGATTTCAGTCAGCACCTAAACACAGCTGCCCACGGCCCACGGCCCACAGCCCACGGCCCACAGCCCACGGCCCACGGCCCACGGCCCACGGCCCACGGCCCTGGTAGCTTCTGTGAGCACTGAACAAGGACAGGGAGGAACAGGACTTCCCTGTGCGGCCCACCAACCCCACGCCGGTCCTGGGGGCCAGGTCCCCGCGCTCACACCAGACGGTGCAGCTGGGCAGGGACAGGTCACCACCCCCAGTGCGGATCCCCAGGTCCCTGCTCACGGGGCGCTGGTCACGCAGGGCAGCCGTGGGGCCTGGACGCTGGAATCTGCACCTTACCCGCACCCTCCCTCCAGCCCACACCAGGACTCTACCTTACCCACACCCCTCCCTCCAGCCCACACCAGGACTCTACAGCTCTGCTGTTTGCAACAACTTGCTAAGCAGACACTCCAAGTGTGAAATTCTGCCAGCGGCAGCTGCTCAGGGGCCGTGAGCAGGGAGAAGGCAGCGTTGGTTGTCAGGCGCAGATGGTGCTGCACTCACTTCCTGAGGCCAAAGGCCCAGCCCTGGCCCTGCATCCGGGTGTCCGTGGGCGGCCAGGAGGAGGCAGAGGGTATCAGCGTCAGGCCTGAGAGCCTGGGTGCCGGGGTTGACTGTGACCTCGGGTGATGTCCCCGGTCCCTCTAGCGCCACGTCTTCGTCACACCATGGAGGTGTCTCCCACAGAGGGGCCACCCCTCCACAGTGGAAGGCCTGAGAGCCTGCGTCCCGGGGTTGACTGTGACCTCGGGTGATGTCCCTGGTCCCTCTAATGCCACGTCTTCATCACACCATGGAGGTGTCTCTCCCACAGAGGGGCCACCTCTCGCAGTGGAAGGCCTGAGAGCCTGCGTCCCGGGGTTGACTGTGACCTCGGGTGATGTCCCTGGTCCCTCTAACGCCACGTCTTCGTCACACCACGGAGGTGTCTCTCCCACAGAGGGGCCACCTCTCGCAGTGGAAGGCCTGAGAGCCTGCGTCCCGGGGTTGACTGTGACCTCGGGTGATGTCCCTGGTCCCTCTAATGCCACGTCTTCATCACACCATGGAGGTGTCTCTCCCACAGAGGGGCCACCTCTCGCAGTGGAAGGCCTGAGAGCCTGCGTCCCGGGGTTGACTGTGACCTCGGGTGATGTCCCTGGTCCCTCTAACGCCACGTCTTCGTCACACCACGGAGGTGTCTCTCCCACAGAGGGGCCACCTCTCGCAGTGGAAGGCCTGAGAGCCTGCGTCCCGGGGTTGACTGTGACCTCGGGTGATGTCCCTGGTCCCTCTAATGCCACGTCTTCATCACACCACGGAGGTGTCTCTCCCACAGAGGGGCCACCTCTCGCAGTGGAAGGCCTGAGAGCCTGCGTCCCGGGGTTGACTGTGACCTCGGGTGATGTCCCCGGTCCCTCTAGCGCCACGTCTTCGTCACACCATGGAGGTGTCTCCCACAGAGGGGCCACCCCTCCACAGTGGAAGGCCTGAGAGCCTGCGTCCCGGGGTTGACTGTGACCTCGGGTGATGTCCCTGGTCCCTCTAATGCCACGTCTTCATCACACCATGGAGGTGTCTCTCCCACAGAGGGGCCACCTCTCGCAGTGGAAGGCCTGAGAGCCTGCGTCCCGGGGTTGACTGTGACCTCGGGTGATGTCCCTGGTCCCTCTAACGCCACGTCTTCGTCACACCACGGAGGTGTCTCTCCCACAGAGGGGCCACCTCTCGCAGTGGAAGGCCTGAGAGCCTGCGTCCCGGGGTTGACTGTGACCTCGGGTGATGTCCCTGGTCCCTCTAATGCCACGTCTTCATCACACCATGGAGGTGTCTCTCCCACAGAGGGGCCACCTCTCGCAGTGGAAGGCCTGAGAGCCTGCGTCCCGGGGTTGACTGTGACCTCGGGTGATGTCCCTGGTCCCTCTAACGCCACGTCTTCGTCACACCACGGAGGTGTCTCTCCCACAGAGGGGCCACCTCTCGCAGTGGAAGGCCTGAGAGCCTGCGTCCCGGGGTTGACTGTGACCTCGGGTGATGTCCCTGGTCCCTCTAACACCACGTCTTCGTCACACCATGGAGGTGTCTCTCCCACAGAGGGGCCACCCCTCCGCAGTGGAAGGCCTGAGACCGCGGCTTCTGAGGCAGCATCTCCTGGGCACCACAGCACCTGGGGAACGCGGGCTCCTGTCCCCTGAACTCACTCACTGTGGCCTCTGACTCCAAAGAGGGGAAAAACCCACAGAGAGGTACTGCCGCAGGTGGCTGTCACCCTGGGCCAATCTGTGCCACGTCAGGTGGCGTCAAACAGCTGCACGGTGGGTCAGGAGTGCTCGAGTAACGGTACTTCAAAGGATCCCACCTACAGCGGGGCGGGGGGAGCAGTCATGCATGCGCAGTGATCAGTAACACGCACCAGATTCTAGACAATTCTGTGAATCCAGAATGCCGCCAGGAGCCCACTTCAGCAACTCCACCTATGCAAAAACAGGAGAGACCGAAGAACAGGGCAAGGAAGCTATGATGAAGGCAGAGATTTTCCAAGGACTTGACCTAGACTGGCAAAGCCCCCTGCCCAGTCCCAGAGTCCCTGCCTCTAAGGACCTGGCTACCAAAGGCCCAGAGAAGCCCAGCTCTGCTGCTCATCGGGGCTCCAAATCCTGGCGCGGTGTCGGGGGACCTCAGAGCCTTCAGCCGATGGCTCACCGGCACCTCTCCTCTGGACAAGGGAGCACAAACCTCACGCTGACCACATTTAACCGATGGCCCCTGGGCTCAGTCCCCACAGGGCTGTGGGGCCCTCTCTTCCTAGCACAGTGTGGGGCAGCGGTCAGAACCACATCACAGTCCTTGGTGGACCAGTTCATGGCTACCCCTGTGACCACAAACGCTGGTTCCAGACCAAACTCGCGAAGTTATACCCAAGGGTTAAGAAACAAATACGAAATGACAGGTGCAACACACTACCTCAGGGACCAGGGCCCCTTTTCCAAAAAACCTTCAATTTCACGAGAATATTTAAAGACTATACTTTTTTTGCAACACAAAAGTGAAGGGGCACTTATTTTTAGTTGAAAGCCTTCGTGAAGTCCCCAAATAGGAAAGAGAACGACAATGGGATAAAGCAAGCAGGTTTGCTCAGGGGCCAGGAGAGCCGGAGCAGACGCTGGGCCCAGGGCTGCCTGGATGCTGTGCTAAGAAGGAAAGGGAAGAAGACGGCCAGGGCACCGCGGCCAGCGCACCACGCGCGGACGGCGTCCAGGCACGCGACTCCACGGGCGCTCGCTGGCGGGGGAAGGCGGCGTTTAACTTAGTTGAAGATGCTTGAAGCTGCAACATGAACAACCACAACATAACCTCGGGGTCAGCGGGGTAGCTGTGCACCCCATAGTTTAGTTTGCTCCTCAGTGGCCTCAGAGACCTGCACCCCCACACTCCCTGCTCTCCCCCCTTCCCTCAGGCCCAGGGCTGTCAGGGCAGGGAGGATGACAAAGGGCAGGCCACCAAGATGCCACCACGCCAAGGCCTGCACCCCCTGGCTCCTCCCTTCCTCCTGGGGGGCTCAGGATCCCCCTCCACCCTGGCCGCGCTCGGCAGGATCCTCTCTTCTCCCCTCGGGAGATCCCAAGGCCGAACGCTGCCAGGCCAGGAGGGCTCCGGGCCACCTGCGGGCTTTTCCCTTCTCAGCTACTGCTTTCTCCCCAAGTCCTTCAAAACCCCCTTCGCTCGTCCTCAACACTGTGTGCAGAACGGTTTCAAGGATGCACGAGGGAGGACAAGCAAAGGAGAAGGAGGTGTGAAGATCTGAGAGTTCTCCTACCCTCGCACCCCCAAACTGTGAGACCAGAGCCCACCAGAGCAGCCTGCACTGGACTCCCCCGCGCCCCTCGGTGGGGTTCTGTCCCGCACGTTTTGCAGGAACAAGACGAGGTGCCTGCTCAGGAATGATGACCTATGCCCTGAAATCTGCACCCTAATTCCATGTGACGTCCATCCTGAGCCCAGGTGGTAACAGGTTGTGCAAGTGTCCTCCTGGGACAGGCGCGGTCCCCACGGCCCCCACCGTTGACTAAGAGACAACACACAGGCTTCCAAGCGTACAGCTCCTCCCAAGTGCCAACAGGGACATCTCCCTCTGCCACTGCACGCCTGGGGCTCCCACCTCCCGGCGCACTCTCCACACCCCAGTGGCTCCGAGAGCCTGCAGACAGCGCCACGGCGAGATGCTGCACAGGCGGCCTTCCCGGGGCCTTGTCTGAAATCAACACAGACAGGGGACCTTCACAAATGCCTGTATTATGCAAAAACCATGCGTGGATTCGGATTTTTTTTCCAAACAAAAATAACCCTACTTTTCCAGCACTCTCACACGTATTAGGGTGGGGAGCTACGGCATTAGAAAAAGTAGGACCCTGTGAAACCCAGCGACCGCCTGACCACCGCCACCCAAAGCCTTCATGTGAATTTATCAGCACCAGGGCAACCCTGGACGGAAGGCACTGCCCGAGTCCACAGGGCGCCTCCCTGCAGCCCCGGGGTGTCACCCGGCTTGCCCTTGCTCCCACTGGGGCAGTCACCCCTGGCCACCACCACCACCCCCGGATGAGGAAAACAGAAGGGGCCGGGTGGGCAGCCCTCCAGGTTGGGACATCTGGGGTCTGCCGCCTACCCGGAGCTCTCCTCTTCCCAGTGTCCCCGGCCCTCCCGAGGGAGCCAGGGCTCCGTCTCGGCCACTGACCACAGGCCCAGAGAGCAGTGGTGGGCACGGGCCTCCCCCTGCTGTCTAGGGTCTCTGTGCCCCAGAGAGCTGCCCGCTAAGATGCCTTCACACAGAGTAAACCTTCAACCTGCGTCCCCCAAGCTCTCTACAGTCGGGACAATCTCCGGAATTTTCAAACCCCGACAGGTGTGCTCAACGACAAGGAATGGGCAGTGTGCTAGAGCGACAAGGCCGTGGGGAGAGGACTCAGGACACCCCAGGCCCCCTTTACAGGGGACGCAGCCTCCTCCCACCAGGGCCTTCCTGTGCCTTCCAGGAAGCCGCGGGACGTGGCCGTCTGGCACCGCGCAGCCAGAACCCTGAATTTTACAAGGCTTCGACTTTGAAGCACGCTTGACGGATGCTTTTAAACATTTTATCACCTAAAGCAAAACCGCAGAATTTTTGAACGTGAAAATGTGGAAACAAGGATGCGAGGGAAAGCTGTGAGCCAGCAGCTGCAAGGGAAAACAAATCTGCTCAGGGAGACGCAGGAGCGTCAGCCGCTCGCTCGGCGGGGCCAGGCTGGGGTGGAGCCGTGCCAGGGGGCGTGGGAGGACGCTGAGACACAGGGGACATCTTCCCAGGCCGCAGTGGGCAGCGGGGAGACCAGGGAAGGCACTGACCACAGGGTGCAACGCGTCAGTCCCGTGCTGCACACAGTGGGCCCGCCCGTTCTCCTTCCCCTGCAGAACCGTAAATGCAGTCCCATTCAATCTGTGGGGCAGTGAGTGTTGCTAGGTAACAGGGGCGGCTTGACAGCGGGAGCCCAGCAGTCGGAAGGTGTTCACAGGACAGAGCAGCGAGAATTACCTCGTTCCCTACTGCGCCTGAATGCTGCCCAAGACAGCAGACCACGAAGCTGGCAGTGGACAGAGGAACTGGAACCAGGGCAGGGCGGGGGCCGTGGGCCCTGGGGCCGCTCACCCTAGGTGCGGGGATGAAAGGCACCGAGAGCCCACTCGGCACCGGCCACCACAGCCGTCCAGCACCCGCAGAGAGGCATCACCACCTGGGACGGCGAGGACACAGGGGCACGTGGGCACTGAAGAGCTTGCTGAGGACACGGCCAGCCCTGGAAGAGGCAGGCAGAGGGGCCAGCGTCAAGGGGCCGAGGAGGACGGGAGTGGCCAGGGGGGCACCAGAGGAGGGCAAGGGAGGAGCAGGAGGAAGTGTGGTCTGGCGCCGGGCCCAGGCCGGGGCATGCGGCTTGTGTGCCACCTCAATGGCAGTGGAAGTCACCGGTGGTTTTGGCGGTGGCACGGAGGTGACAGGGGTCACGCTCGCTGGTGGTGCGGAAGGCCCTCTCCTACCGGAGAGAGGGGACGAGGCATGCACGTGAGCCCCGGAGGCTCCCTGAGGAGCCCCTCCCCCTCGGTGCGTCTGGCGCTCCCATGGGAGCTGTCTGGGACCCCACCTCCCAGCCTGCACGGCAGAGAATCCTGTGGTTGAGCGACTTCCAGGAAGGCTCTGGTGCATCTAAAATAGCAGCCTGGAGCCCGCGCCAAGCCCGCGGGCCGGCCCCCACGTGTCTACACGGCTGCATTTAGAACTCCGAAAATAAAACCATTGATTTCCACTTCTCCAAACCAATACTACGACCAGACTGGAGAGAAAAAAAATAAGTCACAAAACAGAGACACAGTGACTTCACACACAGACGCTGAGAGCACCCCGCAAACTCAAGACCGGGGCGCCCACCCCAGCCAGACAGGAGCCTGCCAGAAGCCGGCAGGTCTGACCACCTGCCGGGGGCTCGGCCAAACACAGCATGTGTCCAGGGCGCCTGGCTGTCACAGCCCCTGGACGGACCCCACCCGGCTAGCAGCCGCCCCGCACTGAATAATCTGTGCCCCCCGTGGCTGCTGGAGCGCAGGTTCTTCCCCAGCGGGAAGCCAGGAACGAAGCGCGCTGTCCCTCTGGCTTGTCACGTGTACTCTGGACCAAAAGCTGTATCTCAGTGTTTCGATTCGGGCTCTCCACACCAGATTTTAACAGAAGAGCCAGGCTGCGGGCTGACAGGGTCCTGGATCAGGTACCCTCTGCACCTGCCCACACCTGCCCACACCACCTCCGTCCACCTCCACCTGCCCATATCCGCCTGCACCATGCCTACCTCTGTCCACCTCTGTCCACCTCCACCTGCCCATATCCGCCTGCACCATGCCTGCCTCTGTCCACCTCTGTCCACCTCCACCTGCCCGCACCACCTCCGTCCACCTCCACCTGCACCACAGCAACCTCGCCCGCCCCAGCAGCCCACGCTGGCCCAGCCCGAGGCGGCTTCCCACCTGGCTGCTTCCCCCTCTGAAAGAATCAAGGCGGAGGGGGGCTGGTCCAGGCCCCTTCTTGTCATCCCTGGCGGTGTGGCTGCTTGAGAAGTGTAGACTGAAGTCCTCTGAGAAGGAAGAGTGAAGCCCCTGGTTGGCCCAAGCACAGGTCAGAACAGCCCTCCCAGCTCAAGGAAGACACAGCAGGGACCCTCGGGACACATCCGTCGCATGTCCTGTACCACGCAAAGCCCCATGAGGACAGAGACTCGGGGCGCCAGGCTTCCAGGCACCCCTGCACGTCCTGTAACATCATTTACATGAAGCATATCCAACAATTAGATACATTAACATCAGAAAAAAAATCCACCCAGGGAAAACAAACAGGAGAAGCATTTGTTTTTAATGCTGTAAATGCCAAGTGCTCAGCATAGCGCAGAAACTCCGAGGAAGGGGATGCAAAACGCTGGCCCGCTCCCCGCCCCTCTGCTCCCACGGAAGCAGCCCCTGCCTACGGCTGAGACTCTGCGGCCGGACAGTTCCCCGGCACTGCAGCCCCAGGACAGCGGCCAAAACCTCAACGGAGCGGCAGCATGGTGGATTCCCCACAGCTCGGGCTTGGGGCTGCTGCGGGGGCAGGGACCCCGGGGCGGCCTCCGCATTTGAGATGCATCAGAAATTACGACAACGAACGGGGCAGGGCGCAGAGGGCCAGACCAGGACCTGGACGGGACAAGACCCCAGCCTCCTGGCTGCCTGCCTCCCGCTCTGGCTTCTGAACACCCGGCCACTTACCCACACAGCCTGCTTGGCCAAGCCTCTCTCTTTGCCATCCCAAATGTTAGGTCCTGTAGCCCTGCAGAAACACGACCAGCCCACTGGCAAACGTCTGCCTGGGACCGTGCTGGAGCATAGGAGGGTGGCAAGCTCGCGCCAGGGCCACGTGGACACGGAGCCCCCTCTCCATCCCTGCTGCCGTGACTCCCAAGCACCAGGACAGTCACCCCAGAGAATCCCTGAGGCGCTTCCACCGGGAGTAACGCTCTCTGGGCTGGGGCCTCAGACGGGCCTAGTGAAACTGTGCTCCTCTCCAGGTTTGGGAGGGACCAGGGAAGAGCAGAAAGCGAGTCAGGAGAGGGTCGCCCTGGGCTCCTCCTTCCCCACCAGAACGTGGAGGTGGAACTGGAATCCGTCAGGGGTGGCGTCTGAGTCCGGCCCCTGAGCAGGTGTGCAGCTTTAATCCCCAGGATGTAAGACAGGTGGCGTTAGAACGTGAACTCTGGGAAGCAAAGAACTTGCAATACAGAATGAGTGACGCTGCCCCAGACCCCGGGCCAACTCCCGTCTCCCGAGTAATGCCTCCACGGCCACCTTCCGCGGCACCCACCACCGCCTGTGCACCTCGGGCACGGCGCCACCACAGGTCGCTGTTTCAGGATCAAACACTAAAGCCTCCAGCGCCCCGTTGCCGGAGTGTCCCCTCCCTGGAAGTTAGAGAACGCTGCAACCCCTCCGGGGGCCGCTGGGACGCAGGAGGAAGCTGGAGCGGGCGCAGAGACAAGCAGGAGCACGAGTGCTCCCCCAAGAAACAGCGCGCGCGCACTGCGGGCATCCAGGAGCCGCCACAAGGGAGGGGTCCCGGGGGAGCAGGGCCAACATTCCAAGGCCAGACAGGCCCGGTCCCGCCACCACAGGGAGGACCGGCCAGCCCCAGTGCTCACACCCCAGAGGTCTCTGGAGGTCCTGACCACTTGAAAAGCCAGCCACACCTGGGCCACGGGGACCCCAGAGCAGACCTTCATTATGGTCACAGCGGTCACACCTGGAGCCGGGGCTGCGGCGCAGGGGGGTAAGCTGCCACCTGGGTACCGGTTCGAGTCCCGGCTGCTCCATGTCTGATCCCGCTCCCTGCTAATGTACCTAGGACAGCAGCGGAAGATGGCCCAGGTGCTCGGGCCCCTGCACCCACACGGGAGACCTGGACGGAGTTCCAGGTTCCTGGCCTGGCCCAGATCCGGCCATTGTGGCCTTTTGGGGAGTGAACCAGTGGATGAAAGACAGCTCTGTGTATGTGTCCAGCTCTGTAACTTCGTTTACAAATACACACATCTTTTTTAAAAGAGGACTGGGGCCAGCACTGTGGAGCAGCAGGTTAAGTGCAGGCCTCCCACTCGGGCTCCTGCTCGAGCCCCCGCCGCTGTGCTGGTCCAGCTCCCTGCTAACGAGCCTGGGAAAGCCCTGAGGACAGTCCACGTGTCAGGTCCCCATACCCATGTGGGAGACCAGGATGACGCTCTTGGCTTCAACCTTGCCCGATCCTGGCCATTGAGGCCATCTGGGGAGCAAACTACCACATAGAAGATCTCCCTCTATCTCTCCTTCTAACTCTGCCTTTCAACTAAGTAAAACAAATCTTAAAAAAATAAATAAATAAAATAATCCTCAAACAGTCGCCCCCAACAGATCAGAACAGGATCTGAACGGCCGGCACAGACCTGACAGGTGGCGATGTCACAGTCACAGGCACCCCACCCCTCCTCCCCCGGCATGAAGGAATGAATGACAAGGACCAGTCCTCCGTCTCCCCGACACAGAAACCAAAGGGAACAGAGCCTGGGCTACAACACAGAGGCTGTGTGCGACTCTCCCTCCAACAGCTCCCCACCTGGGCCTCGGGAGAAACAAACGTGCGAACAGACTCAGCAAAGTCTCACAGGAGGACGCGGCTCAGAGCCGGACAGATGGACACAGCAGACGGGGCTGCAGGAGGGACCGCGCCTGGGCGGCCGGGGACAGCGGCCAGCCTCGCACCCGGACGCCGTGGAGGAGCACAGCTCCCGTGACTAACGCACGAGGGAGGCCGTCCTGGGTGATGAGTCTGCTCACTCCACAGAGGGCAAACCCCAGGACTCCTCTGCCCCAGGCCAGGCTGGACGTGGGCTCGCGGCGGCCTTAAGGGAACGCCATGTGCTCCCCGCACAGCCAGGCGGCCCGGAGCCTCCGGCAAATGCCTCTCGCTGAGCGGCTTCCACACCCGCACCCCAAGTTAGCGACACATCTCAGAAACGTACATTGGACAAAGTACTGCAAAAAATTCTAAGCAGAGTTTATAATCAGAAAGTTTTATGACATTTCTTGGGGGAAAAAAGGTCACCAAAATAGTTACTTTTTTTCCAAGGGATCATTCTTTTACCCATTCTGCTTAAAAAAAGCTATTTTCCTGTCTAGGAGAGCCTGGTTTCCCCTGCACACAGACGCTGGCTTTCCAAGCTGGCCAGGGCAGCAGTGTCCTCCCGGGCCAGGCACCGCCTCTTGCTGGGCGATGGGAGGACTCACAAGTGGAATCGGGAAACCGGGGTGGCCGGGGGCGCACAGAGCAGCTGGTTCCCACCCTAAGTCTCGTGCATACCCCCACCCCCTCAACACACAGAGTCCCCGCACCACCTGCCCACGGAGGCCAGGTGCTATTAACAGCCAGGTAGGGAAACTGAGGCACACAACGGGAAACAACCTGCTCGAGGCCACACACCTCCCAGGGGGACCTTGTCCTCAGCCAACAGGCGCTACAAGGCCTCCAGAACGGGAACAGAGCGCAACAGCTCGCGGGAAGGAGCTGCAACAGAGAACAGCTGCACCAGCATCGAGCGTGGAACACGCAAACCAATGCAGCCCTTCGGCAGGACACGGCTCCAAGCACACGCGATACATTTCAGCAGTGCCACAATTCTCGCCCAGCTTGATGGCGACCGACTCTTACCAGGGAATGAGCACCCGACGTGTAAGGGCGTGCTAATGCAGAAGCCCGGGTCAGTGCCAATGGCAGACGTGAGAAGTTTGTGAGTATGTTACACCCTCGGGCTCTTAGCGGACTGCACGCTCTTGTTGCCTGGGGAGCTGGAGGCCATTGAAGAACGGGCTGGCAACGTCTTCAAATTTTAACAAAGTCCTTGGAAACACAAGCTCTGTCCTAGGTGGCTCTGCAGGTGACCAGGCACCTGCTGTGTGCAGAGAAGGGAGCAAAGGTACACAACGGGTGTGCAGTAAAAACGAGCGCGGGCCACAAGCACCAGGCTTGCAGTAGCGCCCTCTACCTGGAAGGCGCAGCCAGGGTTACGAGAGAGCCACAGCTGGCCGCATACAGGACAGGTCACCTCCCCGGGCTCAGCCCCAGCGCCCGCCGCCTACATGGATGGAGGGGGATGCCTGTACAGACAGGGGGTGCCCAGGGGCGGGGTGGGGGTGGGTTCTGAGCTGAGCTCTGGGAGCCACGCCCCTCCCAAAGGCCACACACTGTGCCCGGGAGGCCTGAAGACCAGGCGCTGCCCAGAGCTGTTGGCCAGTGAGCCCAGCCCCAAACACCCACCGGGGCCCACCGTGCACGGCGGCATCCGCCACAAGGTGGTGCTTGCTCCTCCCCAAAGGTGAAGGGGTGGGGAGACGCCAGCCCCCGCCCACAATGCCGCCCACACGGCTTTCCAGAGGCTGCTGGGATCCCCTCCCGTGGGCTCACGGCGAGCGAGGGAACAGAGGCTGGGGGTGCAAGGGTGGGTCACACAGCAAATACCCAAGTCACGTACCAACAGACAGGCTGGAGGGCCCTTCCGGATACAGCTCGCAGAGGCGGCCCTGGGCCCTCAGTCCTGCCCAGAACACAGCTCGCAGAGGCGGCCCTGGGCCCTGGGCCCTCATTCCTGCCCAGAACACAGCCCGCAGAGGTGGCCCTGGGCCCTGGGCCCTCAGTCCTGCCCAGAACACAGCCCGCAGAGGTGGCCCTGGGCCCTCAGTCCTACACAGAACACAGCTCGCAGAGGCGGCCCTGGGCCCTTGGCCCTCAGTCCTGCCCAGAGCCTGCCCAGCACCCCACTCTGGACTCAGGTCCAACACTGTCCAAAGCCCACGGGCACACGGTTTCTTCCTGAGTCCCTTTCCAGGGCCAACACCTATCCTGCCCATCTCCTCTGCGTCCAATGACCCCTCATCTGCAGTAGCACACCCCACCACCACCAGGACGCCCGGTATCTGGTCCCTTGCGGTGACGTCCCTCGCCGGGGCTCCTGACTGGCACTGAGGACGGACAACCGCTCACATCCTCACCCTCCGTGGCTCAGCTGCAGAGCTGTGGGCCGCAGCCGACAGCCCCAGCCCGAGGCCGCTGCCTGCCCCAGCGCGGCAGGAAACCCCAAGGTCCAAAGAGGACCCTCACCTCGGGCAGCGTGGCTGAGCTAGCCGCAGATGTGTTGCACTGGCGCTTGGCGCTCTCTGGAGACTGCCGGGTCATGCCCAGCAAGGAGTGTCCATCACCCACTGCATGAAATCCGACCAGGGCTTCCCTCTCCCGGCCGCCCTCCCTCCGGGACCGAATGCCAGCAGGGAGCAGTGAGGGTGCAGCAGGCAGCCCAGCTCTCTGACATCGACACCGGCCTGGCTGGGCGCGGGAGGAACCCGGATGCATACACGGCAGAGCAATGCCACACAGAGAAGGGGGCGGGGGGGACAAGAGGAGGAACTGTCAGAACTGTCAGGGACTTCAGCAGTGCGACTGGGGTCGGGGGAAGTCCAGGAGGAAGCAGTGGAATCCAAACCCCTGCCCGTGCAGCTTCGGGGCGTAGGAACACACCTCGGCAAAGCTGCTTCTCAGAGTCCCGGCAGGTACCCGCTGTCCAGGCAAACAAAAGCCGGCAGGGACCAGACGCTGGGCTGCGCGGTGCCCAGCTTGCCGTCTCAGCCAGCAGCCCAGGTGAGTGGTGCAGCAGCCATTGAACAAAGACGTGACAGGGCTCAGGACGGTCACCGGACCCCTGGGGTGCTGCAGCTGGACAAGACTCACAGCACCGAGCCCAGACACCGGCCTTCCTCCACAGAAATTGACAGGACATTCTTCCTCTCTCGCCCCCATCGCTGGGTAACTCACACACCTGAAACCAGCAACGAGGCACGCGAGGGAGGAAGAGGAGCAGGCACAGGTCCAGCCCTCACCCACCACCAGGACACCAAAAGCTCCAAGGGCTTCAGCACCCCCTGGAGGCTGGGGGAGCCTCCAGGAAGAGCCCAGCAGGAAGAGCCACCTGGGGGCAGGAGGCGGAGGGAAGGAGCAGGTGCCGGAACTAGGGCCATCAACCCAACACTTCTTCTTCCCGAGAAAGCCAGGTACAAAAATCGTCAAAATCCAAGATCCCCGAGGACTCCAGACCTCGCAAACCGAGACAGATGGGGCCGTCAGAGCCTCGCTTCTCACAACTCGGTCCCAGACGAAGCACACCGTGCCCTCCCCCAGCACTCCCCGGCCTCAGAGGCCGCGTGCCCCAAAGTGGGACCCCCCAAAAGTGGGACAGCTTCCTCAGTCAGAACTCCTTTCCCGCCGGCTTCGCTCATCAGTGTGAGGACCGCGCCCTCTTCCTGCTGCCTCTCCAACCCCGGGAGGGCAGACTCCCTAATCCCCGTCTCCCAGGAATCAACCAACTCGGCCTCCAGGCTCTTCCATGAGACAAGAGATGGACCAGGAAAAGCAAAACAGGCAATCTGCTCATAAGCCCAGGAGGGATCGGGCTCCCGCAGCCAGGAGGCGGCCACCCAAGCCCCAGCACCGTCCGCGGCAGGGCCGCTGGCCCCCGGGCGGCTGGGCCCACCTCTAAGGAAGCAGGACTTAAGTCGCAAGGAAAGCGTCAAAGCAAAATCTTTTCTTTGAAGAGCTAACTGGGACACAAAAGCAGCAAAGCAACCCCTCCTCCACCCCCAGCCACAGACGTGGAGTCTGAGTCACTGGGCTCGCGTGGAAGGAGAGGGCAGGAGGCTGGAGGCATTGTCTACGGGTGACTCGGTCTGACGGTCAGCAGACTGGCTCAAAGGGGCCTTTGCAACCACAGGCACGAGGACAAAAGGGAACACAACACTCGCTTTGACGAGGGTCCCCAACAAAGGAGCGTACACTCCGCCGAACCTGCGTCCCACTGGTCCCCGCGGGCAGCACGCGGGATGCAGGGAGCCGACCTGCCGGCCGAGCCAACGAACCGGCAAAGGCGCCCTCAGACTCAGCGCCGTGACTGCCACCAACAAACTACAGTGTCGGTTTCCCTGCCTCCTGCCTGCCAGTGCAGGCCTTGTCAAACCATCCTCATTTGTCCGGCAGGGAGAAGCCCAGAGGATCCCTTCCCAGCCCCTGCCTGGCGCGCCCTGGCGCCGCACGAGGGGTCCTGCGGTCTCCCCATCTCCTGAGGCTGGAGATGGGCCAGGGATGCCAGCACCGGAACCCAACCGCAAAGACAGAAATCAGGAGAGGCTGGGGGAAAACAAAGACCCGAGACCCCCCCGAACCACCTCCAGCCCCCGCGTGCGTGCGGGCTCTCCACGCGCGTGCCCACAGCTCGCAGGAGGCGGGGGGCGCAGGCACCGTGAGGCCACGTCCAGAGAGGCAGAAGCCCGAGGCCGCCACCCACAAACGAGGGAAGACGGGAACAAAGCCGCACAGGAAGACCAGGGGGCAGATGGCCCTTCCTTCAAAATAATGAGGAGACAGTAATCTCCCCTCTTTTTGCTAATCTGTTGACCCCAATACCAATTCTGCTCTTAATCACCGGGAGACAGCGCCGCAGCTGTGTGCGCTCGGCTCCATCCCGAGACGGCTCCCCTTTCTCCTGGCTCGCACAACTGTCTCAGCTCACAGGGGAAAACAGCTACCTGCCTCGAGGGGATCCCAGCAGAAACAACGCCCACTGTCGGAACGAGTACAGCCTCGTCTGTGCTCGGTGCTGGCGCTGGCCACACGGGTCTGCGGAAAAGCAGTGAACTCTCTGGCATTCACCACAGCGATCCCAACTAACCTGCGCCATCGGTGAACTCCTACCCACCCCGCAGCACCCAGCTCACAGCGCCCTTCCCTTGCTTCCTCTTCCAGTTCCCCAATTCTCCCAGGATTCCTCCCGCATGTACCAGGAGCCCGTGTGCCACACCCAGCGGCCTCAGCTCTACAGAACAGAAGGGGAAAACACACACTTCCTGCCTGGACCAGCTCGCTATCAGAGGTCACAGGACTGCACACGGACGAGCGCTCCACGGAGACGCCTGCGCGGTCACAGGCGGACAGCAGAGGTGTGAACCCCCAGCTCGCGGGGCTCCTGGAGCCACTCCATCTCCCCCAGCAGGCTGACGACCTGGGACGACAGAAACCCTGCCTGGCCTGGCTGGAGCGCTCTGCTGCCGGCAAGTGCAGATGAGACTCAGTGAGTGAGGACTTAGAAAGAAACGGCACTGCCAGAGCTACCGGGCTGGGGTTCCGGTTTCCAAACACAAGACACTCGCGACCTGCGCAAGTCTCTGCGGACAGCAGCAGGCCGGGCCGCCCGTACCTTCGGGACAAGACGGGCGCTCCCCAGGTGTGCAGGGGACACATCCGCCCGAACAACCCGCACACGGACTTTGCTCCCGTTTCTTTCCTGTGCCAGGATAAACGTCTCTCTTAAGTCCATCTCTCCATGATCTTTCCAAAGCACAAGACCTCCCAGCCCGGGCGGTCACAGAGGGAGACGCTAACGGGCGTCCTGTTCTCAGACCCAGGCTCCACAGCGAGACCCAGGCCAGCGTCCGGCGGCTGTTGAAGACAGTTCCTGGCTGGCCCTCCAGGCAGCTCCTCCACGCACCCCCAGTGCGGCTGCCTGGTCCCCGGGAGTGCGGCTTTCGTGGTAAAGAAACAAGGGCACCCTGTCCAGGAATATTCAATGTTAGCAACGCAAGGCTGGGCGGGGAATCTGTTCAAGATGCCTCCAGTGAGTTCTGAGTTCCGCAGCTTCCCGACACACTCAGGGCCCGCCGCGCTCAGCCAGCCAAGTCTAAAAATAAGAATGTGTGAAGCCGTTTAAGTCAGTGGATTCCGCTTCCTTGCTGCTGCCTGCTTTCTGGGCCGAGAGCTTGCTTTTTTTATTGGTTGCGTCTCTCACCCTCCGCTAACCGAGCGCTACGCATCGAGGAAATCCAAAATTAAGGCACAAAGCCACTCATAACGTGCGCTGGCACAAAGCGGCTGCAAATTACTCATTTGAAAAGCTCACCTCGGTCAGAGCTATCAATGAATCACTTTATTGCTGTAATCAATCCTCCCAGACAGCAAGAGAGCACCCTGAGGACTCGCGTGAGGGGCTGCGGGCTGGGGGCTGGGGGCTGGCTCCGGGGAGGGAGAGCAGGCCGGCCTCTCCCGCGTCCACGGGCACGCGGGGCGCCAGCACCTGGACGGGACAGCCTACATGTCATCAATCACTGGTAATCTGATCTTCGCTTGTATTAAGTTATCCTTGTGTCAACAGCCTCTGCCCTCGTGCTGTGTGCCTGTGTGCCAGGAAACACCGCCCTGGCCCTGAGGGGTCTTTCTGCCCCGCCGAGAGCCGTGCGCAGGCCCTGCATCCGCCCCCCCCACCCCCACCCCACCCCACCGACTGGCCCACACCAGGAAGACAAACAGGGCAAGAGCGAACGCAGAGGAGCCCTGTCATCCTGGCATCCCAAATGCCCGAAGGACATGGCCTGACCACACATGTGGTCCCACCTATGTGGGAGCGGTGGACTTCCAGACAAGACCGGCCCCGCCCCCAGCTAAGCACTTCCTAGGGAACCAGGAGCATGTTCAGCACCTACTTGAGGCTTTGCAGGTACTTGGTCCTCCAGCCAACACAAAATGTTGCCAGCTGCCGCTGGAGAGAGAGGGAGGTTCTCACAGAGGAACCCCACACCCCGGCCCTGCCCGGTGTCCCCTCCCAGCTCCCCAGTTTCAGGATGTAAAGAAAGCCAGCGATGTGCCCGTGATGTGGGCCAGGTGAGGGGGCTGCGGTCTCCACCTGTGCAGCCCAGGGAGGCCTGAGCATGGATCTTCCACGCATAAACGTCTGGCAAAACCGGACCTGCGCTGGTACCTGCTGAGCCTGGGTGTCGCGGACCTCGCCGGCAAACACTGGCTCAGGCTGACCTCCAGGTGCCTTCGCTAACACCCTCCACCCTGCCTTCCAGAAACCCACTGCTCACGGACATTCACAGGGAGGTGCAGCTTGGGCCCCGCTGTCCTCAGTGTCACCCTAAAGTGGAGACATCACCTAAATGCGAACCCCACTTAAAGAGCCCCAAACCTCTGAGTAATTTATGTCGTGGGAAATACATAAAAGCTGGGAACTCTAATAAAAATCAAGAAGGCTAATAAAACACAAGAGGCCCTGAAAGCTGAGGGGGCTTGGTCCGTTTATCCGGAGCAGATACTGGCCTTGCCCAAGTCTCGCAAACAATGGTAATTCACACCTTTTAGCCAAACGCAAAAAAAAAAAAAATCATCCAGATGAAAAGTACAACTTTAAAAAGAGGGAAAAAACCAGGCACTTAGATCTTCAGAACAAAGCACGGCCCCGAGTTCTCACCTGTGTGTTTAACGAGTTCATTAAAATCGGGTTTTCGATGCAACCCACAACCCTAGCAGTGTCATTACATCTCAGGCCAAAGTAATTCCACCCCAGAAGGACCGGCCACCAGGCCACCAGGGACAAGCCATCACCATCGCAGGCTTACTGTAATTATTACTACCGCTGCCCTACAGGGAAACATCCCAACAGGCTTCACACCTCGACTGTTCTCAATCTACCAGCCCATTTGACAGAGGGGAAATACTCAGACCTCAAAGGCTTTTGGCTTGTATCAATAGGCACCGTGCGGTTCTAAGCCGTGTCTGTGCACCCCCACCCCCACCCCGCCCCGAGGGAGACTGTCTGGAACCCAGGCAGCTAATTACCATGTGTTCTGAAGTCCACAAGAACAAAGCGGCAGGCCTGCTATTAGAGGGAGGGCCGAGCCTTTCAGAGGTGAGACTTCGGAACCCAACCAAGGCCGTGCGTGGCAGGGGAGCACCAACCAGAACCCCCACCCTTTCCTAATATGTAAGAGGACCAGGCAGGGGTGGGCTAGCAGCTGCTGTCAGACAGGAAGTGCCCCCAGGCAGGTTCAAATCAGGCAGGGATGGCAGGCCACACTCCCCCCGTGGAGACCGCACCTGCCACACCTCCGGCATCCTCTTGCCCCTGAGGGTCACCAGAAGCTAAGGGAACAGGGCCCTTCTGCCTACAGGGTACCCGAGCGACCGCGGGGACCCCTCTGTGCCGACTCCCTAGGGCGGGCAGCTAACCTGCGACAGCCACTTCTCCAGGAGGCACCAAGCTGACAGCTACTACTGCAAAGGCCACGCTCCACCGGTGGGCACCCAGCCCACGGGCTGAGGTCCAGGCAGGATTCCCGCATCCTATCTCAGAGTGCCTGGGTTCCATGCCCCGCTCTGGCTCCCGACTTCAGCTTCCTGCCAGTCCCCGGGAGGCGGAGGTGAAGGCTGAGGTTGCTGGGCCCCTGCCACTCACGTGGGAAACCTGGCCTGAGTTCCAGGCTTTGGCCTGGCTTGTCTGGCCCAGGCCCAGGGGTTGTGGGTATTTGGGGAGTGGCCCAGTGGATACAAGCGTGAATAATTTTTTAAAAAAGCCACGCTGCAGCCTGCCAGCTACCTTTTCTCTGCCAGCAGTGGGCTCCGGTCATTAGGATGAGGGATATGATTAATGATAAGGGGATGTCAAGGCATATGCCCAGCCCACGTGAGCAGGGTGCAACCATCCAGCCACACCCCTTCCGAGTACCACAGACGGGATCTGTGTTTTGCAGTCTCTGGAGGCTTCTGGCCCCCAAATGCTAGCAATTAACTGACTCCTGCAAGAGGCACTCCCCAGAAGTCCCATCAGAGACCTGAGATGCTTGCCAGAGCGCCCTACTGGGAAACAGGACCCTGCCCAGGAGGATGGGGAGGGCGAAGCCCTCTCCCCATCAAGACACCTGCTGGCAGCAAGAAGGACCCCCACCCTCCACTCCTGCCCTACCCCTGCCGGGAACTCTCAGCAGGTGAGAACCGCCCAATCAGCTGAGCCCACGGCACAACACTCACAGATGGTAGCACTGACAGGGAGCCCAGACTGCAGGCTGGGGGTGGGGGTGGGGGGCACAGGATAAACCAAGACCAATGCTGATTTCTCCTGCCAGGCAGCTGCACCTGCGCCCCAGGCTGCGCAAGCCAAGCACGGCTCCCTGGAGGCCACAGGTACCAGACGTGCTGCAGGTAGCCAGCTCCCTGCCTGCTTAGGGAGAAGGCTGAGCTGGACAAGGGGATCCCTGTCCAGGTCAGACCCCCAAAGACCACACACACACACACACACACAGCCGCGGCGGCACTCATTAACTTCCAGAATGCTGCAAGACTGCTAGGGAAAAACCGCAGTGTGTCAGTCTACGTGGGGCTCCTGACCCGGCAAGGCAGGGCCCACGGCTGCTCCGCGCCGGAGCGGGACCAGGTCCGTTCCCGCCACTCCCCCCCGCCTCGCGCGCCCAGGGCCCAGCTGCCCACCTCTGCGCGGGGACCCGCCGATGCTCTCGGCGCTGGACGAGTGCACGTCGGCGGGGGCCCGCCGCAGGCTGCTGAAATAACCCCGCTGGCGCGCGGCGCCGTCCCTGCGCGCGAAGATGCCGCTGAAGAAGCGCAGCAGCCGGCGCTCCGAGGCCGCGCCGGGGCCGGCGGCGGCGGCCCGCGCGCGCTCCAGCCGCTGCAGGTCGCTGTTGTCCAGCGTGCGGTTCTTGCTCTTGCTGCACTCCCAGCGCTCCGCGTCCGAGCGCGCGTCGCCCTTGTTGAGCACCTCGCCCACGTCCAGGGTGTTGCGCTTCTCCGACGCCGGCTGCGCGGCGGCCCCGTCGCCCGCATCCCAGGTCAGGCTCCCGGAGCTGCCGTGGCGCCTCCCGACGCCCAGGGGCGGGCTCTCCTCCGGGCCGCTCCAGTGCCTGAAACTGAGGCTCCGCCGCAGGGGCGCGGCCCGGGCCCCCTCCAGGTCGGGGCTGCTGGGACCCTCCTCCGCAGCCGGAGGGCCGCCGCCGGCCAGGTCCACCGGGTCCGGGCCGCGAGCGCACGGCCGGAGCCGCCCCAGCTCCAGCTGCCCGGTGCTGCGGGTCCGGAAAGTGCGCAAGTCCCAGGCGCGCGGCTCGCGGTCCTCGGAGTCCTCAGCGCCCGCCGCCTCCTCGGCCTCCTCCACGAGCCGCCCAGGCGCGTCCGGGGAGCGCGGGGGCCGGGGCCGCCGAGCAGGGCGCGGGTCGGGGCCGGACGCGGCCAGCTGCTCCTTCCTGACCATGGTCACGGAGATGCGGTAGACCGTCTTCCTGGGGGGCGTCCCGCGAGGCATCGCGTCCGCGGGCGGCGACGCGGGCTCGCCGCTGCTGTCCAGCAGGTACATGGTGCCCCGGCCGCGGCCGTCGCGCCGCCCGCCGGGGCCCTGCGGCAGCCAGAGCGCTCGCGGGCAGCGATGGGCGGTCGGTAGGAGGGTCCCCGGGAGAGGTGCTGGGGGCCGGCGGGAGGGCCAGGAGCGGGGCCCACGCCCCCCCGCGCAGAGGCGGCCGCGCTCAGGCTGCGGGTACGGCGCCCCTGGCGCCCGCCGGCCCGTGCGCAGCGCGACCCGAGTGCGGGGGTCCGGGCCCGGGGCGCTGAGCCATGGGCCGGCGGGGCGCGGTGGCGGGCGGGCGGGCGGGCGGGCGGTCAGGCGCGGCTACGGCCTCGCCGGCAGGTGCGGCCGAGACGCGCAGGGCCTGGGGCGGGCGGCGGCGCCCGCGGCTTCATTGTCTATGGCGCGGGGCCCGCTCGCATCTCCGGGGCATCTCCGGGCCTTTTCTGCTCCGTTCGGCGACTCGGCAGCCTCCGCCACTCCCGGGGCCCGGGCCGCGCGGGCAGCTGCGCCGGCCGCGGTCGAGGGGCGGGCGGGCGGCGGTTTAAAATGGAAATGCGCGCCGGGGCGGGGCGGGGGCCGACGTGCGGGGCCGCGGGCCGCGCGCGCCCAGCGCAGCCGGCAGAGCTCGGGAGCGCGGCGGCGGCGGCGGCGAGCGCGGCGTGCCCAAGCGCCGGGCTGGATCGCGAGTGCGCGGACCGGAGCTTCGCGGCGCCGGCGCTGGCCCTGTCCTAAGGGGACGCGCGACCCAGGGCTGGGCACAGGACAAAGGAGGGGCCGCTCTCCTGCTGTGGGCTCAGGGCGGCGCTCTCAGCACGCAGCTCTGCAGACCAGACCACGCTAGGACTTGTTGGAGCACAAAGGTTCTCTTTCGTACCGGCTCCCGGGAAGACAAGAACCAGGGAGGAGGAGGAGACCCAGTGTGTGGGGAGGGGCAGGAGGAAGGGCCTGCCTGTCCAGGCCAGGTGGGGCCACCTAGGATGTCCACCTGTAAAGTGGGGAGGCAGACAAGAGCTGCTGAACTCTGACCACCGCAGGGAGGGCTGTGTGGTTTGTAACACTCTGCGCTGGGCATCGATCTATATCATCCGTCTCAGACAGAGACAGATCCTCCATTTGCCGCAACAACCAGGAGCCGGGAACTCCATCCAGGTCTTCCACGCGGGTGGCAGGGGCCCAAGCAGTTGGGCCATCTTCTGTTGCTGTCCCAGGCCATAGCAGAGAGCTGGGTGGAAGTGGAGCAGGCGGGACGGGAACTGACACTCCGTCATGGGACGCTGGCTTCACAAGCAGAGGCTGAGCGTGCTGTGCCCCCCAGCCCCAGCCCCAGCCCCCGGCCCAGCCCCAGCCCCAGCCCCAGCCCCAGCCCCAGCCCAGCCTTGATTACTTAAAAAGTTGAGCTTCTCGTCCATCAGATCCGCCCACGAGACACTGGGCCCAGGGAACATCGGATGCAGGGAGGACGCCTGTCACACGTGCCTGGTCAACACGGCGTTCCCCATGCTGTCCTGACATGCATGTGCGTTTCAGACGAGAAGCATGACAAATACAAAGTCTGCCAATCAAACCAGATGCTTCTCCAGGCCCGGGACTGCCGAAGCAGTGCCTCGGCACGGGCTAGTGATGTGCAGGCAAAAACCAGGTGCCGGTGACCCCACTCTACTGTGTTAGCAACCACTCGGGGGCTCCACTCTGTTCCTGACGCTGAAAGCAACAGAAAGATAAGCAGGTAGGCTCTCTGCTGAAAGAAGTCAGAGTCTAGCAAATCTGGAACATTACCCAGGTGAAATTACATGTTCAGACAATGAAATAAACCAGAAAGACTGCTGGGTGGTTTGCTTGTTTTTTTTTTTTTTTAATTGAGATGGGGCGATTTATTTATTTTTATTTTTTTTACTTATTATTTATTTATTTATTTACTTTCTTAAGATTTATTTATTTATTTGAAAGGCAGAATTAGAGAGAGGCAGGGGCAGAGAAAGAGAGATCTTCTACCTGCTGGTTCACTCCCCAAGTGGCAGCAGTGGCCAGAGCTGAGGGGATCCGAAGCCAGGAGCTTCCTCAGGGTGTCCCACGTGGGTGCAGGGGCCCAAGCACTTGGGCCATCCTGTGCTACTTTCCCAGGCCGTCAGCAGGGAGCTGGATCAGAAGTGGAGTGGCCAGGACTCGAACCTGTGCCCATACGGGATGCTGGCACTGCAGGCAGAGGCGTGCCCTGCTACGCCACAGCACAGGCCCTGGGAACATTTCTAGGGGCCACCCTGTCAGGGGATGCTCAGTCTCAGAGGGTGGCCCCTCCCTGGGGCATGCAGTTCACACTGTCCAGGCCCACACCTGCCTTCCGATGCTGTGTCTCTTGCCGTGGGAAGCACCCTGCTTTCTGGATGTTACAGCGAGCAGACGGGTGAGCCCTCCTGAAGTGACACCCGTCAGTGGGCCACGCCACCTGGACACGGCGCCCCGAGCCGGCGCTCACTCATTTCTTCATTCTCCCACCGGTTCGTTTATTCGTTCAATATACACTCAGGCTGCACAGCGACAAGGCGGGGTGCCAGTCCTCCAAGGCTGGGTGCTGTTACCGTAACGACTGAAAGGGGGCAAGCCACCCCAAAGAGGGCCGCGGTGCCCGGCGTTCCGTCTCACCCAAGAGTACCACGAGGACCTGGCAGGAGTCGAACATGTCACAGCCGCAGCTGCACAGCGCTCAAAGGTCGTCTGGACACGCAAGGTGAGAAGCGGACACTCAGCAGTGTGGCCAGACAGCTCTGCAGGAGGCAGAGGTGGCACCGGAACCCACCATCCCACTGTGTGCAAGAAGCCACGCAGCTTTAACACTGCGCTGCACTTCAGGACGGGGGCGCCTGGTCCACAGCCGTGCGTCTGAGACACAGGCAGCGTGGAGGCAGCGGGGAGGGGCGGCCCTGCAGAGCTCCGCACGGCACCCTCCCGGTCTCCCGGCCACCCCACCTTTGTCTAGAATCCAGCCCACGTTTTACACCGCGCCCTGCCTGGATGCAGGCTGCTGGAGTAGAAGAATCCATTTGATCCACAGATGACAGGGAGTCTTCCAGGGAATCTCTCAGCCCGGCCGGCCAGCCTGTGGTCACTGTTCCGGCTGCCCTGCCCCAGGAGGAAGCCTGACTTTGCACACCCATCATAATGACCCCACATCGGGCCTGACCATCTCAGAGCATGGCCGCCTGCCAGCGCGGCTCCCCGGCGCCCCGGATGTGGGCTCGCCCGATGTCAAGGAGACTGGCAAGCTCCTGTCACTCCCGACCTAAATCCCCTCCACAAAGCCAGACCTGCCCTGCTCCCAAACAGCAGAACCCTGACGCTGCTCCGTGTCCACGTGGCCACGGCACTTCCATCGGCTGAGGCTTTTTAAACAAATCCCACGGCGACCATCGTTTCTTGAGTATTCCCACACCATAGAATCTATCACCATTTTGGCTTAAAAAAAAAAAAAAAGAGCGGAATCGGTGTCTGTATCCAAACCCCCAGCAGCCAGGCAGTGCCCAAGTCCGGGGAGGAGAGGACTCCTGCTGCCTAAGACGCAGGCCGGCAGGGCCGAGGGCCCACCAGCCCCGCCCGCCCCTCCCAGGGCAGCCCTAGCCACCTGCAGATCAGCCTTCCCCAGGAGGTCACTCTCGCCAACAGCACCAGCGCCCAGAGCCTCTTGAAGGAAACCTCTGGCTATGGTCGGCAGCAGCGCCATCTGCTACGCCACTGGCTTCCCACACGGCACAGCCTGACAGCCAAGAACCACGCTCACACGTCTTAGCAGACCGCAGGAGGCTGGCAATGCTGCCCTGGCCTCTGCACACCCACCCTGGCAGCCAAGAAAAAAAAAACCCCGAGGGGTCATTCGAAGCCCCTTCCTGGCAGCCACCTGCCTCAAAGCTGCGTGGGAGCAGCAGAGCCGCACGTTTCGCTGCCTTGCTTGGCGTGGACTCCCAAATGCGAAGCATCGTGAGGCTCCGCTTCCAGGGGCAGACGCCATGCCTCCTCCCCTGCTTTGGACATTCCAGGGGAATGCGTGAGCAGCCCCGTTCTTCCCCTTGAACCTGACCCTCGACTGCCCCGCCCCTAGGGAGGGAGGCTCTGACCCAGCAGGAAGCAGCCCACAGGAGGTCTGTCCCAGGGCAAGGGACAAAGACAAGAGCCACCACCTGGCACCGGGCGGGGGGAGCTGGCGGCATCTGCTCCCCACTTTCCCTACAGGCTCCACAGCGTCTTTTCCATGGACAACCCCATGTGTGGCCACAGACCCGTGAGGACAGGTCGGGGGGCAGCTACTCGTCAGAACTGAACGTGGCCCCACCTTAAGAGGAAGAGTTCTGGGGCCGGCACTGCAGAATAGCAGATAAAGCCGCCACCTGCAGTGCTGGCATCCCACACGGGCGCCGGTTTGAGTCCCGGCTTCTACACTTCCGATCCAGCTCTCTGCTATGGTCTGGGAAAGCAGTGGAAGATGGCCCAAGTCCTTGGGCCCCTGCACCCGCGTGGGAGACCCAGAGGAAGCTCCTGGCTCCTGGCTTTGGATCAGCCCAGCTCTGGCTGTTGCGGCCATCTGGAAAGTGAAGCAGCGGATGGCAGACCTCTCCCCCAACCCTGCCTCTGCTTCTGCCTCTCTGTAATTCTGCCTTTCAAAATGAAGAAATGAATCTTTAAAAAAGAGAGTGCGAGCGAGCGAGTCCACTTCCTTTCAGAGGCGTTTGTGGACCTAGGTGGTGTGGTCAGCGGAAGGCCCTGGAGGAACGGGAGTGGTGACCCACCTCCCAGCCCACCCTGCCCTGGGGTGCCTGAGTCCAGCTCAGTAACCTGCCAACAGTGGGCTTCCCAAGGAATCCTCTGAGACACACTCAGGGACACCAGCAGGGGGCACCTCACCTGCAGACAGCTGCACCTGCCAGGTGGGGCCGGAACGTCAACCCTCGTGGCTGGGGGGCTTCAGTGTTCCGGGCAGGTGTGCAGCATCAGCCACACCCAGATCAGTCTGTGCAGGGACAGCACTCAGGGACCGGCAAGTGTCAAAGCGACCAACACCCAGGAGAGGGGGTGACGTGTGGTAAGGCAGAGGCAGGTCAGAGAAGGCAGAAAGCGCTCATTTCTGGCTAAAACTCTCGGAGGAGCCTTCAGAAAGGGAGGTGGTGTTTCACCTTAGTCTAGAGCAGGGTGCCTCATCAATTCTCTGTTCTGGGAAGTTCTGCACATAGTCGGGGCCCGCACCACCTGCCAGCCACAACCTCAAAAATGATCCTAGGGAGCCGGCGCTGTGGCTTATCAGGTAAAACTGTCCCGTGCGGTGCCGGCATCCCATATGGGCGCCGGTTTCTGTCCCGGTTGCTCCTCTTCCAGGCCAGCTCTCTGCTGTGGCCTGGGAGGGCAGTGGAGGATGGCCCAAGTGCTTGGGCCCTGCACCCCATGGGAGACCAGGAGGAAGCACCTGGCTCCTGGCTTTGGATCAGCGCAGCACCAGCCATAGCCCCCATTTGGGGTGTGAACCAACGGAAGGAAGACCTTTCTCTCTGTCTATCTCTCTAACTCTGCCTGTCTAATTAAAAAAAAAAAAAAAAAAAGCCTCCATCTAAAGCAACACTGCCTGGTTTCCAGGAGGAAATATCCCAGCTGACCTTGGGGGAGGCTGCTGCTCACAAGTCCAGTGGCAGGGCCACTGGCGGCCATCGTGGACCAGGTGTACAAAGCCCAGGACTCCAAGCAGGCCCTCGGCTGAGTTACCGGCTCGCCAGGGGGCCCCAGCCAGGCGGCACCACCACGGGTCGTCCCTCCCCCCGCTCCTGCCTGCACCCGCGGCTTCACTGTGAATGGGAGAGCTTGGTCCGCCCCAGGCACGGGGACAGGGCAGACTCAGACCCGGTCTTCCGTCTTCCACCAGCCGAGGACACTGAAGCAGAAGCAAAGCCCTGGCCACCCAAGCTGGCCGGTGAGAAGCAAGTCTTGGCTTTAACGATGCCAATAAGGATCGGCTGTGAGCGGATTCTCACGCCTCAACAAGGGAAAATGCTGGAGACGACTCGGTGGTGTCTCCCGCCAAGTTTCAGGCAAAGCTGACGTACGCTATCAGACCCGTGAACTGGCACGTCTCAGACACAGACACAAACCACTCCTGGTTCCATCATCACCGTGGCTCCCATTCACGGTCACACGCTAGGTGCCAGACGCAGGCCACGGCCGGCGTGTCCCCATGGATGCCCCTCCGCCACCCAGCTCTCATCCCAGGAACTCCAAGGATTCACCACGGTGACACACAACGTTCCATCTGTCCCTCAGCCAGCTGCAAGGTCGCTCTGGAGTTTGTGTGTGGAAGATAAAATAAGACACTGCCTATGAATTCTCTGATCTTGTTCCCTGAGAGCACAGGGGACCAGGCCTGTCCAGCAACATCTCCCTCTGTGGGACCCACGGCAGGGAGTCGCCCCTGCTGCACCAGCACAACCCCACACATGCTCCTCTGGAACTGCGGGAAGAGAGCCCCGGTCGGTCAGGTCCCCTAATTATCTCCTGGAGGAGAAACAAACACCACCAGCTGTGAGAGAAGAGCTTCAACAGACCCAAGGACATCCGGAGGTGCTGTAAGCTTTCTTCAGCTTCTACTGATCCCAAAGATTTAAAAACGCAGGACTTTCGTGAAAAATCAAAGTCACGAACAGTGCCCCGGGAACCTTTATCAGCCCATTACAGCAGCCATGATATTCTGACATGGTCATTACTTAAGTCTGCATCCCAGCTGGGATTCGGATGCACATGTATCTGAAAATCTTATCCGTGCCCAGGGGATTAGAAGATTTGATATTTTCTTCTCTAAATATTGAAAAGAAAATGTCTTAGACACCTGGTCAAAGCCTACTGCCCTCCCGGGGGGCTCGGCAGAGGGAGCCCTGTGACCACACCCCTGCCTCCACCAGCCAGTGGGACACCTGCTTGCATACCCCAGGCTCAGGGGACAGACACACCCTCCCTCCTGGGCTACTACAGTCTGCACAGGAGCTCTCGGGAAAAAGAGGACAGGGTTCCCAGGACCACGTCCGACCCGGTAACACGGAAGGGTTGGATAGGATTATCTCGGCATCAGCTTGCCACGCACAGGTCATGGCAGCCAGTGTGCAGGGGCAGGGCTGGGCCGAGGGACACCCGCTCAGCCTGAAGCCGGATGACGCCCGCAGCAGCTGGGCTGCTTCGCGGAGTTGGGGTCTGCGCGCTCTCTGCCTCTTCAGAACCATCACCGGTTCCAGAATCGCCCAGGAGGGAAGGCAGACCAAGTCGGGGAATGAGAAACTAAAGGGTGCTGGCACAGTACAGGACCACACTCCAACCACGCCTGGCACTGCTGTTGACCACGGCAACCTGGTCGGTTACGTCGAAAGCAAGTTCACAACCCCTAATTCCCCCAGCTCTGGGCACTGCAGCCGAAAAGACCCCCTCAACTAGAAATCCCCATCATGGCCTAAGACGTGACCACTGGGCTCTGCAACGGGCGGACACGCACAGCTGGGATTCAGGTGCCATCGTCTGACACTCCCTCGCTGCCGCTCCTCACCACAGACGGGCCCCAGGTGCCTCACCCATGGCTACACTCCGCGCCAGGACTGACGCCGCCCTACAGTCTCGGCCTCAGACAGCCGTCGTCCTGTGTCCAGAATGCCCCAGCAGCCCTCAGGAGGCTCGATTCCGCTGTTCCTCAGATGCACCTCCCGTGCCTCCTCCCCCGTCCAGCAAAGGCAGCGCCTGCCCCTGCTCCTCAACAAGGCAAAGGCTGGTGGTCCAGCCCCTGGACCAGCAACCCGGCCCCACCCTCAGATGTCCCTCACCTCCAGGGGCATGTCACCATGTCCACTGCGGGCACTCAGGCAACAGGGGCTGCTTCTGGTGCCCCAGGCCCTCGCTGCAGCCCTGGCCACCCCTTTCCCGTCCCAACCACCCCACGATGTCTTCCCTGAAGCTGTCACTGGGCCCCCCACCCCCAGTGGAAGATACCAGAGCTCACGGACCCTCCTGCTCACAGCTGTGATGTCCGTCACAATCACATCCTGTCCCGGGGTCAGTGCGTGAAAATGCCCCATGACGCCCCCACTCCATAAAACCCCGACACAGAACCTGCCTCGCCTGCGTGCCCTTCCTCCCCATCTCCTCCCACTGTGGCAGGAGCTTCTGGAAGGGCCGGCTCCCTGTCCTCTCCCGGCCTGCACTCCCCAGCCACTGGCCAGGCTGCACCACGCCCCGGCTCAGCCCACTGTCAGGAAACCACCCTCACCCCTGCAGCCAGAGGCCCCTCTGGGCCTCCCCCAAAGCGGCATTCAAGGCCCCTGGCACCCCCAGCCACAGGGCAGCTAAGAGGCTGGGCTCCCGGGTCAGAATGAAGCAGACCCCGTGTGACCTCAGGAAGGTGACCTTGAATCTCTGCGTCCGGTTTCCACACCGGCAACAAGGAGACGGTAGTAACAGCCTGGCCGTGGTGATCAAACGGGGTGCCATATGGGAAGCATTTGCTTGGTGCTTAAAACAGCCGTGTGCTGCATGCCACACCCCCAGATGCCTCATTCAAGTGCAGCAACCGTCCCACGCCAAACCCATCTTCACCACTGTCTCCTGCTGGGACCAGCGGGATGCAGCTGCAGCCTGCACATCACTGGGGCCTGGGCACGGGAGCTCCTGGCCCAACGTTTCCCCGCTGGCCTTGGCCCTGCCCCTCCAGCCTCACCCCTGGGCGCACCTCCTCAGCACCTCCCACCCCGCCCTGACACCTCCCACGGCTCAGCCACCTCCCCTGGCAGACGGCAGCTTTAGCACCGACCCCAGCCTTCGCCAGTGTCCTGTTCCCTAAATCTGCTTGGTGGTGGACGTCGCCCAGGTAGTTGATTCAGGACCGACTGTGGAAGGCCCCAGGTGTGTGCCTCTGTCGGTGCCCAGACCACAAGGTCAGCTGACTTGCACCAAACCCCGAGGAGGATGTCTGCGAATGCTGCTGCCCCACGATGCCCCTCCCCCCATACACACCCGCAAGTTTATCCGAGCAGTCTCCGGAGGTCAGGGAACGGCACAGAGAAGAGGGTGACTCATTGCTTCCTCCGACCACAAAAATCCTCAGCTGCAGCTGATCTTGGGTGGCCGCCCTCTGAGGAAGCCTGGCCTGCCCCTCCTCCCGCACTGGAAAACATGTACACACGCTTACCATGTGCCCGGGGGTGGGGTGGGGGCGGCTACCCAGAGTGAGGCTGCAGGGCAAAGCTGGCCCCGGCAGGGCAGGGGGTCCAGAGCCTGTGATGGAGGGACCCCCCGGGGCGGGGGTCTCTCCTCCCCTGCCCACTCCTCCAGACCCATCGCAAAAAAGGGGGTGGCGGCTGATTCACCCGAGAGCCCTCGGGATTCCTGAGGTCGGAGGTGTCCGGCTGCTTGGCTGTGATCTGACCATGACATGACATCACCTGCAGAGGGCTGGGCCGTGGTTGGGAAATAAACACACACAAACCCTGGAGGCAGGGGCTTCAAGGAGCAGGCAGAGCAGGTCTGGGAGAAGCGTGATGCTGGACCCACGCCCAGGGCCGAGGAAGGAGCTGACAGCCCTGGGCACCTGCCACGGCGGAAGTTCCCAGGGCAACGGACAAGCGTTCTCCAAGGCCCTGCTCTAGGAAGCCTCTGCGAGCTGCCGGGGGCACCCATGCTGGGCGCCAGTCTGCAGAGCACCCACAAGGAGCGCTCTGTGCACATCACCCACCACCGCGCCCGGGACGCCAGCAGCTGTCACGGGAAACTTGGGGTATGACAAAGGGGACGCCAGGTGACAGTCAGGGACCCTTCCTCTGACGGACTGCTCTAGTGCAATACTTGGTACAGCCTCCCTGTGTAACGGGAACGGAGCACACTTCACCCACCAAGCAGGCTCCCAACAGTCCCCCCTCTGCAATTCTGGTACTCCGAGTCTGTCATCTGACACCAGCCCAAGCAGGTAAACCGTGGGCACTGCCCGCTCACGAGCCACAAAGGCCTGCCTGGCCAGGACTTGCCAGAGACGGAAACACCTGCGCTTCCAGCCCCCAGCCCTTGGCAAACAGGATTCCAGCGTTCTAACCGGAATGAAGACTCCAGGGTCAACACCAAGCCGCGGCCTTAGAGCCAAACATCTGTGCGTGCAAACATGGGGCTCCCCCTAAGAGACGCTCGAACCCTGAGCCACCGGCAAGGGGACAGGAGGCCCCGTCCTGGCATTTCAGCCCCCGCCCCCATCCCAGGACCCTGTCCCTGTGCGCTGTGCAGCCCAGGCGCCTCTCACAGGAGCTCAGCTCCCTTCCTAAGGCGACCAAGGCCAGGGCTGAAGGAGGCCACCTCGTGAAGCAGGCGCCACGTGAGACGCTGCACGGGTGCTGACGCCGCGCCTGTCGGCTGCTCCAAGGACCCGGTGGGCCAGATGCTATTATTAGACAGATGCTACACATACAGAAACGCAGGCACCCCAGATCTCACAGTGTAGGGTGGAGCTGGACTGCCCCCACCCCAGAGGCAGGGGGAAGCCTGGGTTCTGCCCTGGGGTGGGGGGAGGGTGACACAGTGCCCCCATGGCCTTCCCCAGGGAGGAGGAGCCCACTCTGTGGCTGCACAACCGGAGGCGGGGGGGGGGGGGTGGGGAGGACAAGGCAGAAGAGCACAGTTGTCCCAGGACAGCCGCCCCCACCCCAAAACCCTGCACATAAAATGATGGGGCCTTCGCCTGTGGCCTCTGCACGCCCCCTGTGCACTCAGCCACTTCTACATGACTTAGGACAACCGACATGCTCTCAGAGCTGTGGAAACACCGGTGACACCATCTCAGAGCCGTGGCAACACCGGTGACACTGTACGGTTAGGCTGCAGCAGCAAGGACAAAGCCTGGGTGCTTTTTTTGCGAATGTTTTTTGATCCACTGTCGGCTGAATTTGGGGGTGTGGGATCTGAGGATGAGGAAGGCAGAGTGTGATCTCTGGATTATCTGGCTAGCTGGGAGTGAGCGCAGGGAAAGAGGAAGAGGGGAGGAAAAGAGGAAGAAAGGAAGAGGGGGAGGAGGAGAAGAGAAGGGGGGAGGGGAGAGGAGGGGAGGGGAAGGGAGGAAGGTCAAAGGGGCGGGGGCGGGGGCGGGGGCGGGGGCTGGCACTGTGGTGTAGCTGGTAAAGCCTTCAGTGCCGGCATCCCATATGGGCACTGGTTCGAATCCTGGATGCTCCACATCCGATCCTCTCTGCTGTGGCCTGGGAAAGCAGTGGAGGATGGCCCAAGTGCTTGGGCCCCTGCACCCACGTGGGAGACCCAGAAAAAGCTCCTGGCTCCTGGCTTCAGATCGGCCAAGCTCCAGCCTTTGCTGCCATTTGAAAGGGAGTGAACCAGCGGATGGAAGGCCTCTCTCTCTCTCTCTCTCTCTGACTCTGCTTCTCTTTAACTCTTTCAAATAAATAAAAATAAATCTTTGGAATAAAAAACAAAGAGGCGGAGGGGAGTAAAACCAGGGGGGAGCCCGCGCACAGCACTGGGTTACTGGGACAATGTCAAGAACAGAAGGCGCCTCACTGGTACTGCAGAGGTGGGTGCTGGGAGGCTCACGTTTCGGGGGGTCTCAGGACAGGGGACCGGCCCCGTGGTTGCTCCCGGGAGACGCATCCTGCCCCTTGTTCTCCCACAGCTCCGACAGACTGGCCTCCTCCTGTGTGTGCCCCCGCACCCTCTCACCCACGTCTCCACCACACCTCCTCCCAGGCTCCTGGCCTCCACCCTGGAAGGCAGCAGAAGCATCCGGAAACAATTAGATCAACAAGGCGACGGGCATCCAGAACCTTCCGCGCTTCTCAGCAGACACCCAGCCCGGCCACAGCAAGGACACACGCCACCCCCCCCCCCCGGGCCTGCTGCAAGGACAGCTCTGACGCAGGATCCCGCCCTCGTGGAGACACCGCGCGGTCTAGCGGAAAAGGCACACAGACGAGAGGGAGCACGCACGCGGGGCCCACCAAGGCTCTGGTGGTCTTGAGCACCTCCACGTTAATGACCTCGACTGTGGCTGAGCCGGCTACGGCTGCCGGCACAAGCGCCACACACAGGTCTGCGTTCTCAGCGGTGCGAGGCCAGGCCACCACGGCGGCAGGCTGGCTTCTGCAGAGGCTCCCTCGCCCTGCGCCCCTCGTGGCCACGCCCCCTGCACGTATCTGTGTGCTGACCTCCTCCTGCTCCTCCAAGGTCACCGGCTGGGGCTGTGCCCCCCACTGCCCTAGGGTCCTTACGTCCACATTTAGTCACACCGTGACAACGATCCTGGGGCCACAGCACTCACCGAAAAATAACAACAATGAGAGCCCAGGATTCATAAAATCCCCCTCCTCAGCAAACACCCAAAGACACGGCAACTGCGAGGCCGGCTTAGCCCGGGCTAAGCAGCCGCCAAAGACCAGAGCAGGTGTTCGCGGTCGGAGGGGGAGGGGATCTCCCAGCCTCCTCTCCAGCCGAGCGGACCAGGGCCCCCCAGGCACCGTACTCCGTAGGGAAGCTGGGAAATCCGCTGTCTACGACAGGGCTGGGGTCAGCTGTTCTGGGCTCTGCCTCCCACCTCCCAAGGGTGCGCGAAGCCACGTGTGTGCAGCTTGGATGCTGTGTCACCTCCTGCGTGTCTGCAGACAGCAACTCCGCGAAAGACCCCTAGTGTACCCCCGGTGGTGGGACTGCTCCCCACTTCCTCTAGGGCCCATGTGCCAAAGCCCTGCCCCATTCGCTTCAGGTCCATGGGGGTCACAGGCTTTGTTAAATGCAATGGTTTCTTGTTCTGTTTGTCTGCAAGGCAACCCTAGAAGCGAGCACAGGATGCCTGCCCTGAGCGCGGTCTCCAGCACGGCACGGAGCCCCGGGGTACAGGAGAGCCTGGTTCTCCACCGCTCGTCCTCATCCGCGGCCATCACCAGCAGCGACCCCCGTGGCCGGCCGCTGGACAATCGCACGTCCTTGCGGGGATGCAGGGGCGCAGCCTGGACGCGGCACTGCTGGGTTTCCTGCTGGAGTCTGCAGCCCCGCAAGTTACTCGCTGGAACCCCCCACCTCCAGTGACTGCCGCACCCAGCCCCGCACAGGACCACCCCCTTTTCTGTGAGTCCCCAGATCAAAACCCAGGATCCTGTTTCAGTAAAGAGTCCCCCACAGCACCCAGGACAGCGCCTCAAATAAAACCAACAAATAAACCAAAGACCATGGAAACGTCCGCAGGATAAATCTGAGCAGGAGCAAAGCACTCTCCTGGAAACGTATTAGAGACGCACATACGCAAGGACTCAGCCCCGCGGCCACCGGCAGAGGCCCACAAAGCACCTGCTCCCTCCGGCGCTCTGCTCCGCGCCAGAAAGCTGCTCACCGGCAGCCACGCCAGAGAGGCGTTTTTAATTGCTCCTAATTGATCAGATAAAAGCACTCGGGCTGCTCTGAGAGCCCCCTCGGAGCTCACTCTGGACGTGAGGGACGGGAAGGGTATGCTGGTGAAATACAGGAAAGGAGACCAGGGACACACAATGCAGTTAAGGAGTGGGCCACCGAGTCACCCAGGTGTGGTTCTGCAACTCTGACAGACGCCCCTGGGCACCGGCAATCCTAGAATCACCTGGAAGCTAATTCAGGACACATCACCTTCCAGCCTCACCTCCATTACACTTCCCACTACTGCATTTATTAACGCACACCAGGAAGAGCGCAGACGCCAGGCGCCGAGCGGTGATCTGCCAGGGGAACAAAGCACCTTCAAGAACAAACACGGAGGCAACGACTCTTCTGTCTCCCAGCTTCTGTACACTTAATTAATTCCATGTTCTCGAATCCAGCATGATTCAATTTTCAAAGCGTATGTCTGCTTTTAAATCTAGCCTGACCTTGTACCGAAAAGCACAAATGTTTCTGTTAACACACAACTCGGAAGAAAAGAACGTGGCTAGAGTAATTAATATTCTTTCTCCGTGGAAGAGCTTTGTTTGAAACGACGCGATTCAATCAGAAAGCCAGCTTCTGTCCAGGTTTGCTGGGTTTCCCGTATGAATGCAAATCGCAGTGACAACGGCAGCAAAGGGACCGGAAACGCGAAACGCGCTGCTTACTCCTTGTAGCTGATTAACGTCAGTGCCGACACAACCGCAGGAACAATGCAGATCTGCTGATGGGACGGTTCGGATATTCGTATGCTAGTTTGAGACCGTCTGCCTACATGAAAACGAGGCAGCCATCCAAGATGGTAGACCCTTCCGATGAAATCATCGTCAAGCTATCATTTAGGGAGAGAAAGGGAAGATTCCCCGGCCACCCCTGTGGGCACGAGGAGGCGCACGTGAGCCGCAGCAGTGGCCGGGGGACAAGGGGCTACTAATAACTCCTAGTACGTGGTTCATGTCACTTTCAATTTCAACTCCAGCGACCCCACGCAGGGACACTTGGGTCGACCTTCAACCTGAACCGCTGCTTTCGCTGTCGGTCTGAGCCGGCACACGGATGCTGCTCCTCCGGTTCTTCTCCGCCAGTCCACCAGCGGGGCACGTCCCCTTTTCAATCTGCTGCGCACTAAAATATTCAACTCAAAAATCTGTTCCCTTCGTCTTGCTCTTATAGTTCCCCATGTTAGCAACCCAGCTGTCCAGGAAATACCATGGCGATGAGGACATTATTGGTCACAGAACAATCAATCGGGGCACCCGTCAAGGACTCCCCATGCCACACAGAGGCCGGGGGGAGGCACACACCCGCGGTTACCCTCAGTGCGCAGTTCTGGACAAATTCCCTGCACCGCCTCCATCCCCTTATCACCACCCAGACTGAAACGAGCTGGGGAACCCAGAGGACACGAGCGCCTTCCGGGGAACCCCCGGCTCTGCCCCTGGATTTGCCGAGGTTAGCGTGCACTGCTTTCGACCTGAAAGGCTAAGGGTGACTTTTAAACGCGGATGTCAGCTGGCTTCTCAACAATTCTGTTTTCACTCTGAGCAAAATACAAATGAAATTTTAAAGCACATCTCCACACCTCCCTCCGGTCGGCTCGGGGCGGCCATTTCTAAATGCATCCCGGGAAGTCTCCCCTCCGCTGATTAATCCATCCGAGAGTAACAAGCAGATTGGGGACGAGCAGGTGAGGTCCACTGAGCCTGCACTGCTGTTCCTGAAGCAGCCACGCACCTGCTCCCTGCACCGGGCAGGACCTCCTAGGGGAGGGGAAGCAGGCCCAGACCAGCACTGCACCAGCGGGTAGCTGCTGAAGGACCCTCCCTCCCCCCGCCCCGCCCCGCCCCGGCCTGGAAACAGGGCCCAAAGGCTCAGTCCTCAGGGCGGGGTGGGTCCTGGAGGGAGCTCCTTGGGCACTAAGGGTGCTGCTCTCCAAGGCAGCTCTCCCGCGACCCCCCCCCCCCCCCCGCCGCCATGCTTCCTGAGAGCTGTTAGAAGAGGAGCAGGCCTGGCCCGCTCCACTCTCTCTCTCTTCCTGGCAAAGGCAAGTAGCCACGTGCTCATCTCCCTCCAGGAACTCCCACCACTGCTGACCCCGAAGGAGGCGGCACAGCGGGCCGGGGGTGGGGTGGGGGGAGCCTCGCCAGGGGCTGCACTGATCCTGCAAAACACTACGTAAACCTCTTCTCCAATGAACTTAGTCGCCCGGGGAATTTCATTATAGGGACAAAAAACTCTAATTACAGGGATTCTTTTAAAAAAAAATAACAAACAAAAAACAAGATTTATTTATTTGAAAGGCAAAGCAACATAAAGAGAAATGTCTTTCATCCACTTTCCAAATGGACCCATGGCTGGAGCTGACCCAGTCTGAAGCAGGAGCCTGAACTCCATCTGGGGAGTGAACCAGGAACCGAAGACCTCTCTGTCTCTCTCTGCCTGTCTGTAACTCTGCCTTTCAAATATATAAGTAAATCTAAAAAGAAAAAAAATAACCATTAAGTAATTAACAGTTCCAAAAATAAAAAGGATACCCAAACCCTAAGAATTTCATATAAAAGACACTGGGTGTCGCCCAAGGCCACGTCCATGTCTTTTCAAGCTTTCTGAAGCAGACGGGGTATTAACTGGACTCGGGGGGCCGGGGCCGGTGCTGTGGCGTGGAAGGCTAAGCCTTTGCCTGTGGTGCCAGCATCCCACCCACATGGGCGACAGTTCAAGTCCCAGCTGCTCCATTTCTGTTCCAGCCCCCGGGTAATGCGCCTGGGAGAGCAGTGGAGGACAGACCAAGTGCTCGGGCCCCTACACCCAAGTGGGAGACCCAGAAGAAGCTCCTGGCTTTGGATCAGCACAGCTCCAGCCGTTGCAACCAATTAGAAAGTGAACCAGCAGATGGAAGACCTCTCTCTGTCTCTCCCTCTCTCTGCAACTCTGCTTCTCAAATAAATAAATCTTTAAAAAAGAAAGAAAAGGACTGAGTGCTTCCGTTCCTGTGGGAAGCTCTGAACTCTCCAGGAGCACACCTCCCGGGTCAGACGCGGCAACCCCGATTCACATTTCCACACTGCGCTGCACAGACACCAGCGTCATGGTTTTGGGGGCCCAGGGTGCCCGGGCCCGCCCTGCCCTCCGCACCCGAGCCCTGCCGTGTGGCCACTCGCTGGACAGCTCCCCGCCTCCGTCCCCACACTGTCTCTAGCCTCGGCCGACTTGCTTGCTTTGTGCCTTTTTGCTATGGGAGTCTCCTTGTTTTTGTCATGTTTGTGTGAGCTCTGTAGGCAGCAGGAACAGCTGCAAGTGTGTTTCCCTGGGAACTGTCACAGTGCGGGTCAGAGAACGGCAGGAACTAAGGCTGGAACACCGCTCTTGGCCGGCGCCGCGGCTCACTAGGCTAATCCTCCACCTGCGGCACCGGCACACCGGGTTCTAGTCCCGGTTGGGGCGCCGGATTCTGTCTCGGTTGCCCCTCTTCCAGGCCAGCTCTCTGCTGTGGCCAGGGAGTGCAGTGGAGGATGGCCCAAGTGCTTGGGCCCTGCACCCCCATGGGAGACCAGGAGAAGCACCCGGCTCCTGGCTTTGGATCAGCGCAGGGCCAGCCAATCAAAAACAAACAAACAAACAAACAAAACAAAAACAAACAAAAAACACACTGCTGGAGAAGCTGTGTGGGGCTTGCTTGTCTCAGTGGTACCAGATCTCATTTGGTGTCGCCCACCGAGCCACTCCCCATCCTGTCACCGGATTCCCCAGCCCATGGCCACTGCCCCCAGAGCTAGCTTTTCCTCTGCTGTCTGCGAGTCACTCCAGCACATCACAGAGGCTGGGCTCCCACCTCCCAGGCCTGCTCTGACAGAGCACACGCAGGCACCTTCACAAGACACCTGTGTAAGTCTTTCTAGACTTTTCACTCAGAACAAGGCGCTTTCAGAGTTGTGATTTGCAAAAACTGTACTTTTTCCTACTCTGAGAGAGTTCACATTGTGCTTTCTGTGCCCTTATTTGCTCCTCAAAGGAGCAGGAGGGAAGTCAAGGTCATCTTCAGGAACCCACAGGCACCCGGAAGGCCCAGCAGCTCCAGCAAGAGAGAATCAACACTGTGTCCTGCGGCTCGCTGTGCCCCCAGCGCTTGGAACGCAAAGCAGAGGTTTTGCTCAATCGACTAAGAAGTAATACAGGGTGGGCGGAGGGAAGGAGGGGGAGGGAGGGAGGAGCAGCGGGTGGGTGGCTGAGTAGATGGACACAAGGATTGTCGAGTGTGGATCGATGGATGGACGGATGGTCATGGTGGTCAGATGGACAGATGGATGAGTAGATGGTTGGATGGACAAGTGGATGTGCGGATGGACAGATACACAAGTGACTGAACAAACTCAACTCCCAAAACAACAAGGGGCCACCTCGTGATCTCTTCAGTCCCCTTACTTCTCACTGTAATCTTTTCCATCCAAAATTCACCTTCCAATTTTCTGATCACTCAGCATCGTCATCCAACTTGATTTCCTGACTTCTATTGCCTTGGAAATCCTATCAATTAACCAACCTACACATTAAAGAGCCAGTACTCTGATGGAAATGGCATTCTACAATCAAATTCGGGAAGCCAGCTCATGCTTGCATGGAGGAGCTGAAGTACTTCCACTGACTTCATTGTCGACCCCAGATACCTACCGACACCCCAGATTAAATAATAAATCAGTGATTCCTGTGCACTGAGCCCTACAGAGCACCCTAACGAATACAGAACCCACAGCGCTTCTCAAGGTGTGGTCCCTGGACCAGAAGCCTCGGCAGGGCTGGGAGGTGCCCGAGATGCAGAATCTGAGGCCCCAGGGATCTGTGCTGACGGCCCCAGGAGATCCTTAGGCATCGCTGCACACGTGCGCCCAGTGCGCATACATTTTCCAACCCTTCAGATGCCGTACACACATCTCACACCCTCTTCCCTCCCACCCGCACATCCCCGTCTCCCAGAGGTGGGAAAATCCTGCACCATTCAAGGGACTGCTACAGCAGCAAGCTGCAGAGAGGACCCAGGTGCAAGAAGAGTGAGGGACTAACGGGAAAATGCAAATCCCCCGGAAGTGGAGGCAAGACTGCACCTAGAACGAACGTCACCGGCACTCCTGTGAAAGAGAAACCAGACTTTCCTCTGACTCGGCCCCAGCTCAGGAAACTGAACGCGGCCTGGAGGCTCTGCTTGGCGGCAGTGTTCCCCCTCCCCAGGAGCCACCGCCTGGTCCCTCCAGAGTGACACAGTGAAGTCCAACCCAGGTCACTCTCAAACGTGTCAACAGCCTTCTTTAATGCCAACCAAGCTCACCTGGGAGCTGCCCAAGTCACAGCCTCAGGTAGGCTCGGCTCTGTGCCTCCAACCTCCACGCAGGAGGAGCAGGGAGTGCAGGCGCGGGTGCCCTGGCTCTCACGCCCCGGGAACGGAGGTCATGGTTCCAGGAGAGGCGCCCTGAACAGAAAGGCCCTTTCCCTCTGAGGCCAGATGTGCAGCGGGAGTGAGCAGAAAACCCTCCTCCTACGGCAGGACCAGACAGGGACGGGGACTCTCAGCCCCGCCTCCGGGAACTGGGCTCAGGACACCCGAGTTAGCACCTGCAGACCCTTCACAGGCCCTGCTGACACTGGTGAGGGAGGCAATGAGAGACTGGGGCTGGGGCGGGCGCATGAGAGGCAGGGTCAAGGTTCTGAGACCCTGAACATACTGAGGCGAAAGGAAAGAGAAGACTCCCGCCCGGGGAAGGGAGGGAGCAGAGAAGGTGACAAGGTGACGGCGCTGCGGGTCCTGGAAGCTGCCCAGGAGAGAGGAAGAGAGAGGCTGCTGTGCACTGTGCAACACGACCAACCCCCCGCCACCTTTCTCCCCTACAGTAGCTGTGAAAGCCCGAGGCTCTTCAACACCAGCCCACGGCTGACTGGCCCGTGGGAGGCTTTCTGGGGATGGACAGGGTCAGGGTCAAGGTCAGCGACATGGACAGGGTCACCCGGTCCTCCTGAACTCCATTTCTGGTTGCATTTGCCAGGAAGTGAATTATCTCCAGGTTTTGATTTTTCTGAGTGCCAGCAATCTGTGCTAACCCAGACTGCGGGGACGTGGGGGGCTGTGTCCACGCCAAGGACAAGGAGGGGACCTCTCCCCTGGGTCCCCCCCCCACTGCTCAGCCATGACTCTGGACAATAAAACACTGTGGAAGTTCATTCCAGACCTAAACGTCTACAAGCTGATGCTAGGATGTCTGTTGGCCTGCTGCAGGTGATTCTTTGGCTACAAACCCTACGAAGCAAGTGCAAGGGCTCTTCAGACCGGAGACACTCGGGCATCCTCGGGCGTCGGTGCAGATCACCCCCAGGTCAGTGGCAGGCGAGACCGAGGGCCTGTCCGTTCCATCTGCGTGTGCACATGAGCAAACACTCACACAGTCCCCTGTGCCGCTGCCAGAACCCGACCTGCAAACTGACCTCCCATGAGGACGAGGATGGACTCGCTCTTGTCACGGCCACCGGGCCACCTGGCCTCCCAGATCGGCCTTGGGTTTGTGTGGCAGCCTGGACCTGCGGCTCCCGAGGTCTGCAGGGAGACGGGGGGCTGTCTGCCGAGTCTCAGCACTGCCCCGGGCAGGTTTCTTGTGTCCATTCGGGGGCGTGAAGGATGGAGAAGTCAGGGAGAGGGTGGGAAGCTGGGGGTGAGACGCGGGCACATCCTGTGACGCACTCGGCGCAGCAGAGCCCAGCCACAGAGCTGCCCCCCTTACCCTGCCCCCCAGTTCTCAGGGAGAACCTCCCTGAAAAATCATTAAAGCTCTCAACGCCAGCCTATGAAACAAAGGAACCCGCAGCAGAAACCGGCCAGCCATCCCCGCACCCGGTTCCTCTACCCGCCGGTTCTCAGGGAGACGGCATTTCCCTCGGCAGGCAGCGGTGGCCGTGCGACACGAGAGAGCAGGTGGCTGTGCTGTGCACCCCTCCAGGCCTGGCTCACTAAACCCACGTGTGCGCCACCCCAGAGCGCCCTCCCTTTTCACGGCGACCTCAGAGGGTTGGGGCCACCACAGGAAGCACCCCCGCGACACAGAAGCATCTCAAACTTTTTCTTTTTATAAAGATTATTTATTTGTTTACTTGAAAGTCGAGAGTTACAGAGAGAGGGGGAGAGACAGAGAGCGGTCTTCCATCTGCTGGCTCACTCCCCAAGTGGCTGCCACAGACAGGGCTGGGCCAGCTCAAAGCCAGGGACAGAAATTTCACCCAGGTCTCCCATGCGGGTGCAGGGGCCCAGGCACTTGGGCCGTCCTCCACTGCTTTCCCAGGCCACAGCAGGGAGCTGGATCGAAGTGGAGTAGCTGAACACGCACGGGCACCCACACAGATGCCGACATTGCCGGCTGCCGCTTTACCTGCTGTGCCACAACGCCAGCCCCATCTCTGAGGAACTGAGAAGGGCACCAGACACCTATTTGTGACGTCACCGAGACACAGGGCTTTATCCACTGCCTCACAGCAGCACCCAGAGACTTCTGGCTTCCCTCACCTCGCCTCCCGCACACCAGCCAACTCTGCCTTGTTGAGCAACTCTCAAATGGTGGTTTGAATCTCTGACTCCTGCCTTAGACACAGCTCATCAGTCTTCAACTTCCGCTCTGCCGGCCTTGTGGAAGGACACAGGTCTACGAGGAGGCGGCCCACACTTATCAGCACGGCCTCGTGACACTCAGACGTCTTCCGGACAAGCCGTCCCTGCAATGCTCACTCAGGAACACTTCTGTGCGAGTACGGGTCGGCACCTCGGAGACAGACGCCCGTGCGCCGAGGGATGTGACACCGCCGGGCGGAACCACAGGCCACAGGGGTGAAGTCGCAAGTGCCTCAGCCCCTGCAGTCAACCTGGCCCAGTTTGAGGGGCCCCCTCCAAGGGGAGAGACCGCGGCTGCCCTCCAACCCCAGGGACCCAGAGGAGCTGTGTGACCCAGCACAGAACAGTGAGCTCCCCTGGACGAACAGGTGCACCGCGCTGACTGACGCTTCAGGGCGCGAGCCCCTTGGGAGCGCATGTGCTAAGCACCAGCAGGTCTGAGGAGGAGCATCCACTACAGACTCTCGGAGAAGCCCCCCAGGAACACACGCGTGGGCGCCGTGGGAGGCTGCAGCGGAAGGGACACGGTGCTGGCCACGTGCTCCGTTCCCGCTTCCCGGTCTTCCTCCGTGTTACGTAATCGTGAAGAAATCCGACCTTCTCCCAGCCTCTGCTCGTGCCTCCCAGGAGTCCCTCGGCGCTCCTCAGCCACCTGCAGCGGAAGCAGCTCCACTCATCCGGCACAGCTGGGCCTGCAAGGCTGACGGCCGCGGCTCAGAACTCTCCCCGCTTCCAGTGTCCAGGCTGCTCTGCCACGCACGGCCAGGGAGGGGAGCCATCCTCTGCTCCTCCCCGACCTCCTCACCACACAGCGCCGAACACAGGCAGCGCCGGTCACGGCTCTGTCATCTGCTTCCTTTGATTAGATAATCAGTTCTCTCTCAGAGGAAGATCAGAGCACACGGAAGAACTGAGTGTGAGTGCCGCCCGGATACCAGGGACCCTACTAAGAGTCAGCATGATGACAGAGATAAGTGGTCTGCTACAAAAAAAAAAAAAAAAAAAAAAAGTGTGTTTATTTATTATTTGAAAGACAGTTACAGAGAGAGAGAAGGAGAGAGAGATCTTCCATCCGATGATTCATTCCCCAGATGGCCATCAACGACCAGGGCTGGGCCAGGCTAAAGCAGGGAGCCAGGAGCTTCTTCTGGGTCTCCCATGCAGGTGCAGGGGCCCTGCCTCCCCAGCTACATCACAAGGGAGCTGGACTGGAAATGGAGCAGCCAGGACTAGAACCGGCACCCATATGGGATGCTGGCGCTGCAGGCTGTGGCTTTGCGTACTGTGCCACAGCCCAGACTCTACAACGTGCATTTCTGAGCTACACTGTAGCAATGTGTGGCTCAGGTTAGGTTTCCTATTCGAAGAAAGGGAAACAGGGCCGTGCTCAGATGGAAGCTGGACAGGACTGTACCTCTGGGGCCCCTGTCCTGAGGACCTCCCCAGTGGAGATGTTTTCCAACCTCTTCCAGGGCCCCCTCGCAGCCACGGCGACCACTCCCTGAGCAGGGGTGAGGAGAACGTCTGAAGTCCCCCGCGTTCTCCAGACCCCACAGGGCCACGGCCACTCAGTTCCCGAGGCTGCTGAGGTCTGGGCCTCTGGGCCTCTGCAGGTCCTCCTGGGGGAAGCCCTGCACCGCGGAGACGGAGCCTGGGTCGCGTGCCCACGGGGTCCCTGTGGCCATGCCCATCACAGCTGTCCTGGACAGATGAGCAGCTCCAAGCCCCCGCGGCCCAAGAGACACCCTCAGCAACCTGGGCCTCGTCTGACCCTCACAAAGCAAAGTGATTTTGCTCCGAGACAGTGAGGTAACCACCTCGCTAAAGGTCTCCTGAGTAGGTCTCCCCTTCCTAAAAGCAAGACTTGTGTCTGCACTTGTCCCAGAAACAGAGTCCCCAACTACAGTGGGAAAGTTCTGGAAACAAAAGGACTCTGGGAGGTGGCGGTCACAGCACCTGCTGACGCTGGCCTGCCTTCGAGGGTGGGTCTGCCTTCGGACAGCTGGCCCCAGGGAACGCCTTGCAACTGTTAGGAGCGGTGGAAGTAGGAAGGATACATCCAGGCATGACCAGCACTGGGGGTCTCAGCAAAACCAAGACCCAAGTGCTCATGCAGCCGCCTGCCAGGGGTGCTGCCTCCAGACAGGCACGGGCCTCAGGCTCCGGAGGCCAGGCCCACCTCAGCCACAGAACCCTCTCCAGGCTGTTAAGCCTCCCCTTGGCGCTGGCATCCCATATGGGTGCCGGTTCAAGTCCTGGCTGCTCCACTTCTGATTCAGTTCCCTGCTAATATGCCTGGGAAAGCAGTAGAAGATGGTCCAAATGCTTGGGCCCCTGCATTCATATGGGAGACCTGGAAGAAGCTCCTGGCTCCTGGCTTCAGATAAGCTCAGCTCCAGCCATTGTGGCCACTGGGGGAGTGAACCAGAGGATGGAAGACCTTTATCTCTATCTCTTACTCTGCTACTCTGCCTCTCAAATAAATAAACAAATCTTGAAAAAAAAAAAATCCCTTCCCATCAGTGCCGGGGGTCACGGTTTGAGGGCCCCAGAATGGTGTGTGCAGAATGCTCTGGGCCTTGCGTTTCTCTGTGAACACCACTCACTGAACGCCGCCCCCGTCAGCGATGGAAGACGGGCACGCGGACGTGTAGGCCCCTAGCGTGCGCTCAGCCAGCCAGCGAGACGTCCTAGGTGAATCCCCAGTGCTAGGCAGGCCACGAGGAGCAGGTGCGAGACGCACCGTGGACGGGCTCAGGGGAGGAGTACCCACTGCCTGGACCCAGCAGTCTGCCATGCGGCTTGATGCTAAGTGAAAAAGCAGGACTTAAGGAGCTACCAGAGGAGTGGACAGTCAGCGCTGGACATGGACAGTCAGCAGTGGACATGGACAGTCAGCACTGGACATGGACAGTCAGCACTGGACAACCTCCGCGCGTGCTCACCAAAGGAAGGAAGACAAAACGCGGCCCGAGACGCCACATCACTATCAGAATGGCCACCGGGAGGCTAAGTAACGGCTCAGAGAATCTCTCAGAAGCACAGAGGAAAATACTGCTAGAAAGCTAACAATCCATCAGACTGGCAAAGTTACATTAGGGGGAATCCTGTTTTTACAAAAATGCTTATTTTATTTATTTAAAAAGCAGAGTTAGAGAGAAAGAGGAGGAGAGACAGAGAGCTATTCCATCCACTGGCTTACTCCCTAACTGGTCACACTGGCCAGGCTGGGGTTAGATCAAAGCCAGGAGCCGGGAGCTCCTTGTAGGTCTCCCATGCGGGTGGCAGGGGCCCAAGCACTTGGGCCACCTTCTGCTGCTTTCCCAGGCCATGAGGAGGGAGCTGCATCGGAAGTGGAGCAGCCGGGACTCACACCTGTGTCCATATGGGATGCTGGCATTGTAGGTGGTGGCTTTACCCGCTATGCCACAATTCAGGCCCCGCAGGAATGTTTATTAATTTAAGGAGATAGAAAGAGAAAGAGAGAAACAGGGAGTGAGGCGGGGGAGGGGGAGGGGGAGAGAGACCTTTCATCCACTGGTTCAGCCCAGAAACGGCCCTAAGAGCCAGGGCTGAGGCAGAACTCCATCTTGGTCTCCCATGCGATGGCAGGAACTCAGGAGTTCACCTCCACCTACTGCCCCCACCCCGAGCCCACCGGAGATACAAAAGAGCCCAGCCTCTGGGGTCTGGAGCCTGTGCCGCGTGTTCAACCTGTGCGCACGCTGGTGGTTGGTCGCTCACCTCTGCGGATACATTTTCTCTGAATAAATTAGGTCTGGCTGCAAGTTCGAACCCTGTCTCCTCTGTTTCTGCACCCCTCTCCCTCAGGCCAACTTCTGCCGCCGTCCCAGGCCATTAGCAGCAGGCAGGTGGATCAGAAGCGGAGCAGCCGGACAGCCATACGGGATGCGGGCGCCACAGGCAGAGGCCGCCATGACCCCAGCTTCCGACAGTAAAGGACCGTCAGGGATAAGTGCTTGTGAACAAACACAACACACACGTCGTCAGCTGAAGGGCCCCTGTCACCCGAAAACTCAGGGAGAGAAATAAAGGCTTTGGACAAAGATGGGAGGAGCAGGTTTCGGAGTGGCCTCGCGGGCAGAAAGGGGCCCACAGGCTCAGACAGGCGGTGACTCAAACAACTCCGTGTCTCCAACTTTGTGACATTTACCAAAATGCTGCTTGAATTAGTGCCTAGGAATGCAGGGCAGGCATGCTACCCAACGGGGGGGCCTGACTCTGCGAATCCCACGTGTGTGAAAGCTCAACCAGGACACACCAAGGAAGGTTAGAGTTCCGTTCCCGGGGGTCCTGCACACCTGTGCATAGTTCTGTCTGCCCGCGCAGTTTCTGCAAGATCCGAGAGCCGTTTCCAGTGTGGCACTCCCAGGCACAGACCCTCCGGGACCGGTGGGCGTGCCCCGCCGCATTCCTGCCACTGGCTGCAAGGCAGAACAGGTGCTGTGGACGACTTATGGGAAATACCTGCAACACACCCCGAACCGCACTCCCAGGAGGAAGAACTATGGTGCCTAAGGGCATGAGGATGGGCGCTGCAAATGGGGCGGGCCAGGGCCAGGGGCTCCAGGCAGCAAAACACAGGCAGCCCGGAAGGGGGCCTCGTGGCCAGGGGCTCTGGGCGTCTCTCCCGTCTTCCCAACCCACCGAACTTCTGGCACAGCTCCCTTTGTGCCAGAGGGAAGTTCAAGGGTCTGCCTGCCAGCATGCTTTAGAATCTGCCCCACACCCCTTCTTCATGGATGACAGGGAGGGCACGGGGAAGAGAAGGGGCCGGCCTGCCCCATTCACGGTTTCCACTGCAGCCATTCCCAATTAGACGGCTTAATTACAGACTGGGCTGCTCGGGACGCCAGCAGTGAGTAAACAACCAGGAAATGCAACCCTTCCGGGTCTCTAATTAGGCCGAGCTTGCCGGTACTGACTTCCTCACTCCTGACTTGGGAGACAGGACTGGGGTCTCGGGGGGTAGCACAGTGATTCCTTCTCTGGACGGCACTCCTGCCCTGAGCTGGAACAGACTCCCCTGACCCTTGAACTCTCCAAGGAAGGAACAGCACCTTCCCTCCTGGCCCGGGGCCACCAGGGCCATTAGCAACCATTTTTCTTTTTAACTGCAGGGTAGAGCAGCCAGACTCCAGGGCAAGGAGCCAGTCAGAGTCACAGAGGGCAGGATGTGTAACTGCATCTGAGGCTTGCATAACACGATGTCCTCAACTATCTGGGAATCCGGTCAAAAACAGCAGCGAGAGCCCCCGAGGATGCCCCAGCCCTGAAATGGCCCAGGATCCCCCAGACAGGAGCCCGGTAGTGGGAGTGATGGGTGGGAAGAGGTTAAGTGCCCATAAACAGAGACACACAGTGAGGTTGCCCTGGAGGCTGATAACCACCTACTAGAGAGGAACCAAAACCAGGGGAGTCCCCTGGCCAGGGAAACGGGAGCTGCTCCAGAGGCACCGTGGGCCGCAAAGACCAACAGACCAATCACAACCACAAACAGACGCGGGTGGGGCCGGCGCTGGGGCACTGCAGGGGAGCTGCCACCCGGGACACCACATCCCATAGTGAAGTGCCAGGACGCGTCCCAGCTCTCCGCTTCCGATCCAGCTCCCTGCTAATGTGTCTGGGAAAGCGGAGGAAGATGGCCCAAGTGGGAGACCCACATGGAGTTGTGGGCCCCTGACTTTGGCCTGGCCCGGCCCTGGTCATTGTGGCCACTTGGGGAGTGAATCAGCAGGTGGAAGATCTCTCGCTCTCTATCATTCAGATAAATAAATCTTGCCCCGAAAGTTTTTCTGTTGCTCTCAGCCCCGAGCAGCAGAAGCGGGGGTGCAGAACAGCCGATCTGGGCGGAACCATACAGCCAGCCCGGCCCTGCCAGGCGCTGGGAGCGGGACAGCCCCCAGGATTCTGCGTCACACAGAAGGCACCTCCTGCACCGCCAAGGGCTCAAGGCAGGGCGTGCTGAGTGGACGGCGGGGACGAGCCCCACCCGGCGTGACCTCAGCCCCGTGTTTCCACATCTGCTCCTGAGCCTCCCGCTCCGCGGCCAACAGTCACTGAGCAACAGCTCTGCCCCGAGAAACAAACTCGCTTCGCGCCTCCTCTTCCTCTGCCCACCCTGGAAACACGGGATTCCCCGGGCCCCTATCCCAGGCCAACTTCCCACGGCCAACAGTCATCATCCACCCCCACGGCCCACTGCCCCTCTCTAGATAATCTTCAAAGGAACCCATCCACCCAACGGCCTTCCAGGCCACACCCTGGATCTCGCACAGGAACCCACGACCAATAGAGTCGCTGAGCTCTCCTGGCCCCTCCCCAGGCCGGCGCTCACCACCCCCAGCCTGGCCTCCGCCCGTCCAGGGAAAGCCCCTCTCTCCTGTCCTCTTTCTGGGTGTAAGTGTAGCTGTTTGCTTTCTCTTGTATTTCCACACAGCAGAGACCATGTTCGACCTCTCTGCAGGGAAGGAAGTGAGCCACCCTTCTGCATCGTGCCCGTCTCTCGGCGCACCCTCCAGCTCGCCTCTTCCCGCTGATGCTCATGGGACACTGTCCCCGCGCAGGGCACCAGACTGGACCCTGTGCGGCGGCCAGCAGATCTAACTTCCTGTCTCACAGCCAAGGGTGCTGCAGTCCAGGAGGACAGGGAGACTGTGCCCGGGGCCTGGAGCTGGTGTGTGACAGAACCAACCAGCACCTCCACCTCCCGAGACGGCTAACTTCCGGTGTCCACTGGCCTGGGCTAAGGGCGGCCCAGACAGCCGGCCAAGCATTTTCCTACCTGTCTGAGCGTCCTGTGTGAGAGCCAGGCTGCAGCCAGCAAAGCAGGCAAAGACACGGCCTCTCCCGGGAGGCACCTGCCCAGCAAGGCCGGAGCGGACACACAGGTGAGGAGGCTGGACGCCCGCCTTCTCTGCCCTTACACGTCACTGCCCTGGTTCTCGGGCCTCTGAACTCTGACCGCCCAGGGCTTTCCTGGCTCTTGGGTCAGCAGAGAGTGGACCCTGAGAACTCCTGGCCTTGCAGTCCCGCACACCAGTTCCTATCAAGTGTCTCCTCTCGGGGCGCCACCAGCATCCCGCTGGCCCTGCCTCTCTGCAGAACCCTGACACGCCACGCTTTCCCCTCTAACACAGGGGGCGGCCTGCGGCAGACGGCACTCGGGCCCGGAGCCTTCCACCCCCACTTCCCTCCTGGAGATAACAGCTGCTCCGGGAGCTCTCGGGGGGCCCTGGGCGCACACAAGGCAGGGCTCACCCCCACCCTACAGGTAACGCAATGAGATCCGGGGTGACCGCCATACACGGTGTGCCACACCACAGGGAGTCGGACGCCCCTCAGTCCCCAGGCTGCTGAGCCAAGCCCCGGGAGCTAAGTGGCTTCAAGAACAGAAACAGGGGGCAGTGCTGTGGCATTGTAGGTTAAACTGCCTGCAGTGACGGCATCCCACATTGGCACCAGTTCGAGTCCCAGCTGCTCCTCTTCTGATCCAGCTCTCTGCCACGGCCTGGGAAAGCAGTGGAAGATGGCCCAAGTGCTTGAGCCCCTGCACCCATGTGTGAGACTCGGAAGAAGCTCTTGGCTCCGGCCTGGCCAAGCCCCAGCCACTGCAGCCATTTGGGGAGTGAACCAGTGGACGGAAGACCTCTTTCTTGTTCTGCCCCTCCTCCTCCTAACTCTGCCTTTCAAATAAATGAAATAAATCTTTTTAAAAAGAGAGAGAACAGAAGCACAGAAGACATCCCCTCCGAATCCTAGAGGCTGGGACTCTGCACTGCAGGTGTCGGCAGGGCTGCCGTGGGGGCAGTGTTCCTTGCCTGCTCCCAGCGTCCGGGCATTTGCTGGCAATACTCGGGATGCCGGGGCTTACAGAAGCAACCTCTGCCTGCACTGCCGGGGCCTGCTCCCTGTGTGTGTCTCCGTGCCCAGCCCCCTGCCCCCGAGAAGGATACCAACCCTGCTGGATGATGGGCCCAGCCTACTCTAGGTCCCCTCACCTTAACCATCACCTGTGCAGCAGACCTAGCCCCTTTCCAAGATCACGCTCTGAGGGACTCAAGGGTAGGACTTTTTTTTTTTTTTTTTTTTGACAGGCAGAGTGGACAGTGAGAGAGAGAGACAGAGAGAAAGGTCTTCCTTTTGCCGTTGGTTCACCCTCCAATGGCCACCGCGGCTGGTGCACCGCGCTGATCTGAAGCCAGGAGCCAGGTGCTTCCCCTGGTCTCCCATGTGTGTGCAGGGCCCAAGCACTTGGGCCATCCTCCACTGCCTTCCTGGGCCACAGCAGAGAGCTGGACTGGAAGAGGGGCAACCGGGACAGAATCCGGTGCCCCGACCGGGACTAGAACCTGGTGTGCTGGCGCCACAAGGCGGAGGATTAGCCTAGTGAGCCGCGGCGCCGGCCAAGGTTAGGACTTTCAAGTGCACTTGAGAGGGACACGGCTGAACCCCCGAGCAGCAACATACAGATCTGGCCAGGCTGGTTCACCCCCCAGCAGCACAGTCCTGGGAAAGCGAGCGTCTGGCCCAAACCAGTCGTAGAGGGTCGGTGGGGCGGACATCCAGGAGTGGGTGCTGGGGGCCTCTTATGGGCAACGGCCTCTGACCTCCCTTGGGAAGAGTCCTCCGTCACCCACAGCACGTGTCCAGGAGCTCACCATGGGACGCCCAACTCCCCAGTGTCTCGGCCCAACAAAGCCCTGGCAAGATGATAAGAGGAAGGAAAGACCCCGCGCACCTGCTGGAGAGGAGACACAGAACTGAGCTGAAGACGACGTCAGGGCAGCCTTCTCTGGGATCCTCCGCCCGTGAAGCAGAGACGTTTGAAAGCAAGGAGAGGCCAGCAGGGACCTGCTCAGATCCTGCTGGTGAAGCGTCCAAGCTTCATCCAAGCCACCCCCTCCCAAGTCGTGCCCCTCAGGGCTCCGGACCTCTCAGCATCAGCGACAGAGAGCTGGACGCCCCCCTAGAAGAGCTCCTTTCCAAAACACAACCAAAGCGCCCCCTCTCCTCTGCCTCACGGAGGCTTTCAGGTCACAGAATGTGGAAGGAGCCCTCAGGTCACGGAATGTGGAAGGAGCCCTCAGGTCACGGAACACAGAAGGAGCCCTCAGGTCACAGAACACGGAAGGAGCCCTCAGGTCACGGAACACGGAAGGAGCCCTCAGATCACGGAACACGGAAGGAGCCCTCAGGTCACGGAACCTGGAAGGAGCCCTCAGGTCACGGAACACGGAAGGAGCCCTCAGGTCACGGAACCTGGAAGGAGCCCTCAGGTCACGGAACCTGGAAGGAGCCCTCAGGTCACGGAACCTGGAAGGAGCCCTCAGGTCACGGAACGTGGAAGGGGCCCTCAGGTCACGGAACACGGAAGGAGCCCTCAGATCACGGAACACGGAAGGAGCCCTCAGATCATGGAACACAGAAGAATCCACCTCACGCACCTGCAGCTGATGGAAGCCTTCAGAGCAACCGTCTCCCCAGGTGGCCCACGCAAGAGCAGAGCTGAACCCACGGGTGGCCCACGTGCCCAGGGTCTCAGTCTGCACTGCCGGACCACGGGCGTGCATCACTCCCTCTCCCACGCCAGCACGGTCAGGAGTACTCAGCCCTGCTTGCAGACGGGGCAGCAGAGGCCGGGGCAGGTGAGGACCCAGTCCTGGCCACACAGCAGGGCACACGTGAGCTCAGCGTTCACGCCAGGACGCCTGTCTGCACGCCCAGCGTGGGTTCTGCTTAGACGACAGGTGCTCCTAGGCCTGCTCCTCCTGCGGCGAAGAGCACACAGGACTCCCACCCGTTCATGCTTCAGACAGGGAACCACGCCTGGAACCGAGCGAGCGTCACGGGAAACCCGCACAGACAACAGAGTGGCCACCACCTACGGCTTCCACGCACTCACACCACAAACGGATGCGTTCTGAACAAAGCAAAGCAGGTTCCTTCGTGGTAGGCAAACTCAGCTCCTGCAAACACTAAATTTTTCTCCATACTCTGAAAGATGATTTTATTTGCACCAAAATAAGGCTCAGCTTTCTCAGTCCTGACCTGGACGACTAAAGTAGGAACACAGAGAAATCTTGGGGGGGAGGGGGTGGCGGGGGGGGGGCCACAAAAACGTGAAAGGCTCCCCCTGAAATGCCACGCTGGAGAAGAACTCGCCGACGTGCCCGCGGGCGCCAGGCGGTGTGGCGTTTCTCTGCCGAGTCACAGTATCCAAGGGACACAGGTGGTCAGCAATGGAGGGTGGCTGACCGATTAGACAGGCCTAACTGCATAACCACCGTGGACACACAAAGCCGCTCTCTGGCAGTTTGGAAGCGCAGCCTCCCAGGAGGAGGTGGGCTGGGAGGGGGCTGCATCTCAGAGATAACCTGGGGGGGGGGGCTCCCATGGCCCCGTTACAGTGACCCACCCCCCACACGGGAAGCAGAATGGCGGCGCTGGCACTGCTGGTACTGGAGTGTGCGGCTCCCAGGACGGGCAGAGCGCTGGAGACACACGGCACTGGTTTACCCACGGCGCTCTCGGGCAGAGCTTTCACTGGCAACGCACGGTGTGAACTCGACCTCGAGCTCTAGGGGGTGCACAAAAGAAATTCAGGGGACAGACAGGGACGACTACGAGGAACCCACCACTTCCCAGGCCACAATACGGGTACACCCACCCGACTGCTGAAGTCAGGGCAGCCGACCGCAGCCTGGGGGAATGGGGTCCAGCAAAGCAGGACTCAAAAGCCGTCCACATGCGCCCAGAGGGGCTGGGGCGAGGCGGCTCCCAGGGAACCTGACACCTCCTCCTGCAGAGTCTGGGCCGACCCGGCACGGCACAGCGGCTGCCTCTGGTATCCCACAGCGAAGCTCCCGGATCTTCCTCCAAAACAATCATGCGAATCTGCACAGGAAAATCACGGTGACCGGCACATTCCAGGAAGCACACACCAACGTGGCGCTCGGCGCCACCAAAGGAAAACTGAAGCTGCCGCCCGGCTACCGCATCTCCGGATTAAATCAGCAGGCACCGTTCTGCAGGCTGACACGACCACCTCGGCAGAGACGGCACAGCCACATCCCCCAGGAAGGCAGAGGCCGCCGTGTTCCCGGACTGCAGCCACCAGCCGCACACCCCCGCCCAACCAGCTCAGAGAGCAAACCCTGGCACACCTGGCCCCAGTAGAGGGTCCCAGGAGGACCCCAGGTGTGTTTCAGATCTGCCGTGGGGACAGGACAGGAGAGCACAGGCAGAGCGAAGGCCCCCAGCCCCCCAGGGAGGCTGCCCAGATGAACTGCAGGGTGCCTGGGACATGGCCTTGGCCGCCCTTGATCCAGAAACTGTCCTCAGCCGCTGGGAGTGGCTGGCCAGGCAAGCCCTGGGAAGGCTGCCCAGCAGTCAGAAAGTGAGTTCATTCCTTCTGCGTAAGACACACTACTGCCAGGCAGCGGCGTTCTCTGGTTCTCGCAGCAGCACAGCCTCACCCTGTGTGCTGACCAGGATCGTCTGGCCACGGGGGCCCCAAAACCCAAACATCAGTGCCGCCACTCAGAGACAGAGAGAGTGACAACCCCAGGTGGGCCATCCCAGGAGGCCGGAGCCTCCAGAAGCCCAGGCCCTCCCATCGCAATGCGGCCCTCACATGGGTCTGAGCAGGGAGCCAGCAGTCACATACGCCCGCAGGGAGGAAGAGGCGAAGGGACCCTGACGCAACGAGGTCTCCCAGAAGCTGTCACACGACAGCTCCAGGCCCCCTCTCAGGAGTGGCCACACCTGGCAGCAAGGGCAGCTGGCTGAGGGCCCACAAGGAACCACCACCCTCACCTAATTAGCTGTGCACCTGCCACAGGCCTTGCTGGGGTCACGCACACACCACACTGGATTCCCATTGCAGAAGCGTGAAGGAGCGGCTGCTGTCTCCTGCCCCCGCCAGCTGAGGGCACCAAGGCACCAAGAGTGTAAGTGGCCTGCCCAGGGTCACACAAGCCAGCCCAGGGGCCCCTCCTGGGCAGAAGTAGGGCGGGGAAGAGTGCTAGGAGGTGACAGATCTAGGAGGGATGCTCTGGGGGGCCCCTCACAAAGAGGGGCCGTGGCAGAGCGACCCTCGGTGAGCAGCCAGTGAGGCAGCCGTCCAGTCCTCCCTTCCTGCACGGAGCTCTGCTGGACTCTCTCGAGGCAACAGCCCCGGGTCCTGGCTGACACCCTTTAGGGGCGCCGGACCTGCCAGCACTGGGATCATCAGGTTTGCTAAGTGCACACTGGAAGGAGAGCTCTTGGCGCATTTCCGACGTGTTGATTTGCGGTAATGAGCCCTGATGTCATCAGCCGTGTGGTCCTGGCATTGGGGCACTGCGGCTGCATTTGCATATGAAGGAACAAGGCTGAGGGGCCTGTCAAAATATTTCCTGACAAGGCACAGTTGGCAGAGAGCGTGTTCCCAGGACGCAGGGGCGGCTCTTTGTTTTGATGGGCTGTGGCTGCTGCCACGCGGGCTCATGCATTCTACCCTCCCTGCAAAGGGGCTGGGCCAGCACGCAGGCCTCGCTGCAAATAATGAGGGCGCAGGATGGGGAAGCGAGGCCGGTGTTGCCATGGCGGCACGGCAACCCATGGTCACGTTCCACCGAGGACCAGCATGCCGCACCCATGCCGGTGAATGAGCACAGTCCCTCCGTGAGTTAAACGGAAGCATCACTCGCCACAGCTCCCTTGAAGCAGCCACTGCGCCTTTATCAAACACAGGTTCCCACTGTGGTGGATTTGCTACATTGTAACATGATGCGGAAAAATAAACACTGCAAACCCTATCTTGAACATCTTTGAAAAACAGCCACAGGAAAATGTTGAGAAGAATTCCACCAAAACGCTAGCAGTGAAGCGAGATAAGACTCTGGGTTTCCAAGCCAAAAAAAAAAAAAAATTTTTTTTTCAATGTGTGTTTTATCTGGCACAAAAATCTTTCCACAGTCCTCTATTTTGAGGTCTCCTATTTGTGCATTTTTAACCTGCAGGAGTAAAGACCGAATGCAGTGAGGTTTTCCTACGAAGGAAGGAGGCAGCTGATACCCGCTCTTTCGCTTTCAATAAAGCATGCGAGGAACGGCTGCTTCCTGCCTCCGTGAAGCCCACTCGCGTCCCGTTCCCGACAGTGGTTTCCGCCTCATCCAAGTTCTCACGATTTCGGGTGTTCCCACAGAAACCCTAACTTCTGGGTGACGGGCACACTGAGTGCCCCGATCCGCTCACTACACACTGGATGCGCTGGCACCTCACGGTGGGCCCACGACGCAGATAGCTGAGCCAGGTCTCCACTGAAAATAGGATTGGATGTTTAAACTAGCCTTTTAAGAACCCTCAGGTGGCCCCCACGCTGGGTACCTGCACGCCTGTGCTGTGCCCACCTTCCTCCGGGCCCTCCCGCAGGCCTGCTCACCTCATACCAGACCTGAGGGGCCCGCCCTCACCCCACAAGGCAGCACCATGCTCCTGGGTTCCCAGGGCACTCCCACCTGCCGCCTCTTCTGCATGGGGCCTGGTTTCCAGGCTTCCCTTCTGTCAAGCCCATTCCCAAACATGGTCGCAAGGACCTCCTCTTCTCTAGCTCCCACCCGGGGTCCCGGTGCGACCTGGGTCCCCACCCAGTGTCCCGGCACCTGGTCGTCACAGGCACCAGCACCTCTACCACAAACAAGTGCTGGGCTCTCGTCCAGTCCTTGTCTGGGAAGGGGCTGTTGGTGCTAAGTGGCACCCAGTATGGGGCCTCATGTGTGTGGCCTGGGGGCTGCTCCCGTCCCACCCACCCCTGAACAGCCCTGGTGTCGGCGATGAGCATCCGACTTACCTTGAACGCCCCTCTGCTCCCACCAGACGCACATGCAGGTCACCAGGGCACAGGACGGGGCTGGAACCCAGCCCCCTGCCCGTCCGTTCCCTTCCATACGCCTAGGACACCACTTCCCCTCCTAAGTTTGTGCTCCTAGAAGGGCAAACCTCTTCCTGCTCCCAGTCAAGAAGATTCCAGGGCACATTTTTTTAGTTCTGACCTTGTCCGCATCTCCCTTTGGCCAGAGCTCAATCACAACACACAAACCCCTGGGAAAAGTCTCCAGGAAGAACATGAGTCCAAGCACTGAGCCATCGCGAACGAGGAGACAGAAGCCTCGGTGTGGGGACAGGGACTCGCTGGGGCACAGCAGGTTACGGGAGCGCCCTAGGGTGCACAGGACACAGCATCACTGCATGCTGCCCCACCCCCACCCCATCACCAGCAAGACCCAGCAGGGGCAGACTCGGCACCGAGATGGGACATGGGCTCACCCAGACTGAGGACGCCCTGGCTGGGGCCAGGGGCAAAATCCAGAGAACGTCTCCCCCTCGGGAGACAGGCTGAATCGGAACCCGCGGCGCCAGCAGTGACAACGGCCCAGGGTGTGGCTTCCCAACTGAAGACAGCTCGGTTTGAAACTTTAAGTGAACAATGGAGATAAACCCCATGCGCCACCTGGCTTGCCCAAGCTCTGCTGGATTTCACGTAGTAACGCCCACAACGGGACCTCCTAGACCAGGCCAAGACCCACAGCTCCAGGGCCGAATCCAGCCCACGGCCCGCTGTTGTAAGTAAAGTTTTACTGAACCATGGGCCCCCGCCACAGAGGCTGCACCCTCCACAGGGCCCTCCCGTGCTCAGCTCTGCACTGCCCCTGTGACCTAGACAGTACCTTTCCCTCCCAAAAGGATGCGCTTCACCTCATTCAAGTCACTCTTTCTAAATGACTTTATTATATGAGCAGTATGTGTTCACCGAAGGAAAGGGAAATAGCTGTTAACAGGAAAAATTAGCTGTGGTGGCCAACCCCTGAGACACTCACATCCCATATCCCCCACCTCCAACCAGCTCCCTGCTACCGTGATCCCGGGCAGGCAGCTCGCCATGGCTCAGGGGAGTCCCTGACACCTGTGTGGGACCCGGACGCAGCTCCTAACCCCTGTTCAGCCTGGCCCAGCCCTGGCCACTGCGGACATCGGAGTAGTGAACCAGCAGGTGGAAGTTTTGTGTGTGTGTGTGTGTGTGTGTGTGTGTGGGGAGGGGGGTGCACCTCCCTTTCAAAACAGCAACAACAAACACAGCTAAAACGTACCATGTTACCATCACATTCGTATGTTCTTCCAGATTTCTAAGTACATACACACACACACACACACACACACACGTCTGAAGCTGTGAGCCAGGCACTGCTCTGAGGGCCTTCGCTGGGCCCCCATATTAGTCAAGCAAGCCAACGTGCAGGGGTCAGTGTGCCAGCCTCACTCGGCTATTTCAGTCCACCGCACACCATGGACACAGACATGAGGTTTACGTATTTCTCCCAATTCTAAAGCAACAAATCCTCCTCTGTATCCCACTCTCCGACCGCCCTTCCGTGGGCCGTATTTCCAGGCTGGATGCGACAACGGTCTTCACGCTCTGGTCACGCGCCGTCACAGCGCCCTCCTGACGGCCTGGGGCACGCACGCTCCCACCAGCACGGCGCACGGCCTCCTCAGCTCCTTTATCCCAGTTGGCACCTCAGGAAGCCCTGCCGTGCCCAGCAGACCATGTCACAGCCGACCCCACGCCGTGTCAGGCCCCAACTCATCTGCCCCCAGTTAGGTTGCCGTCGCTTTTTAGATTTTTTGTTTGTTTTTGTTTACTTGAGAGGCAGCGACAGACACAGAGACCCATCCGTATGTTCACTCTCCAAATGCCTCCGACAGCCGAAATCAGACCAGGCTGAAGCCAGGAACCAGGACTCAGTCCTGGTCTCCCACGCGGGTGGCACGGAGCCAACTACCGGAGCCACCTCTGCCATCCTCCCAGGGGCCCGTAAGTAGGAAGCTGCCGTAAGCAACCGGAGCCCAGACTCAGACCCAGGGACTCCGCAAACGAACCTCCTGCTGTCCTGACCACCAGGCCAAATGCCAGCCCTGATGTCACCTCCCAGCTGCCTGTCAGGTTAAAGCTTCTAAAAAGTAAAACCTGTCCACCTACGCAGGTGGAAAGACCGCACCCGCACAGCAGTCTTCCCAGGCAGACCACAGCAGCGCCCGGCTTCACAAGAAACGCACCTTTCTCCCAGCCGCCAGCCCCAGCCCCAGCCCCAGCCCCGGCCACCCAGGCTTTCCACCGCCCAGGGTGCGCAGCTGTCTGCCTCTCACAGCCCCAGAGCTGGAGCCCTGCGGCGCCCTGTCCTTAGCCTGAGGCATCCACACCTGGTGGCAGGTAGAGACCTCCGGTCGCGGACACAAAGGGCATCGAGTTCAGAGTCTCAGGGAAGCACCCGCAGCAGACCAGAGAGCCCCCCTCCATGACCTCGGCAGGATCTGAACCTCCTCCTTCCTCCCTCAATCCATACACACAAACAATACACCCCCCGCCTCGTTCATACGTGTGCACACACTATACAGCCCAAACCTGCACGAGCAGAAATGAAGTTCTACCTGGAATATTCTAGAGAGGAAAGCGGAAGGAGAGCGGCAGGTGGCGAGACAGGATTGCTCGGCTGTCCTGCAAACCGCAGAAGGGCTCCTGGAGCCTGCTGTCGCTGAGGCCCACACCCCTCACACACAGAGCCTAAAGACACACGGGGAAGAGCTCCAGCCGCCTTCCCCAGAGCAGAGGGCAGCCACCGGCCAGGTTTTCTTCCCCAGCTCCACAGACACACACACACCAGAGAGAGCAGAGCAAGTGTGGCCGGCGCAGAACAAGGCTGCAAAAACAGCCAAGGCAAAGCATTCGCTCCGTGCGGAGAAGTCTCCTTTCGGCCGAGCCCCCCGCGGGATGGGGGCTGCAGCACTGACGCTGGGCCGGCCGCCGTCGGTGCCAGATCCCCCAGTGCAGCTTCCAGGCACGCGCGGTGTGATCTAAGGTATCCGTGGGAAAGCCTGTAAAACGGAAACAGAAAATACCCCTTCTGGGCACTCTACCTTATTAACTACGACCTTCGCTGCATTAAGAGCACCAAGTGAGCCATAAATACGGAGAACACGACGCGACTCCGAGAACTCGAGTTGGACACCCATGACTGCGGCGGCAGAGGGCAGAGATGTGTCGCCCGTTCTGAGCACGCGTCTAGGACGAGAGGAGGAGTGAAGCTTCCCAAGTCCAGAAGCGGCCTGCAGTTTCGTCACGGGCCTCCAGCATGGCACCCCCACCCCACCAGTCACCCAAGGCCTGTGGGCACCACCCCGTGGGGGCCCAGCAGCACGGGGACAGGAACCCAGGAGGGGCTGGGCTCATGTCGTCCCCAAACCACAGACCAGCCAACCTGAGCCACCCGAGCAGAGCAGGTGACCTCCACTAACCTGCCATTTCCAGATTGACTCATTCCCGTCCCTACAGCGAATCTCGACCGGAGGCCGACGCCCACAGGCCCCTGGGCGGGGCCCCACGGGGGGGGGGGGGGGGGGTGTCAGCCTGCAGACCCTCCGCTCGGAGGCGGTGCCGCCGCCATTTGTTTAAAACCACCAGAGCGGCAGCAGCCGGACAGCACCAACCAGCGGGGAGACGGTCTGTCCCGGTGGCCTCTCAGCTCTGCCATCAACCCAACTCCAGAACACCCCCAAGTCCAGCCGTGCCATTGCTCCGGACTGCCTGGTTCCCTCCACCGTGCAGGAAGCAGCGGCCTCAGGCCACTGAGACATCAGGCCTTTCCTGGTCCGAAGCCGTGAAGCAGTGCTGACCTCTCGCAGACACGAGGAATCGCACAACCTGCTCCTTACTGGGCTGCCCGGCCGGCTGTGCTTCCTGAATCCTCGCTGCAGAGCGGAGTCTGGGGTGAAGTGGGCAGTGCTGGGGACAGCTGGCACAGCCGAACAAATGACCCCCAAGGCCTGTGTGCACGCGCGGAGAGCCGCTGCCTCTGGCCTGGCCCAGGCCCCCAGTCTTACAGGCTTTCAAGGCTGACATTGGCCAAGGGGTCAAGGGCATGGTTAGTCCACCAACAGCAGCAAGTCGGCTCCTGGGGTCCAGTCCAAGAAGCACAGGCACAGGGAGAGTCACTGATTTTTTTTTTTTTTTTTTTAAAGATTATTTATTTGAAAGGCAGAGTTACAGAGAGGCAGAAGCAGAGAAAGAGAGAGAGAGAGAGAGAAAGAGAGAGAGAGAGAGGTCTTCCATCTGCAGGCTCACTCCCCAGATGGCCATAACGGCCAGAGCTGTGCTGATCCGAAGCCTGGAGCTTCTTCCAGGTCTCCCATGTGGGTACAGGGGCCCAAGCACTCGGGCCCTCTTCCAGTGTTTTCCCAGGCCATTAGCAGGGAGCTGGATCGGAAATGGAGCAGTCAGGACTCGAACCAGAGGCCACATGGGAAGCCGGCACGGCAGATGGCAGCTTTATCTGCTAAGCCGCAGTTATACTAACTTATAAAGTTACAGTAACTTACACAGTCTTAGCATTTACGCTCTCATGTAAGCTAATGGTAACAAAGATAAAATACACTTGCATATCCTTAACTGTGCTCTGTGTCTGAACTCTGCATGTGAAACGTGTGTGAGGAAGCAAAGGCTGGGAAAAGGCGGGCAGCAGCCAGCGGAACTGGACACAACAGACTGCGACCCCAGGGCGCACGGCTCCCGGGCACTCAGCGGAGCAGGTGTGCAGCCTGTTCTAATCCTTCCGCACCTGCAGTGCAGGGAGACACACAGGAACCAGCAGTGAGGACCCAGGGTGGGGAGAGGGCATTCCGTCTCCATGGGCTCTGTATCTGTGGATTCAACCAATCGTGAGCGGGAAACATTTGGAAAGCAACACTGTGTCTGTACTGAACACCCACAGACTTCGGTCTGTGTCATGGTTCCCTGAATGCTGCCAGTGGAGCGGGGATTCTCACACACACACACACACACACACCCCTGATCACGCACAAGCAATCCAGAGACAACGGGAAGCGTACCGGAGGCGGTGGACGTGCGCTGGCTACGTGCACGCCCTGCATCCACCCTGCACGTGAGGGACTGGAGCATGGGGCACCCGGGGACGGCTGTGTTTGGAACTCTGAATCCCAGCCAGAACACAGTCAGAAAAACATCACAGGAACTCATGGACATGATGGATTACAAATCGCAGGAGCAAAACCTGTGTGCATCAAAGACTCAATTTGTACACGCCTCCGAGACGTGTGACTGCACGGACCTGAACCTGTCTGACGTGCATTCTTCTCAGGATTAGGCATGTTACACACTCCTGGCTGACATGTGCAATGTCAGTCATTCGGCTCATTCCATCTACCCCCTCTGCCCCTCCCAACCCTCACCACCACGGGGCAGACTCAGCTCCCGAATCAACACCTTAACATTCAGGTGTGAAAGGGACCATCTACACACCCCAGTACCACGGCAGCCACTTAATAAAAAATCTGACTTGAGTGCTTAGGAAAAGAAATACCCACTGAAGGCAAGCACACAGTTCTACTCAAACTGGTAGGCAGCTCACACAAGTAGAGGCTGTTACCCAAAAGCACATGACTGTACGGAAAAGTAAAAGCAGCAAGCACCATGCCGACTTGGGGTTAACAATTTCAGCCACTACCCTAACCTTTCTCAAAACTGTTGTAGAAAGCGTAACACTCCGTGCTCCGGACAGGACAAATCCAATACTCCGGACATTTTAACCTAGTTTTTAAAAATTATTTTAACGGCTGTGGCTCATCTAATTCATGCGTATCTGTTCTGTATTTTAAGATTCTTTTACCCCAACATTACAATTAATCCTTAAAATTACATTCCCCTGGGAAGACCACTTGAGCCAAAAATGAAAGCAAATGTTTCCCCAGTTCCTGCAGATTCTCAAACTATGAGCCCCGCCCAAGCCCTGGAGAGCTGGTATGACATTCAATTCTCAATTTATTCTAAGTCTTAAAAAAAGGGGGGGGGGGCGCTCATGTGTTCGTTTTACGAGCATCTCCAGGGACGGTAACAGTTATGCAATACGTCCATCCATGCACTTAGCCACACAACACAACTCACTTCTCTCCCAGGCTTCTCCTAAGCTACAAGTGATTTTGAAAAGCACACACCTAGGATTCACTCCTACTCTTTAATCTTCCGAAATCCATGCAGAGCAAAAACACTGACCCCCGGGGCTGCTCTGTGCTGGGCACGGAAAGAAGGCTCCCGGACAGGGGGAGACCCCAGCCAGCACTGGCAGGAGGAGCCCGGGACGCCTCCCTCCAGCCAGCATGTGCTGTGTTTTTGGTTTTGTTTTTAATTTTTATTTATTTATTTGAGAGGTAGACTTACAGAGAGAGAGACAGACAGAGAGAAAGATCTTCCATCCTCTGGTTCACTCCCCAAACAGCCACAAGTGGAGCTGGGCGATCCAAAGCCAGCAGTTTCTTCCGGGTTTCCCACCCGGGTGCAGGGGCCTAAGGACTTGGGCCATCTTCTACTGCTTTCCCAGGCCATAGTGGAGACCTGGATCAGAAGAGGAGCAGCTGGGACTCGAACCAGCGCCCATATGGGATGCTGGCACCACAGGTGGAGGCTTTAGTCCACCCCGCCACAGCGTGGGCCCCCACCTGCGTGTTTCATCTAAGGGGTCTCATGAAGCTACGGTCAAGGGCGAGCAGGTGGAAACAGCATCGCTAGGTCAGGGGTCACGAACATTTCCCACTCCTCCCCTTCCCCAGCCACTGTGCACACAGCGTCTGTGGTGTTAGCGATGGACCTCAGCAGGCTTAAACACGCATGTTCTCACCGGAACAGCCGTTTCATCAATGAAGCCAGAACAGCTGTGGCCTGAATTGCCCTTCGTTTCTTCCCTTATGAATTCTGCCTTTGGCTGGGGAGTTTTTCTTATTGCTCCCTCACAACTCTTTACATAGGAAAGACGCTCACTTCTCCTGCACTGCAAACACTCTCCCTAGCCTTTCGATTCTGTTTCCTGTGTCTGTGCCGTGCAGAGGCTGTTTGGCCGTTCAGACAAGATCCACACAAACCAGTTTATATTTTCATCTCAGCGTCCCTTCAGAGCAAACACAAACATTTAAGAAGATTTATTTTTGAGGAAGGGATCCTATCTTTGGAACGGCTATAGGCAGAAAAAAAGGAAAGAAAAAAAGAAAAACAATCATTTGACCTAGTTTCACAATAAGTCAGCTCGCCAAGGGACAGGACGCATAGCTATCCTGTGAGGTCAGGGAGGCAGGCGAGAGCTGGCCCCGTTACCTTAAAATACTTTCTCTGGACACGAAGACACAGGCTGCCAAGGCGCGGAGATAAGAACAATGCCAAGCACGCGCCTGGATCCACGTTCACAGATAAATTTAGACAGAATGTAATAAATCCTCTGCTGGAAGCACCCGCGGGGCAGGGCTCTGGGAAAACATCTCGGCTGTGTGAGTACAGCACGAGCCCATTCCAACGGGCGGTCATCTGAAATCACCCTGCATTAGCAAGGCCGGCCACTGCTCAGCGCGGCCCGGCGAGACCATGCCAGGCAGGGGGGCCGCAGGGCGGACACGGCGGAGAGATGGCTCTGAGGTCGGCTGCGCCGAAACCTGTGCACATCCCTGGGAGGGGGAGGGGTCACGCGCACCTGTGTGGGTCTGCTGTGACGAGCAAGCACAAGCCATGGCTGCACGTCCCCCGCAGGGCGTGACCGCCGGACCGGGCACCTGTATCCCTTCACAGTCGGGGCGGCTGTGGCCACCGGCATTTTATTTGAAGTGATGATGGAAGAAACAAAAGCAGAAAAGCCTCGGGGAGCACGCTGGATCTGAGCTCCCCCAGCACAGGCATGAGCGGACTGGGACGGAGGCCACAGGGACCAGATACAGAGTCATGCTCCGAGTGGACAAACCTGCGAGTTAAACAATTAGCAGCCCCGGAAGCAAACGCAGCTCCCTAAGAGGAAACCCCCAGCCGCCCTCGGCCCCCAGCGTCTGGTTCTCTCTCACACAGAGGGACCCACGGTGGATGGTGGGTGAGTCACCCAGTGTCACCTCTTCCCCGAGCCCATGAACACGAGGGCGTCTGCTCCTGACCCCGGCACAGTGCATTCCGGAGCCCCCCGGCCCTGGGAGGGGACAGGAGCTGATGCACATTCCTGCAGGGACCCTGCACACTCCAGGCGCAACTGGAGCCGCTGAACCGCTGAGCTCTGTCACCCCGAAAACCCTGCAACGCCGGCCCACGGCTCTGAGGCTGAGAGCCGGGCCCCTCCGCTCTCGCTCGTTCTCCCCCTGAGCTGCCACGGCCCCCTTCCACCTCCCCAGAGACAAGCCTCCCCGCACAGGACCTTGGCACACGCCGCTGCCTGCGGGGTGACACACGTCTCTATCCCCACTGAGACCTGGAGGAGGTGCAGTGGCTCCTGGGTCACCAACAGCCCCTCCTGCTCCTTCCTGAGGCCAGCACCAGCCACTTCCTGAGCGCACCCCTCCCAGGTGACTCTGCCCACTGCTGCCTCCCCCTTCTGAAAGCCAAGTACCCCGAGGCTAGAGCCCGCAGGCAGCCTCCCACATCAGCTGCTCCGCAGGGTGCCCAGTGCGCTCGCAGATGGCCAATAAATGTGTGAAGAATGAATAAACGAACAGACATCAGCAGAGGAAACAGGAGGTTGGGGGAGATGCCTCCGTGACTATGTGGCCGGCACACACACACACACACACACACGCACACACACGCGTGAGAAAAATCACGGCGAACGCGCTGACCCATCCACAACATGCCCGGCTGACAAAGGGCTCCAGCAGGCCAGGCGTCCGCCGAGCCGCCTGCGCGGCAGATGGACGAGGCCGCCCGCGGAGGCCGCAGCACCGCTCCCTGCTAATTACAGCCCCTGCTCCGAGGGCGGCAGCAGCACCAGCCCCGCACCAATTAGGTGCACTCACAAAGGAATAGTTTAAAGTAATTACCAGTTTGCTTTACTCCTGCACAGATCACCTGAAACCGTGGGCCACGAAGCACATCTTCCCCTTCCGTTTCCATCTGACTCCCATCACTTTCAGGGAGAGAAAGGGGGGACGCAGACGGGAGATGCCGTGGTATCTGGCTCGGGATTAAGAAGAGGACAATGTGTGGTCCTGGATCACAGTGCGTACTGAAGCAGGCGCGGTGCTTCTGGGTGGAGGAAGCCGAGGGGCTGGTGCACGGGCTCCTGACACCCGCGTGGTGTACGCTGGGAGAGCGTGCTCACGGGGGGGGGGGGGGGGGGCTTACTGCCCCTGGCAGTCCACTCAAGCTCTGCGGCATGGACACACCAGTGGACCAGCGTTTGTCGGTTCTGAAGGGTCACAGGGAAACTCACACATAGCCCAGGAGCCTGGGCAGCTGGGTGCAAGTCACCCACCATGGGGTGGCAGTTTGAACACGTGCAAAGGCAGAGACCACGCCACAGATCACTGGAAGGGTCGGCACTCAGGACCCTGCCCCAGAGAGCGCATTACCATGGACATGAGTTACTGCTGGCCCTCCCATTATGCAAACGCATTCTATGCAAGCCGCGGGCACCTGGGCCCCACTTCAACCAGGCTCCATCCTATCAGATCAGAGGTGCCATCAATTAACAGGCACCTGCAGGGACAAGAAGACACAAACCCTGGCCTTGAGTCCCTACTGCGTCCCTGCCAGCACAAGGAACCCCCCAACACCAAAGAAAGCACACGGGGCTTCCCAGGAGAGAAACCCAAGAAAAATAAGCAATTTGGAAGACAAAGTTGTGAAATCGTGCTCAGATTAAAATTACAATGGGGAAATAAAGCCAGTCTGATTGTTCTCCCAGAGACTGTAGCAGATGGAGTAATTCTCCAGGCAGGAGGCCCACACGCCTGGTTCAGGACTGCCTCCTGAGACAGGAGGGGGCTGCTGCACCACCACCACCACCACCACCCCCCTCCAAGTCACAGAACAGTGCCCCAGGGATCCAAAGCTGGGACAGAGGGCAGGTGGCTGCTTGAGACAGCGGCATCCCACATGGGGGCGCCGGCTCCACTTCTGACCCAGCTCCCTGCTAATGCAGTTCATGGGAGGCAGCAGGTAATGGCTCAAGTACCTGGGTCCCTGCCCCCTTGTGGGAGACCCAAACTGAGGACCAGGCTCCTGGCCTTGGCCTGGCCCAGCCGTAACCACTACAGACATCTGGGAGGTGCACCAGCAGATGGAAGATGGATCTCTCTCTCTGTGCCTTTCAAATAAAATGAAAATCTTACACAAATTTTAAACCAGAACAAAGGAGAAAGGTTCTCTCCCTCTGCTATGAAATTGAATCGCATTTATAGCTGTTGAATGCCCTTTAAAGAAAGGCAACACTGACAGCAGACCCCGACTGTAGCGGACACTCAAGGCTGTCCCCTGCTGTCACTCCGTGGCACGCATGGAGCTGTTCACGCCACCTGCTGCCTTCCACAGGGGACACCTGAGCACCTCTGGACTCCCTGTCCACAGAGCACACGCACAGCCCCGAGCTGCAGGCCAGCCCAGAGCCAGGCAGGCAGGCACAGGAACCCGGGCGGCACCCCTGCCCCCAGGTGCACAACTGCAGGGGGTCACTCCTTAGGCGACCTCGAGGCTGCCCTGAGGATGAAGCTGACCCTGCCTGGGTCTTCCACTCACTGCAACCTCCTGAGCTCTCCTGCCCCCCACAGCCAACAACCGTGACTGACGACCCAGGAAGAGAGCTCTGGGAGCGGCCTCACCAGGACCACGACCACCGGCGGCAGGTGCTGTGGTGCAGCGGGTGAGGCCACGGCCGGCCACGCCAGCATCCCGTATCGAGGGCCGGTTCTCCAAGTCCTGGCTGCTGCACTTCTGAGGCAGCTTCCCGCTCACACACCTGGGAAAGCAGCAAAGACGGCCCAAGCGCTTGGGCCCTGCCATGCACACGGGAGAAACCTGGACGTTGTTCCCGGCTCCTGGCTTCGGCCGGGCCCAGCCCCAACCATGGCAGCCATTTGGGGAAGGAACCAGCGAAGCATTCTGTCTCTCCGTCCCTCTGCCTTTTAATTAAATTTAAAAAGTCTCTTTTTGAAAAAGACAACTATCTAAAATAAGTCAAAAAAGAAAGAAAACCGCCAAGCCCCCTGCAGTAAGCGTGCGGCAAAGTGGCAGCGCTCGTGCGGGGAGCTCAGCCGCTCTCACCCCTGCTGTGACATCACCACCACCGCTCTCACCCCTGCTACACCACGGATGATGCACAGTCAGGCGCTGGGGTGTAGGAGAAGGGAAGGGCAGAGGTCAGAGTGCCTTCGTGACACCTGTCTCCCCCAGGCCTCCTGCAGACCACACTCAAGCCCCCAGCAGCCACACATCACAGAAAACTGCTCCTGTCCCCCAGTGAGACACACACAGAATGACGACAGCAACAATCCTCTGGTCGCAGGCCAAGCGGCAGCCAGGCGCCAGGAGCCAGGAGCCCTCGTCCTCTCCCGGCTCCGCTGTTCTCTGGGTCCAGGCTGGGGAAGGGTCGCAGAGCCAGGCAACGCCTCTGGGCAGGTTCAGCCCCCCACAGCCTCCTTACACCTCTGGGAGACACAGTGCTGCTGGCCCCTGGCACGCAGAACCCCTGCCACGCCCACGGAGCCGGTGACTGGGCTCAGGATCTGCAGTACGGGCGAGGGGAGGAGACACAGTGGAATTTTACAGACAGCCGTAAAGCCAGCCTGCTCGGCACTGGCGGTCTCCCTGTGAGACTCGGGGGTAAAGCTGTGCACCAGAGACAGGAGGAAGCCCAAGGCACAGCAAGGGGACATCTGGGGGAGTCACAGAGCCGCACACCTCACGGTCTGTGTGCAGGAGACCAGAGTCCTAAAACGCCAATCCGCGTCTAAAACAGCGCCCCCCACGAGGCCCTGGGGTCAGCTCCAGGAGGCCACGGGCAGTGCGTTCCCGAGTCAGCGTGAACAGACCAGGGTGCATACTTGGTCCAACAGTTTCAGAGGAGCAGTGTTTGTTTTGGTGGAACACAACATCTAGATCTTATCTATGCCTAAGACATCCTAGAATACTAATAAAACCTCAAAGAATGTTCCCATCACAGCGTGCCGCAGCCTGGGAACGCACACCCTGCACCGCACAGCAGCCCACTCCCCCTCACCCCGTCCCCCAACCCCAGAAAGCTGCTGGGGAGCCTACATCCAAAGTGGGGTGCACATAGCCCTGGGTGAGGTGCCACTGAAGGGGGCCTCGCAAGGCTGGGGGTCTGCCGTGGTCTGGATGCCATCTGGCTCCTGAACTCATGCAGGACGTTAAACCCCAAAGTCCTCCGTCCGTCCGCGGTGCCGAGGGGGCGGGAGCTCACTCGGAGCACGGTGTTTAGTTATGGGGCCGCGGGGGAGGCACTCAGAATGCGCTTGCTGAGTCAGGGCCCAGCCTCTCACTATGTCCTGGATTGCCAGGGGATCACGTCTCTGTCCACACTGCACTGCCACCCTCTGCCATGGTCAGTCATCAGAGGCCAAGCCAACAGCACTGCCCAAACTTGCACTTGAACTTCCCAAACTGGGAGCTACACCAGCCTCTCTTCTCTGTAAAGCTGGGGTTGCCTTGGGCATTGCACTGCAGTAACAGAAAGCTGACAAATACACAGCCCGACCCCTGCAAGTGGGCTCCCGTCCCCCTGCAAGCAAACGGCCAGGCTCCCAGGAATTCACCCGACACCAGAACACAGCCCGACCCCTGCAAGTGGGCTCCCGTCCCCCTGCAAGCAAACGGCCAGGCTCCCAGGGATTCACCCGACACCACAACACAGCCCGACCCCTGCAAGTGGGCTCCCGTCCCCCTGCAAGCAAACGGCCAGGCTCCCAGGAATTCACCCGACACCAGAACACAGCCTGACCCCTGAAGTGGGCTCCCGTCCCCCTGCAAGCAAACGGCCAGGCTCCCAGGGATTCACCCGACACCAGAACACCCATCCCTCCGTCCTGGGCTCCGTGTGTCTCATGACTCCTGGGAGGAGTGCCAAGGGTGACATACACAGCCCCACCTGACAGTACAGCACGCCCTGGGCACAGGCTGCCCCACCACACTGCCTCCCAACTACAGTGGGGCACTGGACACTAACACTGCCCAGCTCCTCACACGCCGGTCCTCTGTAACATCCCCGTTTCCCGCCAGGAGTGCCCGCAGCATGGTCTGGGGGGTGCCCCACGCCAGGCCCAGGATGGAAGGCTCTGGACCTGCAGGCACAGACCCAGCTGGCCCCAACGCTGCCACTCGGGAGCCTGCCCAAGTCCTCACGGATCTGCACCTGCTGCTGCACTCACGGGAAGGAGGGGAGCAGTCAGCCCTGTTCTCCCTGCCGGTCTCAGAGGCCAGGTGAGAGCACGCGTGTGAAGCCGGCCTACAAACAGGTGGGGCACGGGAGAGAACTGCTGCCTCTGCCCTTGAAGTCCTTTGGCCCCTTCTACCTTGCAGGGCTGGGCTCAGAATCAGCTGCAGGGGCCAGCACTGTGGCCTCCGTCTGCAGCACCAGCATCCCTACGGGCACTGGTTCAAGTCCCTGCTGCTCCACTTCCAATCCAGGGCCCTGCCTGGGGAAGCAGCAGAAGGCGGCCCAAGTGCTTGGGTCCCTGCACCCATGTGGGACACACAAAGGAAGCTCCTGGCTTCAGATCAGCCCAGCTCCAGCCAACGCAGCCATTTGGGGAGTGAACCGGCAGATGGAAGACACCTCTCTCTCTCTCTCTCTCTCTCTCTCTGCCTCGCCTTCTCCTCTCTGTAAGTAAGTAAGTAAACATCTGCAGAAGTGCAGGATTCACCCTGGCGGCCGATCATGTTTGGAGAAGAGACTGATTCTGACGGTGACACTGGGGCGAATCCCAGCAGGCGGCCTGGCGGAAGCCATTCCTGGTGGCTGGGTCCCTGTCACTGCCCCGCCCCCAGGCCCAGCAGGCACAGCGGGCAGAGAATTACACTCATCTTGGGCAAACAACCTCTGCTGTCCTCCAAACCCAACACACGGGGCACAGGCCTATCAGCGAGTACAAGGCTCACTGCCCGCCCAGGGGGGCTGGGTTCCACCCTGGCTCTCTCCTGACTCCGGCTTCCTGCTAACGAGCACCCTGCCTGGTGGCTCAGCCCCGGCCACTGTGGCCATCTGCTGGGGGAAGGAGGGGTTGGAGATTGATCGATTGATCTCTACCTCTCCCTCTCTCCCTCTGCAACTCCTTCAAATAAATACATAAGTCTTTTTTTAAATGATTTTTTTTTATTTGAAAGAGTTACACAAAGAGAGAAGGACAGGCAGAGAGAGAGACAGAGAGACAGAGAGACAGAGAGAGGTCTTCCACCCGCTGTTTCTCTCCCCAATTGGCCGCAACGGCTGGAGCTGCGCCGATCCGAAGCCAGGAGCCTGGAGCTTCCTCAGGGTCCCCTACAAGGGTGCAGGGGCCCGAGGACTTGGGCCATCCTTCAGTGCTTTCCTAGGCCACAGCAGAGAGCTGGGTTGGAAGTGGAGCAGCCGGGACACAAACCAGTGCCCATATGGGATGCCGGCACTGCAGGCGGAAGCTCTACCCGCTATGCCACAGCACCGGCCTGCAAATAAATAAGCCTTAAAAGAATAAAACAAAATAAAACTGACATTGACAGTTCCCAGATGCCTGGCAGGCGCTGTCCCTGCCTGCCACCTTAGACTCACCAGGGCGTTAGAGGAAGGGAGGGGACAGCTGGCAGCTCGGGACAGGAACGTCTGAGTGACCAAGAGCCAGTGGGCACCCGGCCAGAGCAGAAGCCGCACTTCTCACTGGACAGGAACATCTGTGGGATCAAGGACAAGTGCAGTGGCCAACCCCAGGGATCGGCGAACCTTTACAGCGTTCCCAAGAATTCTCTGTAGATAAACGTGCTTTCTGTTTTATTGTTTCCATGATAAAATACGCACTTACTGAAGCCTAGAAAAATCCCCAAAAGCTGCAAAGAATAACGCGTGGTCCCGCCAGGCCAACACATCTTCATGTCTGCAGATGGGGCGTCGACAACCGAACCTACACAACCACGGAAATGGGGGTGCGAGAGGCAGGCGCCCTGCCTGCCTGGTTACCCCGGCGACACAGGGGCTGCGGGTGTCCTCCCTGCTCCCCAGATCTGCAGCTGGGTCTCCACAGCCAGTCACCAGCCGCGGGCTGAGACGACGCACAGGCCCACAACCGTGCGTGGAAGGGCAGCGCTGTCCTGGTGGAGGCCGCCACAACACCGACAGCTCTGTGCCTGAGCTGATGTCTCTGCACGACTGGCGTTCTCCCGGGGCGAGCCCTGAAGACTGACCGTTTCCGCCTGTTTGGAACCCACGTCACTGGGCAGCCAGGCAAGCAGACAAGCGATGCAAACAGCGAGGTGGCGAGTGCCGAGCCAGTGGCGGGGCGGACAGTGGATCAGGCTCAGAGCAGGCTCCTGGCGCAGACCACAGGCAGCAAAATGCAGCTGCACCAGGCAGGAGCTGCGCAGCCCTGGGAAAGCCACAAGCGCCCAAGCCCGACTCCGCAGACGGCCAACAGGGACAGCAACAACGGGACTGGTGAAGCCGGCGGGGCTGAGATGCACGGCATCGCGCCTGGCACCTGGGAAGCTCTCGGCAGCCCTGCTTATCACCATCAGCATCGTCACGGGCTGGAGCAAACACGGACCTGCGTCCTGACACACGAGAACCGGCCGGGGGTAGTGCCGGGCGCTAAGCAGAGTCTGCAGCCAACGCCTACGGCGAGGAGCTCTCTCGCGTTTGCAACACACACTGTCCAGTTCTGCCTCTTCACACACTCGCTGAGGCTTCCTTGTGCACCCAACTGCGCGGGACGACCAATGCATGCGAGCTGAAAGCAGAACCTAGTGATGTCCCTGAGTCAAGTTCCGGAAACGCCCCAGTGGCGGGGGCGGGGACGCCATGTATCCCACAAAAAAAACCACAAGGCAAACAAACAACATAGCTGAGTGGCCCAGAGCGTCTAACAAGATCCACCTGCTACGGAGCAAGTTTTTTGCTTTTCGTCTAAATTCTTAAGATTAGGGCTCTATTAATAGCAGGCTTTCCGCAAGCAACAGAAAAACTCACACAGAGGCGGCGCTGACCCCACGGACCTCAGAGGAAGCTGGAGGGCTGTCTCTGCGTGACACTGACGGACACGCGTGCTGGGGGACACACGTGCTGGGGGACACAGGCTCCACGGCCCCTTCTGACACGGGAGGCTAAGACAGACCTGATGAGCCGCCTGGGGCCACAGCACACAGACTCGCAGGACGCGTTTCACGACCGACACACAGAGCCCGAGACGTAAGAGAAGAAAATACTTCACACATACGGAGGGGCTCTCAGCGCGAAGGGGGGCCGGTAGAAGGACACTTCTCAAAAAAAAAAAAAAAAAAAAAAAAAAAGGCAAAGTGTTCCCGCCTTACGGGATTCCACATGGTTTTCGGAAACAAGAGAAGGTAACTTTTATTTAATGACTATAATTTCCAAAGTACAGCTTATAGATTACAATGGCTCCCTCCCCCATAACTTCCCTCCCACCCCCGCTCTCTCCCCTTCCATTCACATCGAGATCCATTTTCATTTCTCTTATATACAGAAGATCAGTTTAGTATACACTAAAGATTTCAATAGTTTGCACCCACACAGAAACACAAAGTGAAAAATACCGTTTGAGTGCTAGTTATAGCATTAAATCTCAATGTACAGACATTACGGGCACGCACGGTTCGTAAGCGTCCACACGCCGGGGCGTTTATGACTTCCCCGAGCACCTGAACGGCAAAGCTGTTTGTTCTGCGCTGAGTCACTCGGCAAACTCGCGTGAGCACCGGGAGGCCACAGCGGTGCCCTCGGGGAGCTGACGGCACTGCAGCAGCGCACGGGCGAGGGGCTGTCGGCAGCCCTACGGAAACTGGGGGGAAAGGCACGAGGGGCCGGGGGGAGGGGAGGCCATGGTGCTGCCTTGACCATGCCGGCACTGCTGGCAAGATGGGGACGGTGAATGCAAAGTGGGACGGGCACCCCAGCCAGCACAAAGGCCCGGAGGCTGACAGCCTGGGGGAACAGCGGGGATTTGATGCGGCTGAGCTGGGCAGGCAGCAGGGAACGGGAGGGGCCAGGCAGGGGCTCACAGACTTCCTGCCGGAGGCCACCGAGCAAACAGGCCAGGTATCGCAGGCCAGGAGCCAAAATCAACGGGACACGCCAGTCTCGGTTCACAGACCCAGCTCTGGTGTGCTCACGGTGGTGTGCACGTGGGGTGGGGGTGTTCACAGGAGTATGCACGTGGGGTGGGTGTGACCACAGGGTTGTGCATGTGGGGTGGGTGTGTTCACGTGGGGTGGGTGTGCGCACGGGGATGTACACGTGGGGTGGGTGTGCTCAGGGTGGTGTACACGTGGGGTGGGTGTGCGCACGGGGGTGTGCACGTGGGGTGGGTGTGCTCAGGGTGGTGTACACATGGGGTGGGTGTGCGCACGGGGGTGTACACATGGGGTGGGTGTGACCACAGGGATGTACACGTAGGGTGGGTGTGTTCACGTGGGGTGGGTGTGCGCATGGGGGTGTACACGCAGGGTGGGTGTGACCACAGGAGTGTGCACATGGGGTGGGTGGGCTCAGGGTGGTGTACACGTGGGGTGGGTGTGACCACAGGAGTGTACACGTGGGTGGGTGTGCACACGGGGGTGTACATGTGGGGTGGGTGTGACCACAGGAGTGTGCACGTGGGGTGGGGGGGCTCAGGGTGGTGTACACGTGGGGTGGGTGTGATCACGGGAGTGTACACGTGGGGTGGGTGTGCACATGGGGGTGTACATGTGGGGTGGGTGTGCTCAGGGTGGTGTACACGTGGGGTGGGTGTGACCGCAGGAGTGTACACGTGGGGTGGGTGTGTGCACGGGGGTGTACACATGGGGTGGGTGCACACGTGGGGTGGGGGTGTACACGCAGGGTGGGTGTGCACACGGTGGTGTACACGTGGGGTGGGTGTGCACACGGGGGTGTACACGCAGGGTGGGTGTGCTCAGGGTGGTGTACACGTGGGGTGGGTGTGCACACGGTGGTGTGCAGTGCGGCTTTGTGAAACACACACAGAATACGTTACACTGTCTCCTAGAGTCAGCCGCCCTCGCAGCACCGTTGCTCCCTGCCCCCGGCTGACTGTAACTCGGTCTCTTAGGTATGAATGTTCAGGAAAAGCCCTCGCTCCACGTGCTGTGGACAGCTGGCTTCGTGGCTTCCTCTAAGGACTAGGTAAGGAGCCAGCCTCGGCGCTGGACCTGCAGGGCTGCCAACCAGAGGAGGTCAGGGCAGCTGCGCGGCTCACTCCCTCCACCTACTGGCGACTTCCGCAGATGCCGCCCCAGGAAACCCAGGCTTCAATGGCCGGTGGCCGGCACTGGCACCAACAAATCGACACGGCACTGCCTGACGCAGCGTAAGGGACACAGCGGTGCGTCGGTCGGTTATACACCGCAGGATTTCACGCCAGACTCGCACGCTAGGGGAGACGCCTGAGCAGGCACAGGTAACGCTGTGGGGTAGGTAACGCTGCCATTTCTGGCCCCGCGGCAGTCTTGCTCCCAAGAGCCTTGCCGCCCTGAGCTCCGCTCTGAGCTGCCTGCAGTGGAGCGGGGGTTTCCACTGGGCAGCGCCGCACTGGCCGCCCCAACACACCCTCCACCTCCCGGTGCCTTCCGACCCTGTTTCTGCAGAAATCAAAGCGAGTTCCCGAGCCGTGACAGTCAGGAAGTCCCTGAGCTACCCTGGGCTGCTCAGGCTCCATGCCCGTCTTCCCTGGCCCCCGCCCGCGGAACCCACAGCCCCGAGCCAGCCCTCTCGTCCTGTCTGTGGGCCCAGGGCGAGTCCAGCTGCCTCCTCCAGCCGGAATGAGGCTACATTCTCTTTCAGAAACATCTGGCTCTCACACCTGCATTCTATCATTTGAGCAAGCGCAGCCCAGGGCCAGGGTCCTGGTGTAGTGGGAAAGCCACAACCTTCGATGCCCACATCCCACATGGGCGCTGGTGCCTGTCCCAGCTGCTCCATTTCCCATCAGTTCCAAGCTATGGCCTGGGATAGCAGTGGAGGATGGCCTAAGTGCTGGGGCCCCTGCACCCATGTGGGAGACCCGGATGAAGCTCGTGGCCCCTGGTTTCTGCCTGGCTCAGCCGCAGCCTTTTGTGGCCATCTGGGAAGGGAATCAGCTGGTGGGGTGTCGCTCTCTCTAAAATAAATAAATAAATGTTTAAAAAAAAAAAAAAAACCTTCAGCTTGGAAAACTACATGTCACATGGCAAGACTGCAGAAAGCTATGGAAAATGGAATTAAAAGATGAATTCTGGGCCGGCGCCGCGGCTCACTAGGCTAATCCTCCGCCTTGCGGCGCCGGCACACCGGGTTCTTGTCCCGGTCGGGGCGCCGGATTCTGTCCCGGTTGCCCCTCTTCCAGGCCAGCTCTCTGCTGTGGCCAGGGAGTGCAGTGGAGGATGGCCCAGGTGCTTGGGCCCTGCACCCCATGGGAGACCAGGAAAAGCACCTGGCTCCTGGCTCCTGGCTCCTGGCTCCTGCCATCAGATCAGCGCGGTGCGCCGGCCGCAGCGCGCCGACCGCGGCGGCCATTGGAGGGTGAACCAACGGCAAAGGAAGACCTTTCTCTCTGTCTGTCTCTCTCTCTCACTGTCCACTCTGCATGTCAAAAAAAAAAAAAAAAAAAAAAAAGATGAATTCTGGCACATGAAAGTCTTGAAACCCATAGTTCGTGTTCTCTCTCTCTCTCTCTCTCTCTCTCTCAGATTCATTTATTTATTTGAAAGGCAGAGCGACAGAAAGAGAGGGGAAAATCTTCCACCTGCTGGTTCACTCCCCAAATGGCCACAACAGTCAGGGCTGGGCCAGGCTGAAGCCAGGAGCCAGGAGCTTCTGCAGGTCTCCCACGTGGTGCAGGGGCCCAAGCACTTGGCCGTCTTCTACTGCTTTCCCTGGTGCATTAGCAGGGAGCCGGATCAGAAGTGGAATAGCTGGGAGTGAGACCAGCGCCCATGTGGGACACCAGGGTCGCAGGCCGCAGCACTGGCCCTGTCCCCTCATTATTTCCAATTCTTTTTTACAACAGCAAATCTGTTGGTGCTCATAAAATGCCCATCACGGTGCCTGGCTCCAGACATCGGCTGCAGGGGAAGAAACAACAAGACAGGAAAACATTCTCTCTTGAGCAGAGGAACGGCCGCACCCCCCCGACCAGACCCTTGTTCCTCTGCTTGGGGAAAGATACGGAGGAAGAACCGTGACCTCCGACTCGCGTCTGCTTGTTCAGGCTTCATAACGAAAATATTAATCTGAAACAAACCAGGACGCCCACCTGGTTCTAGGGGCAGACAGGGCTGCGTCAGAATCTTTCCAGTCGCCAGCAGGGGGCAGCATCTCCCGCGCCAGGCAGGACCTTCAGCGTGCACTGCAAGCAGCGCCCAGAATAAACCAGACTCCCACCTGACCGGCCCGGCTCCACCCCCTTAGGTCCTGCGAAGAATGTCTGTTTACTGCATGTGCGCCTACGGTTTGGCAAAATACAAACGTCTGTTCATCTCGCGTGTACTCATAACCACCCGAATTTCGAAACCACAACACACACTGTGTGAACGTAAGTCTAAAGCGAAACACACAGGAAAACACACTCTAACGTGACACCTGGAGCTGACATCATCATCTGTCCCAACGAAGCAAAAACCGTAAAGGCGTCTTTAAAAATAAAGCTCGTCAGAAACATTTAACACGCAAATCGGGCAGGGAAAAGCGTGGGACTTAATCACAAGGAATTAGCAGTATCACTGCCACTATAAAGTAAGCCTTGACCCGGTGCTTCTAAAACCGCACCTCTGCCTGGCCGGCTCCCTTTCTGCTTCCTGTGGCCCCACCCGCCCCTGCACCGAGAGAGCTCGGCTTCACCCACACGGTCCTCCCCAGCCCTCCGCACGGCAGAACGTTCCGGAGAGACCAGGAGCCGTTCTGGTGCCAGCTGGGGAGCCGCAAGTCATCCTGCCACGGCAGGCTGGGGCTGGCTGAGCCAGGATCCACAGCCCAGCATCTCCCAGCCGTCGCAGACCCGGCCGGTAAATAGGGCCTCCGGCAGGACGGGGCCACCTGATGCTCTCGAAGCTCACCGTCCCGCAAGGCCTCCCTGCCTGCCAGTCCCAAGGCCTGCTCACGTGACCATCGGTAACAGAGCCCTTAGACAAAATGCGTCTCCCAGACCCCGATGTTCTCAGAAGCCACTGCGCCTCAACACTGCCCCACGCAGGGGCTCGTCCCCAAACCACAGAGTCCCTGTAGCAAAATCAGCTGTCGGGGCCACCGGCGTGGTGCATCCCACAGGGGTGCTGATGCGCGTCCCCTCTGCTCTGCTTCACCCAGCTCCTTGCTAAGGAGCCTAGTAGGGCAGTGGAACAGGGCCCAGGTGCACAGGCCCCAACCACGCATGGGAGAGACCAAGGCGGCCCTGGCTCCTGGCTTCGGTCTGGTCACTGTGGCTGTTTAGAGTGAACCAGCAGATGGAAGCACACTCGCTCACTCGCTCTCTCTGTATCTCCACCTCTCAAATACGTACATAAATAAGCCATGTGTAGCTTCCGGGCCAGGCTCAGCCTCCCTGACACCCCGGCGTGTCCGGCACCAGCGTTTTGCGCCTCCTGGGCCTCCTGGCCCATGAGTGTGCGTCACTGGCTTCAACACCCAGCCTCAGGGAGACCACGCTCCCCGTCAACCCACCAGTCTCGGAACAAAGACAGAGGTCCCCTAAAGGCCACTGAGAGCTGCCCTGGGGGAGGGACTCTGCCTGATTGCTGTTTATAAGAAAAACACAAACACCAGTTTAAAAGATTCAGATTTTTAAAAAAGTCACCGCTGAGTAAACACCGGGGACCACGGTGCCGGGAGAGAAGAGAAGAGACACTTCCTGACCTCTCTCTCCAGACGCCCGCACGGGGCCCGGGGCTGCCCTGCCTGAGCCCGCCTTCCCCCTACTGCCACAGTAGAGATGTTAAAGTGACGGCCACCTCCTCCCCTCACCTGCCCCCTGGAATGACGGGAAGACATTCCTGCAGGCATGGCGCGTGCTCCTGTTCTCCACAAGGACCGCGGTTCTGCAGGACCGAGAACCCAGGGACGAGGCCTGGCCCCAGGCAGCCCTGCAGGGGCCCCAGGTCCCAGAACCACAGGGGAGGCTGGGAAGGAGCAGGCGGAACCCCCGCAGGGACGCAGCCCAGGTCAGTGAAGCCAGCCCAGGTCAGTGAACCCGAGTCTGTCGCATCAGGGAAACACACAGCAGAAACCCCAAGGGCTGCTGAGTGTGGGGCCAGGTAAGATTCCAGAACAGCAAGGAAACAAGGCCCCGGGGCCCCTCCTCCACGGGGCAGAGCCTCTCAGGGTCTAGGGGACGGCCAGCAGGAGGCACAGCCAGGCACGTAGAGCCAAGCGGTGTCACTGGGTCACAGCGTTCACACCATGTCCCTCCCCACCCCAGCCAGAAAATCACCGCTGGTGTCACCCCACGAACCTACGGAAACTCGGCCATCGCCCCCACAGGGATCAGAGTCCCAGGGGATGCGGCGCCCCTTCCTAAGAGCCCGCTGCCGCTGGGCCCAAGCCGACCATGTTTGGTCCAGCTTTTACTCTGCAGAGAGGTTAAGCATCAGAGGCCAGACATGACCGAGCGTGTCCCCGGCTCTCGGCAGCAAGGGCTGGGAGGTGTGGGGGAGGGGTGGGGCAGTGGGGAAGCCAGGGGGTGCAGGTTCACAGTGGCGAGCGAGAAGGGAGCCCGGTCTCCCTCTGCTCTGTGATGTCCGCCACAATGAATTCTGAGAACTGCCTTCCCCATAACAACTTCCGCTGAACAATGGGGGACGAATCCTTTGATGCGAATGAGCCGTCCAACACCTACCAGGGAATGACTTCCCCGCAGCCCCCAGGAAGCTGTGGAGGCAGGAGGTGGGGGCCGGGGAGCAGCCGGCCCTGGGGGCTCTGAGCTGAGCCACCTGCCGGAGGCCTCGGCACGTTCAGTCCACAAACACCCCCACCCAAGCCTTGAGCGCCCGCTTTAGTCAAACAGGGTGTCTGTGCCATAAAGGAAGCCGTGTGTGTGGTCCTGCAGAGAGCACCAAGCACACGGCGAGACCCCGGAGACCCCGGGCCACCCGATGCCAAGCCAGCTCCCACGCGACGCGGCAGAGGCACAACTCTGAGCAGGCTGTCCTCACCGACGGCTTGCACGCTGCGGCCATCAGCTCCACCCTCGTCGCCCGTCGGGAACCCTGTCCTGCTCCCCCACCCAGAATGCTCTGCGCCTAATCAGGAGACGGCAGGTGTCTGCTCAGCTGACCCCTGATTCCAGGCCGGGCGTCCAGCCAACAGTGGGGACGCCCACGACCCAAGGTGGACTGCGTGGATGCGACCCCCAGCTCTGGCTCCCGATTCCAGCTCCCTATTAACGCGCACCCTGGAAGAACACACTGGCAGCTCAAGTCCCTGGTCCCTGCCACCCACAGGGGAGACCTGGACTCAGATCCTGGACCGGCCAACCTGGCGAGCCCCGGTCACTGCGGGCATTTGGGGAGTGACCAGCGGATGGCAGTACGCTCTCACTCTCGCTGTCTGTCAAGTAAGTTTCCTAAAACACTTTTAAGCGACTCTATCAGCATCAGGTTTAGACGTGGAGGACACAATCCCCTACAGACGGGTCAGAAACTGCTCCGATTCAGCCCACCAGCTCAGCCGCTCCAGCGAGGGCCGAACGAGCAGCGCCACCCCGAGGGGCAGCTGGGCAGGGTCAGCGTCTCGGCCTCCACAGCTCTGGAAGCCGCACCCTGGTCACTCTGCACCGTGGTCTGGCACGCGCCACACGCACTCCACTAACAGGCCACATGTGCCACGGAGGGCCGCACCCGACACATGACCACCAGACACATCCCTCCTCCCTGTCCCTGTCCCCTGCCAGGGACGGGAGTCTGAGTCACCTGGTCTGTGATGGGGCGAGTCGGCCACACTCCCAGTGCTCTGATGCAAGTGACAAAGCCGTCATCGGCACCCGGAGTCCTGCACAGCCTCGTGCCGACAGCACCGACCCCAAGGGCTGCACGGCCAGCGGGCAGGCAGCAGGGGGTCATCACCAAGAAGCCCCCACCTAGAAGGGCCTGCTGGGCTTCCTCGGTCACAGACTTGGCAGGGACACACAGATGACCACAGCCAGCTTCACGGCCTGGCCCTCACACGGACTCTCTCATCCGCCAGTCTCCTGCACGAGACTCGGGGGATTGATGGGTCATGACCTCTCCACCAGCCCCAATATCCCGCCTCCCGCCCTGTCCGATTCCACACCGGAGGGGTCCTGTCAGCTGACCCAGCCGTTCACGGCCACCTCCTGCCCCTTCCTGGACAGGCATGCAGAGTAAGGACAGGGGCTTCTCTCCCTCTCTTCCAGCTTGTGTGCCCTGAAGGCATCTGGGGACTCACTCAACTCCATGTATGTATGTGTGTGTGTCCATGTATACACACACGCGTGCACAGCTGGTAGCTTGATTCACCATTAGCCAAAAGCTGCCAAAAACCCTTGAACGGGCTGCATTTACCAGGAGGTACTTCCTCAGCCACCTCTTCCCCAACCCCATTTGCCCAGCTGACCAACAAGACTCCAAACAGCCCTCCGCTCAGGCCCCAGGCCCGTGTGAGGTCTGACCCTCTTCCAAGGCGCCCCGGGAGCGGCTACAATCCCACCGGCTGCCGCCGTACAGGGTGGTGTGCGCCAATCCATGCAGCAACCGTCTGCAGCAGGTCTCCATGACCTCACCAAGGTGACGAGATCGGCTTCATTTCCGCACAGAAGCACGGGCCAGCTCAGCAGCGGCAGCACCGGCGGCTGTTCCCGGCTGGTAGCGACACCTGCAAGGCACCTGTCGCTGTCCACCGCCACGTGTCTGGGGTGATTTAAGTAAAGCTGGACTCAAATTTCTGTGCCATCCTTCTGTTTTCCCTCCAACCCCCGGATGGAAAATCACTTCCCTCTTAAATCCAGCTGAGGATCTAACAGTCAGAATGAATGTCGAGGGGGCGGTGCTGTGGCACAGCAGGTAAAGCCGCCACCTGTGATGCCAGCATCCCATATGGGTGCTGGTTCATGTCCTGGCTTCCCCACTTCCCATCCAGCTCCCCGCTAATGGCCCGAGAAAGCACCAGAGGACGGCCCAGTCTTGGGCCCCTGCGACCCACGAGGCAGACCTGGAAGAAGCTCTTGGCTCCTGACTTCCGCCTGGCCCAGCCCTGGCTGATGCAGCCATCGGGAAGTGAAAACAGCAGATGGAAGACCACTCTGTCTCTCCCCCTCTCTCCATAACTCAGTCTTTCAAATAAATACATAAATTTTTTTTAAGTGGATGCAGAAGTAAAAGAGAAGCCGGCATGGTGCAGTGTATTAGGCCGCCGCCTATGACACCAACATCCCCTGTGAGCACCAGTTCAAGTCTCAGCTGCTCCACTTCCAATCCAGCTCCCTGCTAAGGCACCTGGGAAAGCAGCAGCAGATGGCCCAAGTTCTTGGGCCCCTGCACCAACGTGGGAGACCTGGATGGAGTTCCTGGTTCCTGGCTTCAGCCCAATCTAGCCGTGACCATTTGGGGGAGTGAACCAGGAGATGGAAGCTCGCTCTCGCTCGCTCTCTCTCTCTCTCTCTCTCTCTCTGGAACCCTGCCTTTCAAATAAATAAAATAAGTCTTAAAAAACAAAAGTAAAAAAAACTCCCACGCCACAAGGAATGCATGCACCTTGCGGTAGACGCAACAGCCCCTCAATGACATCCCTGTCCGACTCCCGGAACCTGTGGACACGTGACTTCATGTGGTGAAGGTGTTCTGCACACGCGACTAAGCTGCAGATCAGGAGATGGGAGGCTGGGATAATTCTGGATTACACAGGTGGGTTCAGTGTTGTCACAAGGGTTCCTCCTTGTAAGAGGGAGTTGGGAGGGCCAGGATCACTGAGGAAGGATCAGAGTGACACAGAGCCGTGAGCCAGGGGACACAGGCCACTCCTGGACAGCAGGCAAGGGACGGACCCTGCTCCAGAGCCTCCAGGAGCCGCAACAGCTCTGCCCTTGGCCCCTGAGATCCACCCTGAACTTCCAACCTCCAGAATGCTAAGATAATAAATTTGCACGGTTTTAAGCTGCTCGGTCTGTGGTGACTGGTTATGGCAGAATTAGGAAACCAAGGGAGAGAGAGAGAAACTCAGAAATTTAAAAATAAAAAGAGGCACAAGAAATCCATGCTGCCACACGACCAGAAAGGTGGCTTCATGAACGCAGAGGGAGCACACATGGAAAAATAACATTGAAAGGTAAGTTTATCTTGGTACAAAAGAAATAAGCCAAAAATAGATAAGCAACCCATGCATGGGAGTGGTCTTCCAGAAAACGCACACAATAAAAAAACTGTGTGTGCCTAGGATTTTTTTTTTTTTGCGTCAAAATATACTTTTCAATTCCATTCCCCATGAAATTTATAAAAGACCCTCAGGGAAGAAGCCCTGGACTTGGGGGTGGGCGTGGCCTAGAAGGAGTCCAATAAAAGAGGTCACGGCTTGGGCACAATGCGGCTGGTAACCACCAGAGTGACACGGGCCTCAGGGTGTCCACAGAGAAAGGCAGAGACCAAAGGGCAGCGGGGTGGGGGTGCTGTCGGGGACGCTGGGGGCTCTGAGGGCTTAACAAAGCACCACGACCCAGGGGGCTGGAAGATGGGGTCTGGGCTCTCGCGCCCTGGAGCTCCGAAGTGCACGCTCCAGGTGTCCGTGGGCCCGGAGCTCCCTGCCTCGTCTCTTCCTGGCTGGCACTCCTGGCTCCAAGCTGTGCCCCAGGGTCACGTGGCCCTTCCCTGTGTGTCCCTGTCCACACACCCCCTTCTTAGAAGCCCAGCCGTCTGTGGGTAGGCTCACCCTAACCCATACAACCTCGTCTTAACTAGCTCAAAGGCCTCGTCTGCAGACGGTCACAGCCACGGGTTCCGGCACGAGAGCCGCAGCCTTGGGGCGGGCGCTGTGCTGTAGTGGGTGAAAGCTGCCACCTGCAGGGCCGGCATCCCATATGGGCACTGGTTTGAGTCCCGGCCACTCCACTTCCAATCCAGCTCTCTGCTATGGCCTGGGAAAGCAGCGGAAGATGGCCCAAGTCCTTGGGCCCCTGCACCCACGTGGGAGACCAGGAAGAAGCTACAGGCTCCTGGCTTTGGATTGGCTCAGCTCCAGCCGTTGCAGCCAATTGGGGAGTGAACCATTGAATGGAAGACCTCCCTCCCTCCCTCCCTCTCTCTCTCTCTCTCTCTCTCTGCCTCTCCTTTTCTCTGTGTATAGCTCTAACTTTCAAATAAATTAATAAATCTTAAAAAAAAAAAAAAAGCTGCAGGCTTTCTTTTGCGGGGGGAACCAATCCACCCCGCAGCAGTGTCCACGCTGCTCGTCCAGGATCAGAGAATCCCTGAACGCAGGCTGAGGTCACAGCTCACTCGCTCCGCTGACCCCTGGTTCTGAGCACAGGCCTGGACAACCCCATTTCTTCAGGGACCGTCACACCGAGCGGCTTGTCCAGAGGCGGGGGTGGCCTGACTCAGTGGCGGCACAGAAGCCTTGTGCTTTCTCCTCCGTGACCAGGCTCTCGATCTGGACAGAGCCAGGCGGAAAACTGGATGGTGAACACCAGACCACCGAGACCGACAAAGAGGCGCAGAGGGGCTCAGCCAAGCGTGTGGGGCAGCTGATGCCACGTCCATCCTTCCACACAGCAGAGTCAGACCCTGCCCGGCACAGCTGTCAGACGAACACCAGCCTGAAACCACCTCGGGCAAGACAGAGAGGGCCGGGGCACCGCACCTGTGGGCCAGCCTCGGGACAGACAGCTGGGATCCCAGCCGGAGTGGCCACTGGACCTCAGTCCGCTCGGTTTCATGCTGGGGTCTTGGGTGTGGCCTTTCACCAGCATGGATCGAGGACAAATGCAGGCCATCTGGACAGCGCACAGGTGGGCCTGTGACGGCCAGTTAACAAGGGAACCGTTTCAGCTGCAACCCACGGGATCGCCCAACTCAGGCAGAATGGAAATCCACTTTACACGGCTCCTCCCCATCCCAGAAGCACAGGCCACCAAACACGCGGCCTCACTCATGCCAGAGCTGCCATGGTCACTGGGTGCTGGTGACAGGGTCAGACCAGAGGGGGCAACCACCAGGCCAGGAAGTGGAGCGGCTGACGCAGCCGGGTCCTGCTGCCCGGGACGGGAGCCCCTCGGCCCAGTGCTCCAGCGGCTCAGCCCTCCTCCCGACGCTACCCGTGGGTCCTCCCCAAAGGATTCCACTCTCCTGAGAACTCTGAAATCTGCGTCCCTTCCGTCTCAAAGCTGCCAACTGAAACCTGACCACAGAACCAGGCACGTGACCAACCCCGTGACCTGAGCTCAGAGGGCTCTGCCAGGGCGAGGAGCCGCTGTGGCGGCTAAGGACACACCCCGTGCGGCCTGCACAGCGAAAGTCAGACACGGAGCTGCCACGCGACCCAGCTGAGCGCCGACACACTCAAAACTAAAAGGGAAAACACGCTCAGGACAGCACCGCGCCCTGGGGCCCGCGAGTGCCTGTGCTCAGTGCCCAGGGGTCACAGCATGGGCATGGGGCAGGCGTCTGCAGCGTCCGTTAAGACGCCACCTGGGACGCCCACACCCCCTAAGCTCCGCCCACAACCCCAGCTTCCTGCGGACACACACCCTGGGAGGCTCAGGCAAGCAGCTGAGGCCCTGCCACCTTCATGGGAGAACCAGCCTGAGTCCAGGACCAGGCTCCTGGCTCACCTGGCCCAGCCACAGCTGTCGCAGGTCTCTGGGGAGTGAACCAGCAGACGAGAGACTGCTCGCTCTCTCGTGCTCTGCCTTTCAAATAACTGCTTTTTCTCAAAAATTGCAATCTAATAAAAAATATATTGAAACAATCCAAATGTCCACCAACCAACCACTAAACTGTGGAGGATCTGTGCCGTGGGTGACCAGCGGTAACACGGAGTGACGCACTTTCACAGCCACACTGTGCGTGGATCTCCAACACCACGCTAAGCGACAGAACCAGACACAGGCGGCCACTTAGGATCACAAGCCCCCATGCACAGCACGCCCCGAGGCGGCGAGTCCTCGGGGACAGAGCGGGAAGCGCTGGCTGCCAGGGCTGGGGGCTGGGGAAGTGATGGGTGGCGGGGAGGGCGCTGCCCGTCAGGCCAAGCCTGTGGTTCAGGAAATGGACGCACCAAGTACCAGTGGAGTGTGAAAACCACCCATCTCACGTCACGTGACCTCTCCTCTAAGCTTTTTTTTTTTTTTTTTTTTTTTAAATATCAACAACAGGCCAGCGCCGCGGCTCACTAGGCTAATCCTCTGCCTTGCGGCGCCGGCACACTGGGTTCTAGTCCCGGTCGGGGCGCCGGATTCTGTCCCGGTTGCCCCTCTTCCAGGCCAGCTCTCTGCTGTGGCCAGGGAGTGCAGTGGAGGATGGCCCAAGTGCTTGGGCCCTGCACCCCATGGGAGACCAGGAGAAGCACCTGGCTCCTGCCATCGGATCAGCGCAGTGCGCCGGCCGCAGCGCGCAGGCCGCGGCGGCCATTGGAGAGTGAACCAATGGCAAAAGGAAGACCTTTCTCTCTGTCTCTCTCTCTCACTGTCCACTCTGCCTGTCCAAAAAAAAAAAAAAAAAAAATCAACCACAGAACGGTGACCTCACCCCCTGGGATCCCAACCTACGACAGCAGGGCCAGCGAAGACCCACCAAGCCACAAGGAAAACGGCTGTAGCTGGCAGCCGGGCAGAGCCAGCACAGGGCGGCCAGCTCGCTGGGAGGGCCTGGCCTGCAGGGGATGGCGGGCGGCTTCAGGCTGGTGGCCCGAGCGCCCCAGGGCTCCCCGGGGCTCCCCGTCCTGTGGGAGCCGCGCACACCAGTGCTCCTCGGATGGGGACAGGGTTCCAGGCAACAAGCCTCAGCCTATCAGAGGCAAAGAAACGGCAGCGCGTCAACTGTATTTCTATGCTTACTTGTAAGACGATCGGCAGGTGCAGAAGACGGGTCACAGGTGTAATTCTCACCCTAAACACTGAGGAAGCTTCCGGGCAAAGGCGGGGCCTGCTGCACCTGCGGGTGCTGACCCGGCCTCTTCAGGGAGTGGCCCAACGGCAGCCCGGGGGCTTCCTGGCCGGCAGCACAGCAGACAAGTAGCTGACTCTGACTCAGCTGTGGCACAGCAGACAACATAAACCGTGCCGCCCTCGCCATCTTGAAGTTCACATTATGTACACTCCCACTGTGCGCTCACCGTAGCCTTCAGAGGTCTTAACCGAACCCACTGACTGCTCCCTAACCCCTGGGGTAGGAAGGAGAGCAGGTGGTACCGTTCTGGACCGCAGGACGGACAGCAGGGGCCCGTTCCTCGTGTCTGCCATGCGGGAGCCAGAAGACCGACACCGTGTGACCCGTTCCACCTCTGGCAGTGGCAGGTATGTGGCCATGAGCCCCGGCTCCCACGCCGGCGCACCAAAATCTTGGCTGGGGCTGACGCTTGGCCTCACAGGGAGGACGCTGGTTGAGACGCCGCGGCCCTCATCACAGCGCCCAAGGCCAGTTTCTGGCTCCAGCTGCTGATTCAGCTTCCTGCTAACACAGACGCTGGGAGGTAGCGATGCTGGCTCAAGTAACCGGAGTCGTCGTGCCAGCGACACGAGAGACCGGGATTGAGCTTCCGGCTGCTGCTTCAGCCTGGCCAGCTCCCAGCGTTGCAGGCATCTGGGGGAAAAGCCAGTGGACAGGAGCACTGGGTGTGCGTGTGCGTGTGCATGTGTCTTTCTGCCTCTCAAACGAATAAAAATTAAGGGAAAAACACAGTCGCAGCCGGCTGTGACCTTGACGTTTGTACCAAGCAACGGCACGCGAGTGAGCGCCTGGACTGAGGCTCTCATCACGCCATCCAGACGACAGTCACCTGCTTCTCGGGAGGGCCAGTCCGGCTGCAGCGCCCAGGACAAGCAGGTGCCTGGGAGGCGTCAGGTGCAGACCAGGCCTCCAAGCAAACACCGCTCCCTCCTCCCTCTGTGCCAGGAGCCTCCGGCAGCCTCCCTGCTGTTTTCCCCACGGGCACAAAGGCAATCTATCAGGTCCCTGCCGCAGACATGGGCCTTTTGTGTGGCACTGAAAGAGGGATTAAATTTCAGGAATAGCAAACCTACTCTCGCTCCTGGAGGGGCCGGGGGCCCTGGCCGGCCGGGCTGAATGCACTTTTTGTTTTCTGGCTCCGTTAGCGAGCGGCCGAGGGGGTGACGACAGCCGCTCTGTGCTGGGTGCCAGGTCACAATGCTCCCAGTGACTGGCCAGGCGAAGACGGCCAGGGAGGGGGGCAGCAGATGACCTGCCCGCCCATCGGCCAGGCCAGCACAGGCTCTCGGCCACCACCGAGCCCAGAAAGCAGCCAAAGGACCTCCGAACCCACCCCGGGCTCACACCAAGCAGGTGCCGGGTGAGGGGCAGTGGGTCATCTGGCACAGCCCTGGGCAGAGGTTAGGTGTGAATCCTAATTCCAAGCCTGTGTGTCCAGTGCACTGGCCACCAGCCACAAGGGGGCTACTGAGCCAGGGCAGGTCCTCCCTGGGACCCACTGCAAGTGACCTCCACACACAGGAATCCAGAGACTCGGTGCCCAGAGGGACAGGCACATGGCCACTAAAGAACTGAATTCAAATCTGCCTCTTTCCACCCTTTGCACAGCACATGGCCCACGGGGCCTGCATCTGACTGCCAGGGACAGAGGCACCAGGGGACCGGAGGACATCAACCCTTCCCCCAGGGCTGATGCAGAGGCCGAGCCTGGCATTCCGGATGTGGGCAGGGAAGGGAAGGAACAGGGCTCCCCAGAGGGAGGCTGCACTGCAGTGCAGCCCGGCCCATCCCACGGGGCACCCAGGAGCCCAGGCGACCATCAGAGTTGTCCCAGGATGGTCCAGACAGCTCCACCTCCACGCCCTTCACACCCAGGCAGGGTCCGTCCCTGGGGAGGGCCCGGAAGGCCGGGAGCTGGAGCCAAGAGCCCCTCACAAGGGCCCTCTGGATTCCCACCTGTCAGAAGCTGTCCTGGAGCCCGCCCACGACGGCCTCCAAGGCCCTGGGCCTTTGGTGCCCAGTATGACCGCAGAGGAACAGTGCTCTCAATGGTACAACCACCACAGGTCTTAAAACCAGACAGGAAGTGAACGCATCCAAGTCAAGCAGCAAGCATACATCCTCCAAGCACGGGCTCTCTCCATACCCAGAAAGTTCTGAGCTTGCCACACTTCTTGAACCACAGCACGGGTCACGGGGCACTCGGAGCCCCCTGCTAAATGCTGCATGCACACACCTGCACCGCCCCAGCTGACCACCCTGGGAAGACAACGCACAGCATGGGGTCGGCGGTGGGGGGGTGGGGGGGACCCCACCTGTGCCAGTGGGGAAGGGGGCCCAGGGTCACACGCGTGGCCCACGACAGCGGCTTTCCCAGGCTGGGCAGTGCCCGCCCAGGGCTGGAGTCCCCCCGGGAGCCGTATCCTGTCCACATCGTCCTCTCTTGTGAACCCAGAGAGGCAGACGCTGTATCTGCTGGAGCAGGTGCCTCACTGGAGACCAGCTTGGTCCCTTCACAGGAAGAAAGCTGACACCAGAACACAAGCAATGCTGGGCGACTCTGCATTAGAAAAGAAACGGCCAGAGCCCCTGCTGTCATCTTAAAGGCACAAATCTCCAGGGTCCCTCCCCAGGAGGCGGCCCTTCCTCCCAGGCCACTGAGCTCAGGCAGCCAGCGTCAAACACTGCTCCCCAGACCAGGGAAGCAACGCGAGGCGGGCGGACACTTTCCACGGCAGCTTAGAAACAGGTGACCCCGGTGGACACCATTCACACATCCCCTTGATGGTTCCCACCACGTCCGAACACCCACCTGCACTGGCACCCAATCTCGTTCAACCAAGTCCAAGTGCTTTTAAATCCTGAGCTTCAGACCTAAGCAGTAGCACTCACAGATGCACAGTGTCCTGCTGCTGCTCACTAAAATACAAACAACTGACAAACAGTCAGTGACACCAGTGCAGGAGCCGGTGACGTCCAGGGACAACAAACCCAGCTACCCAACCTTTCTCCAAGCTACCTGTCTCCAGCTCCTCCCCAGCTTTCATTCCACACAAAGAACTCAGGAAATATTCCTGCTGGTCCTTCTGACACCACTCCTCCCCCCACCCCCCCCAAAAAGCCAAGAGGCCTCCTGGCTAAGCACGAGGCACTCAGCAGCAGGGGCCCTTCCAAAGCTCCATGGGAAAATGGAACGAACAGATAAGTTTATTCTGGTGGAAAAAAATAAAAAATAAAAAAAAAATAAAACCTGAAATCCACCCATAGATTTCCACAGTACACATTTTCCATGAACTTTTTGAAGACTCTTGACTGTATGCCTGGATTTTAAAACCATTTTGCACCAAGATAAATTTATCTTTTTTTGAAAGATGTATTTATTTACTTATTTGAAAGTCAGAGTTACAGAGAGAGAGGGAGAGACAGAGAAATCTTGTATCCACTGGTTCACTCCCCAAAATGGCCACAATGGCCAGGGCTTGGCCAGGCTGAAGCCAAAAGCCAGGAGCTTCTTCCGGGCCTCCCACGTGGGTGCAGGGGCCCAAGGACTTGGGCCATCTTCTGCTGCTTTCCCAGGCACATTAGAAGGAAGCTGGATTGGAAGAGGAGCAGCTGGGACTTGAACCAGCTCCCACGTGGGATGCTGGTGCTGCAGACAGCAGCTTAATCCGCTGTGCCACAGCACCAGCCAGTAAGTTTATCTTTTGATTCCATTATCTTTTTTTTTTTTTAATTTTTTGACAGGCAGAATGGACAGTGAGAGAGAGAGACAGAGAGAAAGGTCTTCCTTTGCCGTTGGTTCACCCTCCAATGGCCGCCGCGGAGACGCGCTGTGGCCAACGCACCGCGCTGATCCGAAGGCAGGAGCCAGGTGCTTCTCCTGGTCTCCCATGGGGTGCAGGGCCCAAGCACTTGGGCCATCCTCCACTGCACTCCCTGGCCACAGCAGAGAGCTGGCCTGGAAGAGGGGCAACCGGGACAGAATCCGGCGCCCCGACCGGGACTAGAACCCGGTATGCCGGCGCCGCGGGGCACAGGATTAGCCTAGTGAGCCGTGGCACCAGCCAATTCCATTTTCTATGAACTCTTTGAGGTCCCCTTTTCGCTCTGTCACCCAGAATCAAAGTGGACCTGAGGGGCTGGTGCTGTGGTTCAAGCGGGTTAACGCCCTGGACTGAAGCGCAGGCATCTCATATGGGTGCTGGTTCAAATCCTGGCTGCTCCACTTCCGATCCAGCTCTCTGCTATGGCCTGGGAAAGCAGTGGAAGATGGCCCAAGTCCTTGGGCCCCTGCACCCGCATGGGAGACCCGGAAGAAGCTCCTGGCTCCTGGCTTCGGATCAGTGCAGCTCCGGCCATTGCAGCCATCTGGGGAGTGGACCAGCGGATGGAAGACCTCTCTCTCTGCCTCTCCATTCTCTGTTTAACTCTGACTTTCAAATAAATAAATAAATCTTAAAAAAAAAAAAAAAAAAAGTGGGCCTGAAAGTGAAAGGACGCTGGCTGAATCTCCAAACATTAGAAGTGGGACCACAGGCTGCGGAGAACAGAGGTGAAGGTGAGCTCCCCCCGCCGTCAGGGGCTTCAGTACCACAGAGCGCGCCTTCGCTAAGAACACCCTGCTGCACAGCCTGCCTGCCTAGCCAAGCGCCTGACGCACACAGAGCAACTGTACCCACTTACGCACTTGCAGGAGTGTCGCCACACCTTCTGTTCAGAAGACTTGATGCTGGTGGCAGGAGTGGGAGTGAATTTCCCAGGTGCCTTGGGAATGACGCTCTTGAGGGTGAGTTCCTGGGGTATTTATGAAGCCCCTGAGCGAGCCCTGCCAGCCCAGAGCACTCCAGGTGTCAGGCCTGGGAGACCCAAAGGCCTCGGACGGAGAGTCCTGCTCAACAGATGGCGTCCGTGCCTCTGCCCTCTGACAGCCAGGCCTGGCCCCATGAACCAAATCCCCAAGGTGCCCTGGCCCAGCTTTCATGAGAAGCCAACGGTCAGGGCCTGGTGGAGCCAGAGGGCTCCTGGCCAGCGGGCAGTGCCAGCCTTCGGGGAAAGCGGAACAGAGTGCCAGCCAGCTGGGAGATCCTGCCCTGAGCCGGCTTCAGCCGCGTGAACTCTGGAGGTCAAGACAGGGCTCGGGACGCCCACTCCCGTATCGAAGTCCCGGCTCGGTTTCTCATCCCGGCTTTCTGCTAGTGCAAGCCCTGGGCGGCAGCAGGGATGGCTTGGGTGTCTGCCACCACATGGGAGACCTGGGTTGAGTCCCAGGCTCCTCACTTTGGCCTGGCACAGCTCCAAGTGAACCACTGGATAGGTCTTCTCTCTCCACCTTTCAAATATAAATAAATAAATACAAAAGAATGCACGGTCTGCACGGTGAGAGCCGCCTGCCCGGGCACCCTGGGCCTGTCCTCCGGGTTAACTGGCATTCTCCTTCCCTCCCAAACAAACCGGCCTCACCCACCGCCTTCCACCCCGACCACACAGAACTCGGTCCTCAAGGCCGGCAGTGCTGTTGCCAGACCCTCCTGTATCTGCTCCTCCTAACGGTGACTGCCTCACTTAATCAAACACCACACTCATCAATTACAGTCTTAATGAGTACAACGATAAACGCACCATTTGGTTAAACATTACACACACCGGTTAAACAATTTCAGTAACAGATTTTCTATGAAAATCAAATAGAATGTTTTGAGAAGACTCCAGGAAGACAAGTGACATTAAAATAAAAAGTTGGACAAGACCACATTAAACATTGGGGGGGGGGGGGGCGCTGCCAGTGTCATGGTACAGCAGGTAAACCCACCACCTGCAATGCTGGCATCCCACACGGGCACCAGTTTGTGTCCCAGCTGCTCCACTTCCAGCCCAGCTTCCTGCTGGTGGCCTGGGAAAGCAGTGAAGACGGCCCAGGAGTTGGGGACCCTGAACCTTCCTGGGAGACCTGGAAGAGGCTCCTGGCTTTAGCCCGGTCCAGCAATGGTCACTGCGACCATCTGGGGAGTGAACCAGCAGATGGAAGACCTCCCTCTCTCTCTCTCTCTCTCTCTCTCTCTCTCTCTCTCTCTGCCTCTGCCTCTCGGTAACTTTGCCTTTCAAATAAATAAATAAATCTTTAAAAAAAAAAAAAAAAACCTTTGGGTGTGGGCTTTTCTGGACTGAGGAAGTGAAGAGACTGTCGACATATCTGCAGCCACTGACTGGCACTGAGGATTCCGGCCCCAGCAGAGCCTGAGAACTAAAATCTGCCCGTGACTCAGCTGTGGCTCCTTAGACCTGTGGACCCCAGGAGGGCTTGGCTGCGGTGGGACGCAGCCCGCAGCACGGCTCACAGCTCACGGCTCACACCTGCTGCTGGGCCGGGTTCCACAGACTCTCCAGGAGGGGCGGGCATGCGGGAGTCTGCGCCTGGAGGCCTGGGACGCGTCGTCGCTAGCTCTATTTCCACCCTGCCCTTGTTTGCCGTCAAGTCCTCCAGGAACGCCTCAGCTCCCCCACCTTCAGTAACCACGCCTCCCCGGAAAGCTGCTCTGAGGGTTAAAGGAGAACACGCGTGAAGAGAGGCTGGGCCAGGGAGGGCCGCCCACGTGTGGCCACGGGCCTCCCCTAACGTCCCTTCTCACAGTAACAGGGAGACCCCCCCAGATGCCCACGTCCCCGCCCTCACACCCGAGGACTTATATGGCAGTCGGGACTTAAGGTATGAGGAAATCCTGGTTCCGCAGACATGGAGAGGGCCTGGGCTGGCCAGGGGGCCTGGGCTGGCCAGGAGGGTCCAGTGGATCCCGGGTCCCTGAAGAAGGGAGCCGCAGTGAGAGTCTGGCCTGGGCGTCCACACCTGAGGCTGAAGTGCACCCAGAGGCCAAAGAGGGAGGTGGACTAGCAGCAACGGAGCAAGCACAGCTCCATGTCCTTGGTACAATCGAGGCAGCTGGTGTACAGGCGTTAAGTTCCTGCTCTCTGGCTTTTGAAATGTTTCGTTATAAAATAATGTAAAAATAAATCTGGGTGGTAGCACAGGCTCACACCCGGCCCTGATGGGGACGCACGGTGACACCCGGCCCTGGTGGGGACCCGCGGTCACACCCGGCCCTGGAGGGAACCACAGTCACACTCGGCCCTGGAGGGAACCACAGTCACACCTGGCCCTGGTGGGAACGCACGGCCACCCCTGGCTCTGGGTGGAGTCCACAGTCACCCCTGGCCCTGGTGGGACCCACAGTCACCCCTGGCTCTGGGTGGAGTCCACAGTCACCCCTGGCTCTGGGTGGAGTCCACAGTCACCCCTGGCCCTGGTGGGACCCACAGTCACCCCTGGCTCTGGGTGGAGTCCACAGTCACCCCTGGCCCTGGTGGGGACCCACAGTCACCCCTGGCTCTGGGTAGAGTCCACAGTCACCCCTGGCCCTGGGTAAGGATGCACAGTCACACCTGGCCCTGGTGGGGACACACGGTCACCCCTGGCTCTGGTGGGGACCCATGGTCACACCTGGAAGGCGTGAGTGTCCTGGGGTCACTGCGGGCCCTGTACTGGTTCAAGGCAGGCAAGCTCTCAAGTGTGTTCAGTGGATGAAGGTGCAGAACCCTGCCTTGAGGAGGAGCTCTTCCTGGAAGCCCACGAGCCACAGCCACAGCCACAGTCTTAAAAGCTGGAGGCCACAGCCTAGCCCCCGGACTAACCCACCCCCACCCCACCCCACATTTACCTCCCGGACGCCCTGAGGTCTCCTCTGCCTGCGTCTGTCAGGCCACATCAATTTCCGTGGAGAAGAACACTCGGTAATGGTCACAGCATCCCCGGGGAGGCTCCTGCTCGTGAACGAGGCTCGTGGCGGTCACTGAAGTCCAGTTTCTCAGGCCAGGCAAGCATCCCACGATGTCACATCTCCGTCATTAGCGGCTGGCCCACTTTAAGAGCTGACGGATATGGGCCAGGGTCATGATCATAAATAGATCCTACAAGGTCTGTGGGCCGGAGAACCACGCGCACGAGACAAGGCCGTGGCAAAGAGGAAGACGCGCGGACTCCTCGCAGAGCAGCCCCTCTAAGCAGAGACCCGTGGGCTGGCGGCAACCGGGCTCTCCCAGGAAGGCGCCAGCAGGGCCCCATCCCCCCGCCCCATTTCCCAGTCACTGCCCCGGGACCTGGAGCCCCAGCTCCCGTATCTGTGAGGACGGCATTACCTGCTTCCCAGGGGCTGCGGCAGGGATTAGATAAAATAACCCAATTAGGCAGCTGGCACTGAGCCTAACACATACCAGACGCTCCCTGAAAGCTGGCTTCTGTCCTTCCTTCTCCATCGCTCTCTCCGTTCTAGAGCCCTTCCCAGGCCTTAGCACAGTCGATTACAATCGAGAGAGTATCCCAGACTCCTAGAATTTACCCAGAAATCGAAACAAGACAATCACTTTATTAACAATCCAAGTCCCCTGAGCTTTGCTGTAATTTACAGAGAATGTTAGAAAACTACAACTTCCTGTCCAGTTATAAAAATAGAGCAGTGTTTGACGAAGACCCTGATTCCAACTAATGCCCTCATTTCCGCCTCGCAGGGAGCTACAGCATCTGTTTCTGCCTGCCCGGAAGGCACCGGGCTGATTAGTGGGGTTCAGGAAGCTCTCGGGGTGCTGCAGCCCTCCGGGCATGCTGTCAAGCAACGGGGAGCTTAAACCACCCACGAACAAGGAAGGGCCCGGGGGAGGTTCCAGAGGGCGGAGGTCACGGAAGGGCCAGAGCCAGACAGAAGTGGGGTGCTGGGGACCTTCTGTGGGTCTGGGCTGGGCAGCTTGGCCCAGGCCAGGCTCTGAGAGCTGGCAGGAGACGCCAGCACAGAGAAACCTCCACGCAGGGGACACGGGCCAGGTTCTGTGTGCAGACTCCTCGCTGCCCCCATGCTACAGAGCCGGGAACAGAGGCACAGAGCACGGCCAGGGCTGAAAACAGGGCAGTCGGGCCGGCTCCCGAGGACTCCCACGCAGGAGGCACGGGGCAGGCAGGTTTGGCAAGGACGAGACAGTGCCTCAGGGTGGCAACTGGAGGCCCAGGGCAGGGACAGCAGGGATGGGGAGTGGACCTAAGAGGGCGGCAGGGGCTGGAAGAGGAGGAAGGGCTGTCCCTGGATCGCCACACACAGGGCACAAGCAACCCACACCAGCCAATCACGCACCTCCTCCACAGCCCAGAGAGAGAGACCGATGGACAGAGAGGGCTGGGTCCCTCCCAGGGCTGGAGCTGAGCAGGGCGGCGGCACACCCACTGTCCCTTCCGCCCCCCAGCCCCACGGCGGCACCCGGCATTCACTGACAACATTGCAGTGTGCTGTGATTCGACCATACCACTTGCTTCCTGTGGCACGAGAAACAGGAATGAAGGAATCCCCGTCCCCCCAGTGAGCGGCCCTCCATGGCCTCCACACCCTCCACTCCACGCCCTCCACACCCTCCACACCACGCCCTCCACACCCTCCACACCACACCCCCCACTCCACACCCTCCACACCCTCCACTCCACGCCCTCCACACCCTCCACTCCACACCCCCCACTCCACACCCTCCACTCCACGCCCTCCACACCCCCCACTCCATGCCCTCCACTCCACACCCTCCACTCCACGCCCTCTACACCCCCCACTCCATGCCCTCCACTCCACACCCTCCACTCCACGCCCTCCACTCCAAACCCTCCACTCCATGCCCTCCACTCCATGCCCTCCACTCCACACCCTCCACACCCCCCACTCCACACCCTCCACACCCCCCCTCCACACCCCCCACTCCACACCCTCCACACCCCCCCTCCACACTCCCCACTCCACACCCTCCACACCCTCCACACCCCCCACTCCACACCCTCCACTCCACGGCCTCCACACCCCCCACTCCAGGCCCTCCACTCCACGCCCTCCATGCCCCCCACACCCTCCACACTGCCCACACCCTCCACTCCACGCCCCCCACGCCCTCCACACTGCCCACACCCTCCACTCCACGCCCCCCACACCCTCCATGCCCTCCACACCAGCTTCCCTGAAGGAGCCGCTTCCGCAGTCTCTTCCTTGAAACCTGTGGCGTGGCGGGTGAAGCAGCACCAGCATCCCGTATGGGCGCCAATTCGAGTCCCGGCTGCTCCACGTCTGACGCGGCTCCGTGAATGGCCTGGGAAAGCATCAAGGACGGCCCAAGTGCTTGGGCCCCTGCACCCACATGGGAGACCTGGAAGAAGCTCCTGGCCCCTGGCTGCTGCTTTGCTCAGCCCTGGCCATTGTGGCCTTTTAGGCAGTGAACCCAAGGATGGAGCACTTTCTCTGCCTGTCCCTCTATAATTCTCTCAACTAAATTAAGTTTAAAAAAGACCTAACGGACCACACACCCCACTCACTCAGCCCAAGCATACTCTCACCATTTGCTGAGATTTCTGCTTTTGCTCATTTCTGACATCAAGGCACACGCCAGCCTGCTCTGGGGAGAAGCCCCCGTGGAAAAGCTGGGAGCCTAAGTCAACACCAGCAGCCGGGACTTTGTAAAATGTGACAATTTCCGCCTCAGCAGGGTGCGGAGGAAGCCGTGTTCTAACTTGACCGGGAGCCCACGGCTTTTCCCTGCAAACAGAAGCCATTCAGCCTCAAATCTGTCAACGGCTGTTATATCAAAGGCCTCAGTTTCCACCTTAAACTCTAAGTCAATTACAGTTCTAATCCAAAAAGGGTATTTAATGGGCGCTGACTGGAGTCCCGGATCCTGTTTCTGAATGCTGGGTTAGCTGCTGAATCCAGGCAGGAAGACAGCCAGGAGCCTCAGGAACCTTTGCCTGGGGTGGGGCGGGAGACCTTCTAGGATGGCACACACCCCCTGAGCCCAGCCCTCCTCCCCCTCCCCCTCCCCCTCCCTCCTCCCTCCGGGCAGCAGAGGCAGAGAATCCCTAATGACACCCCTGAGTCAACCGGGAGCCACGAGACTCCGTCAGGCCAGGAGACCCCGCACAGCCCCCAGATCAGCAGAGGGGCTTCTCAGGCCTCCTGCTACTCCCTCACACACCCGGGCAGCCCCTGGTCATCTGCTTCAGGCACCTTGCCCAAGGAAACAGCGCTGGAAGCAGCGGCCGGGTCTCCAGCCGCTCGCGGAGGCCTCCTCCCTCCTGCCCCACGGAGCAGGAAGTGCCTGCCGTGTTCACCCCGCGTGAGAGCCACAGCGCGAGCGCCAGGTGGGGCGACGGCGGTCCCGCGCTCCCACCCCTTCCTTCGGGAGTTCCCCAGGTGGCCCGAGCCCCCGGGCAGCGGCACACGTGGGGAAAAACTCGCATGGCTTTGGTCTGTGCCTCGAGTCCGGTCGCTATTTTTTTTTTTTTTTAAATTTTTGATAGGCAGAGTGGACAGTGAGAGAGAGAGACAGAGAGAGAAAGGTCTTCCTTTGCCGTTGGTTCACCCTCCAATGGCCGCCGCTGCAGCCGGCGCACCGCGCTGATCCGATGGCAGGAGCCAGGAGCCAGGTGCTTTTCCTGGTCTCCCATGGGGTGCAGGGCCCAAGCACCTGGGCCATCCTCCACTGCACTCCCTGGCCACAGCAGAGAGCTGGCCTGGAAGAGGGGCAACCGGGACAGAATCCGGCGCCCCGACCGGGACTAGAACCCGGTATGCCGGCGCCGCAAGGTGGAGGATTAGCCTATTGAGCCACGGCGCCGGCTCGGTCGCTATTTTTGATGGCTTCTCCTGGGAGCACCACGTGGCCCAGTGCAGGAGCTGAACACACCTCCTCCTCCCCACCCCACCCCTGCCGCTGGACACAGGGAGCCACTGCCTTCCGCCCTGGAGGCCACAAGGGGGCTGAGCTCCTCTCTGAAGGTCCCAGGGACAAATCGGTTTCCTGGTCTTCCCTAAACGCTCTCAGGGGCCGCCCATGAGCCGTGGTACGTGGCCGCTTCTCCACCATCAGAGCCAGCGACACCGCGTCCACTGTCGCATCTCCTCCTCTGTCTCCTCCTCCCTGCCGCGTCCACATGTGAGCGCCCCAGCGGCTCCAGTGGGCCACGAGGTCAGCCACGTCCACGCTCTCCACCTGCATCACATCTGCGGTCCCTTCTGCCATGAACGGTGACAAAACCACAGGCCCGGAGGATCGGGGCGCGGACATCTTTGGGGGCCGTTACTCTGCCCACGTTGGGGGACGAGCAGGGGAGGAAGGGGGCTCAACCTGACATTCACAACACTGCTCAATGCAGGCTCAGGGAGGGGCCTGGGGCCAGGCAGCACTAACCAGGGCTCTGGCAGAGCAAACGGTAGCCGCACTTCAGTAAGACAGACATCCGGGCATGCCAATGTGGGACAGACAGCCGGGCACACTGACGTGGGACAGACAGACAGCCGGGCACACTGATGACGGAGGCAGGGAAGAACCACACTGCACAGGGGCACCTGGAGGCTCACACAGCCAAGAACTACCCTGTCTCACACCATGCCCGAGCAGATCAAAGACCTAAGTGTCAGAGAAAAGCTATGAAACTCTTAAGAGACACCGTGAGCCTGTATCTGCATGACCTTGGATCAGGCTGGGATTCCTTAACTCTGAGACCAAAAGCCCAAGCAAACAAACAAACAAACAAAAGGAGGTAAACTGGATTTCATTGAGATCAAAAGCTTCAGTACTTCCAAGAACAGGGAAAGACAAAACACAGAATGAAAGCATCTATTTGCAAATCATACATCTGATAAGAGATAAAGACGGTTTACAACACAACACAAAGGTAAGTGAGCTGATTTAAAAATGGGCGCAGGCACAGGAAGATCCTTAGAGCCGCCAGGGAATGCAAATCAAAACCAGGAGAAACCACAGCGCAAAGATGCTGCAGCCAAGAGGGCTCAGGGGCCAGAGGCGGAACCCTCGTCCTCTGCTGGACAGAACGCAGCCCAGCAGGCCAGCCTGGGCCTACAGGTGAACGGGCAGCCGAGAGGCGAGGCACGGGTGGACGCGAGCCAACTCCGGGGTCTCGAGGAGGAGGGAGACCCTGACAGGAGCTACAGGATGGACAGGCCCTGGCGCACCAGTCACAAAGGACCACAAGATTCCACACCCACGCAACAGCCAGAAGAAGCGAATCCACGAGGGGAATGACGTGAGAGGTGGGAGGGGAGGGACACGGGAATGCCTCTCAGGGCACAGGGCTCTTGTTGTTGGGACAAGAACGCCTGACACTAGACACCACTGTGTGCCAACACTACTTACTCCAACACGGCTGGCCTTGCAAAATACAGCACACGCTGCATCTCCCGGCACAGACATTTCTTTTTATATATATATATATATATATATATATATATATATATGTGTGTGTGTGTGTGTGTTATTTATTTATATTTTTATTTATTTATATTTTTATTTATTTATATTATTATATATATTTATTTATTTTTATTTTTCTTTATATATATACATATTATTTATTTGACAGAAGACAGTGAGAGAGAGAGAGAGAAAGGTCTTCCTTCTGTTGGTTTACCCCTCCAAATGGCCACTACGGCTGGAGCTACGCCGATCTGAAGCCAGGAGCCAGGTGCTTCTCCTGGTCTCCCATGCGGGTGCAGGGCCCAAGCACTTGGGCCATCCTCCACTGCACTCCCGGGCCACAGCAGAGAGCTGGCCTGGAAGAGGGGCAACCGGAAGTAGAACCCGGCACCCATATGGGAAGCCGGCGCCGCAGGCAGAGGATTAACCAAGTGAGCCACGGCACTGGCCCCGGGCACAGACATTTCTGGAAGGATCTAGCATATCACGTGGCCTAACAATGGTTGCTCCTGGGGATGAGGGGTCATGAGAGGCCCATTCTCTGTGCTGGCTGTTTCCCCAGAGAGCAGCCGACCCTCATCGCAGACTCGGGCCCAGGGAGGAGACCCAGTACATCTTCATAACCAATCCCCTGCACAAGACAGCAACGGCCCCCGGCCCTCTGAAGGTGCACTCAGCCCACAGCCCCAAGGCTTGCACAGAGAGCCCGGCAGGGCCCAGAGCACCAGGGACGGCGTCCCCAGCCCCTCCCCAATGGTCCTGGCCACCCACCCCCCACGCCACCGTCATACATTTGTCAAGTTGGAGCTGGCAAATTAAAAGAAGAAAAAAAATACCTCCAACGAGATGTGCCAGACTTTTTTTTCCGTATTAAAAACTGACCCGTTTGAGTCTACGGTGGTGACAACGTCACGGCCAGGATGCTGCCCGCGGGACCCGGCTCCGCACGACAGCTGAGCGCAATGCCGCAGCCTTGGCAATCACACCAGCGGCTGCAGATTTCCAACCAAGCAGGGGGCCCGGTCCTCGGGGAGGAATGCGGCTCCCGTGGGAAGCCAGGCCTGCCTCCTGGAGCGAGCTCGGCAGGGGGAGTGGGCCGGGGTCCCTGCATTTCTGCAGAAGGCGAAGACTGGAGGGTCGCTGGGTAAAGTGGAGAGGGAGAGGCAGTGCATGGAGACGGGAGAGCGTCCTGGAAAGGCTCTGGGTACACTCGAGGGCTTGAGAGGTCAGATTTCAAAACATATGGTTTTCTGGGTCACACTCTATTCTTAGATTCACGCGTATGCATGAGAGGTACCAGGAGAGAGAGACCAGCCCACGAGGCACACACACAGCGCACACAGGAACGGCGATCTGCAGGCGGGGCAGAGCGGACGCATTTTCACGGGTGACCACAAGCAGGCGGCAGGACTGGGCTGGGAGCACATTGATGGGGGAGAACAGGCCAGTGTCCGATGCAAACATGCAAGGAAGGCCACGTGGGTGAAACAAGACACGACGGGAGCGCGGCAGCCTGAGGGCCTGGGTGCCACACGGCTCAGCGCCTCCCCGGAGAAACAGCAAAGAGAGGCCATCACCCCGCCCACACGCGGCCCCACGGCCTCCGGGGAACTCGACAACCCCCACAAACCGTGCGTGTACTGCATGATTTCTGTGGGCTGGGAACAGCCAGGCCTCCTGCCTAGACATCAGGCAGTCGTGGGGCAGCTCAGGCGCACCCCTCCCACCCACTGACCTGCGGCCAGCGAGCTGAACGCCCAGCTCTAGGTCACACGCGAGGTGAGGCTGGGACCCTGCTCCAAGGACATCTGCCGCTCGACTCCACCGCTGGTCCAAACCCATCAATTACTTTTTATTTATTTATTTAAAAGGCAGAGAGACAAAGAGAAACTTCCCATCTTCAATGGCCCAAGTGCCCTCAAGATCCAGGGCTGGGGGCCAGTGCTGTGGCCACGGGTTAAAGCCGCCACCTGCAGTGCCGGCAGCCCACATGGGCGCCAGTTCAAGTCCTGGCTGCTCCTCTTCCGATCCAGCTCTCTGCTGTGGCCTGGGAAAGCAGTAGAAGATGGTCCAAGTCCTTGGGCCCCTGCACCTACACAGGAGACCCAGAAGAACTCCTGGCTCCTGGCTTCAGACTGGCGCAGCTCTGGCTGTTGCGGCCATCTGGGGAGTGAACCAGCAGATGGAGACCCCCCCCCCCACCCCGCCTCTACCTCTCTCTGTAAGTCTGTCTTTCAAATAAATCTTTAAAAAAAAAAAAAAAAAAAAAACTAAAGATCCAGGGCTGGGCCAGGCCCAAGCCAGGAGCTGGAAGCTCAATCCGGGTCTCCCGCAGGGACCCAAGCACTTGGGCCATTAGCAGGAAGCTGGGATCTGAACAAGGATGGACTGTAACCCAGGCTCCCTGATGTGGAATGCAGGGTCCCAGGCAGGTCCTTGCAGGAACGTCTGTTCCCACGCATGTCACTATACACACAGGCAGCCTGCACACATGGGCCTGCCTGTCCAGGACCATGAAACCTCACACAAAAACCATGAGGACAGGCTCCAGGATGCACCAGCAGGTGCCCCAAAGGTCACGCAGCCGTCAACCCTTGACAGACAGAACACCTGACTCCTGTCCCTGCAGCTCAGCCCCGAGACACCGCAAGTGCACAGGCGGTGGGTGGAGCCCAAAGCACCTGACCCGTGGTCGGACGGTCTGAGCGGACCCTGGGCCCTGCCCGAGTGGATCCTACTTCACTGGGGACCGTGAACAGCCCATGAACGCTCGTGCCTCAGTTTCCCCATCCAGACAGCAGGGGAAGTAGCACTGGGGTACAGGGGTGCAGGTTAAGCAAAGTTCTCGCACAGCAAAAAGGCCAACCTGACTTATCTGTAGGTTCTGTTTCTATAAAAGGCAGAGTGGCAGAGACAGAATGACCGGCGGACAGGTCTTCCACCGGCTGGTTCACTCCCCAGATACCTGCAGCAGGCTGAAGCCAAGGGTCCAGAACTCAATCTGGTCGCCCCCCATCACCTGCTGCTCCCAGAGGCAGAGGTGTCAGACTCAACCCCTCATCTCCAACCAGGGATGAGGGTGTCCCAGGCAGCAGGGCACACAAGGTGCACCCCATCAGTCTCTTGTTCTAAGGCCAGGGTCTTCGGGATGGATTCAGACTCCACGCCTTCAACCAACTCAACCCCGGCCCTCGTCACTGTCTTCAGGGTCCGGTCCTAGCTCCCACAGTTCCACTGCTGCTCTGCCCACTGTGGTCAACACGCGGTGCCTTGCCATCCTGAGTAAAACCAGCGCGGAGTGAGCAACAGCTATAAGAGGTCCGTGAACCACAGGGAGCTAGCGCGGCCCCCCAGCCTCGCAGGCCTCGGCTCGGCGGTCAGGAGCACGTGGGCTCCACTCACCCTGACAGCAGAGAGGAAGCGGACTCGCCCTTCCTGCCTCCATCCCCACTGTGCACAGGCCCTCGTGCCCAGGAGGCACACGGCATCAGAAAACGATCAAGGCCAGATCCACCCCAACACAGCCCTCCGCTCACACTCGGCGTCCACATCCCCCGAGAACAGGCACAGAAGACCACACCAGGCTGTGCCAGGGGCCTCGCCAACACAGTTCCCAGGGTGCATTCTCACAGGGTAAATACAGAGGCTCTAAGGGGCGCTCACACCCCCACAGGCCCATTACAGCAGCCCAAGTCAGAGATGCAGCGAGGAGTCAGTGTCGTGGCTCAACGGGCTAAGTCGTCACCTGCAATGCCGGCATCCCACGTGGGCACTGGTTCAAGTCCAGGCTGCTCCACTTCTGATCCAGCTCCCTGCTAATGCGCCTGGGAAAGCAGCACAAGATGTCTGGGCACAAGTTTGGGGCACACCCACATGGGAGACCTGGATAAAACTGGAACCCTGGCTTTGGCCTGGCCCAGCCCTGGTCGTTGTGGCCATTTGGGGAGTGAACCAGCAGATGGAAGCTCTCTCTGTCCCTCACTCTCTCTGCAACTCTGATAAAAACACACAAGGACTTAACAGCTCATACACAGCCCAGACAGGATACAACCATCTCCGCCTGTGCACACACTTGGACGGAGCTGGGTGGGCACAGGTCATAGACCCCTAGCTCACAGCCAGGGAGCCTTCCATCCGGGGTCCGGCCTTATGCGAACTTGTGGCTGCATCCATGTGCCCTGGGAATCGCCCACCCACCTGCTTTGGAACCACACGTGCCACTGGCTGCCGAGAGAGGGCTGGGAACCACCTTTAGACACAAGAGGCAGAGGCTGGCCTGTACAGGGAGAGGGCTGGGCAGCAGGCTGCATCACAGAGGGGACACGGGGACAGCAGGAGAGGTGGCACTGCAGGGCAGGCAAGCTGCTGGCCCCTCTAAGAGTGACTTTTCTCAGCAGTTCAGATTCGAGAGAATCTGGAGAAGAGAATGGAGACCTTCCTGGAGCTATGCTAAGGGCACCCAGGGTCACTCCACCCCACGAGACCTCGCTGTGGCTCCCTCTGCTGCTCCCACGGGGGAACCGCCCGCCAGGACCATCCACAGTTTCCATCAGCCAGAGAGAAGACGTTGTTCGGAAAAGGCCCAGAACAGAGCTCCAATCGGCACCGAGGCTGTAGGAGACCCTCGGAGCCTCTGACCACAGGCATGGGCACGGCCGCTCGCACTCCCATCGGACAGCCGCAGCCTGCTGGGGGCCTCGGGAGAGGCAGCAGGTGCGGCAGGTGCAGCAGGTGCAGCAGGTGCGGCAGGTGCAGGGGCGGACGGGCCTCTGGCTGAAGCGCAGCTTGTGCGCAGGCGTGCAGCTCTCGGTCCTTCCCGGGAGGCCCAGGGGACGGTGCCCAGCCCCACAATCGGACGTCAGCTCTGGGCTTCTGACGTGAATGCCACGTGCACTGTGGCCTCGCAAACCTCCCACGTAAGAAGCCCCAGTAAACAGGGTGAGGGGAAAGCGAGGCTGGCCACACTCTGCGTCAGCCTGAACACTGCGAGGTGGGCTGCACCTGCTAATTAACACGAGAGCTCCGGATCGGGGCTCCCAACCACCTGGCAAATTAATGAGCTGACAGGCGCCTTCCCGCTTCTCCCAGAAGGCCCTCCTTCCACGGGCCTTCTATTCCTGCCCGTCACTGTCCCTGGAGCCCCCCGCAGGTCCTCGGCAGCAACTCCGCTCAGTCACAAACAGGCCTCCCAGACGCCTGCCCAGGGGACTCTCCGCAGAAGAGCTTCTGTCCACCCAGCAGGGAGCCCGGAGGCTGACCCTGACCGGCCCAGCAGCGGGGGCAGGTGGCCGAGGCAGTGGCCTCAGATCCCTAAGCTCCTTTCACCCCTGAAGTGACAATGCCATGGTCAAGAGGAAACTCTGCTTCTCCCGCTCTGCAGAGCCCCACCCCTGCGGTCACCTGGCTCCCAGGTGTCCAGAACCCCTCCTCCCTCTGCAGCCCCACCCACACCTGCTGCAGGCCTTGCCCTAGGCTCCCTCCAAATCCAAGCCCTGGTCCTGCTGTGACTCTAGATGCTAACTGCCAACCGATGTCACCAGGGGCCAGGCCCCGTCCCCCACAGAGATCCCACTGCCCCCCAACTGTCAGCCAACCCGGCAGCGGGAGGCACGGAAACACCGAGGACCGAGGACTCCGCCAAGGACACCAGCATGGTGCCTCCCCGCTGCCCCCAGGCTGACGGCCTTCGGTCAGTTCTGAACTCACCCCAACAGCTCCGCAGACAGGAAGGTAAAATAAACCAGAGGCTCTGGCGATGGCAACTGAGCCCCGGACGCAGGCTGGGGCACCCACACAATCAGACACGTGCATGTGGCAGGGACCAGGGTGGGCCTGCCTCTCCGCATGGCCTAAGCTGAGCCCATGAGGTCCCCGCTCAGGGGAGGGGCAGGGCAGCTGGGTCCCTCCCCCTTTCTGACTGCTGCTGGTCTTCTCCTATTCGCAGGACTGAGTCCAGCAGCCAGGGGTGCACCTGCCACCACCCGCAGCACTGTGGCGTCGTGGTGAGCAGGTGGGAGTGAGGGCAGTGACACAGGAAGGGCTGGGCAGGAGGGATCCGACCCTGCTCGCCGACGGTGCCTGCACAGCCCCCAGCACCGCGTGACCGGGTCATCCTGCCTGCTCTGACAAATCCACCTGAGTGCAGAGTACGCCGGGGACACTGCCCAAACCCCGTTTCCTAGGCCACTTCTGGCTGCAAGATGTCCCCTGACAGGAGGTCTGGCCCCGCCTTCTCTCTGGCCTGGGCAGTACCTGTCTGTGAAGTCCAGCAACACCCACAACTGTGGGAGCGGATCTCGGGAGGCCTGTCCAGAGGAACGGGGGCAGAGCTGGGGTGCAGGGAACAGGCAGGCAGGCAACACCCAGCTCAGCCCCTTCCCACCCTCCACGGTCCCAGGACAGTGGGCGGCAGAGGCCGGAGGAAAACCATCCCTTCCAGAACCACGGCAGGGGCTCCTGCAGGAAACTGCAAACTTCCCGTGCCTTTTCCAGGGGCAAACAGCCCAGGAGAACGCTGAGGGTGCCCTCCCTCGCAGGACAGCAGCAGCCCCCGGCATCACCTGACGCCGCTCACTGCGGCTGCACACCTGCGGGTCCGGGGAGGGGTGCAGGTGAGCTCTTTCTACAGGAACCAGAACGCATCCAGAGACACCCGAGGCTCACGCGGCCTCCCTTACAGGTGCACACTCAGCAAGGCCCGGCCAGGCCCTCCCGGGAGGGAGAGCAAGCGCACGCCAGGTGCCACGGAAAAACGGCGGCTTAGCTCATCTCACAAAGGGTCCTGGCCGCTGCCCAGGTCCTCTCTTCACCCTCGGGATGAGCCCAGGAGACGTGAGGGTTGACCACACCTCGGCCGACTCTCCTGTCCCACAACAGAGCATCGGCTGTCCTGCAGAGCCGGGAGCTTTTCCCTCTGAAGTGACTCACTTGTAAGGAACCATTTTATCGGAGCTCGACGGCCGCCCGGGGGAAGCCTCAGCGTTCACCACCACACTCCACGCTGCGCCGGGATCACCTGCCTGCCCGGCTGTCGGGTGGATGACGGTGCTGATCCGAGGGCCTGCTGAGCCTGGGGCACCACCACGGCCAGCACACCTGCCTGTGGCTCCGCGTGAGCCCGCGCGGCTTCCTCAGCTCAGACGCTGCAGGTCGGGGCCGGGGCCTGGGAACTGGCATTCCTACCAAGCTCTGGGGAGGCCGCCACTGCCGTGAGCACCACAGGTAGGGAGGACAGAGCTGCACCGTGCGTGTGCACTCCCGACCGACCTTGCACACTGCACAGCTGCCGAGAGCCACGTTGGCAAAGGCTCACAAGTTCACAGTGGGTTTCAAAGACGACAGAGCACCGCGAATAAGGCAGGGGGCCTAGAACCGCGGGCATGCTGGGGGGACACGCCTTCCCGACCTTCTGACCAGGGCTGCCCATAGCACAGCGGTGGCTCGGTAGTAATAATCCACTTGCAAGGCTGGCCACAGGCCCAGGCTGCAGATGTGCAGGAATGTGTGTGACCGGGGTCTGCCCTGGACACGGGTACACTGCCAGACTGCTACCGTCCTCCCTAAAATCCTCATCCTTGTAAGGACAAACACCAGTGCGTTGGCCACTGAGCACAGCTGCAGGTCACCTGAGGTAGCCAACGCCCTCGCCATTCCCCCCTCACCGCGGCCCACCTCACCCCCGTGGTCATCCGAGAAATCCCACACCTCTCACTGAGCAGGGCCAGTCTCCCCGCCCACTCCAGCCACTGTCTGCCCCATCCTCTAATGAAGCAGGTGGGGGCCGCGAACGCTGTCGCCGTCCATGCACACAGCCTATGGCACCAACGGCGATCTGTTAACAGGAAGTAGAGGTCCGCTGACCAGCAGGTGCGGGGGCGGGTTCATTGCCTGGACCCTTTACACCAGGGCACCAGGGGTGGGAACTCCTTCTCCCAAAGCCATCTGAGTATTTACGACATCATTCACAGGCTCTCAGCTTGAAAACTCATCTGCTACAGATTTACTCCACCTCAGGTCCCACCTGTGGCTGCCTCGGCGCAGGTGAATGTTGGCCGACACTCCCCACGGACACACACACATCACACTGGGGTTTCCAAAGCTCCCTGCACAAGCCCAGGTGTGCCAACAGGAGACCATATACCTACTCCAGGGGGTGCAGGAGGAGGGGCCCTCACCTGGCCTCCCCAGCCTGGAGAGCTGTGCTAGGGCAGTGCCCTACCCTGCCTCTGGCACAGGTGACACCACACCTGCGGGAGACAGGGGTGACTTCTGGCTCGGAGAGGCTTGCGACACCTGCCCCGTCGTGGGCTCACTGAGCGAGGGCGGCTGGAGGACGACGCCGGGGAAGGTGATTTGCTAGGCTGCTCCGAGCAGTGCAGTGTTCAGATAACCAGGGCCAGGGGGCTCAGAGAGCCCGGGGGACCCCCCCCCCAGGAGTCTGGAAAATTGTTCAAAAGCAGTGAATGCATAGGAACATGGTAAAACCACCTGGAATTCCACTGACATTGGGAGAAAATAAAACATTAAATAAAGAGGCAAAGACTCACAGAAACGCTTCTGAAAGGCTTTGAGACTCACTGAGAACAGCGTGCAGTTCTGGGCGCAGGTGCACAGGGCCCAGCCGCCTCCTGGGCAGGCGACATCCCTGGCGTCCAGACAAGACCCTTCCGACTTGTCTGAGAGAAGGGGGGCCACAGAGGTGAAGTGACCTGCTGGTCACGACAGAGCCCGCTGAGGGGCCGGCGGCGTGGCGTGGCGTGGCGTGGCGTGGCGTGGCGTGGCGTGGCGGGTAAAGCTGCCGCCTGGGATGCCAGCATCCCCAGTGGGCGCCAATCCTCGCCCCGGCTGCTCCACTTCCCATCCAGCTCCCTGCTAATGGCCTGGGAAAAGCAGTGGAAGATGGCCCAAGTGGGAGACCAGAAGGAAGCTCCTGGCTTCAGCCCAGCCCAGCACTGGCCATTTGCGGCCATCGTGGGAGTGAACCAACAGTTGACAAATCTCTGTGTGTCGCTCTCTTTCCGTAACTCTGACTTCCGAAGATAAGCAAATAAATCAAAAGCAAGCAAGCAAACGAGCTAGTACATCGAGGGGTCTTGGACAAGGGCTCCTGGCTCCCAACCACCACTGGGTCACACAGTGAAAGGGGAAGCCCCACCCTCACTCCCAAGGACCCCCACACTCACAGCCCCAGCAACACCACTGCTGCCAAGGAGCCGGAACCCTGGCTCCCCCCCAGGCAGGGCCCCATGGTGGGTGGCGCCGCAGGGCCTGCTGGGCACCGGGCATGGGGTCCTACAGCCCCACTCTCGGCCCAGGGGATTGACGGCCAACGACAGGAGAGGACCCACTGAGTTGCAGGCAGCAGCTCGGCTGGTCTGGCCACTTTGCTGACAGCTGTCCCCACACCCCTGAATTCCTACCCTCTGACCCCAACCCATGGACAGCTGCAGGCCGGTGTGCAGGGCAGGCACAGGCTGGGCCTCACATGCTCGCTGCAGAATGCTAACGTCGGTCCAGGCCCAGGCTGAGGGCAGGGGTGGGCGTGATGTGCAGACAGAGGGGACCCCACGCGCGGGGTGCACGGGAAGAGGCTCACCTGGTATCAAAGGAAGGCTCTCAACCCGGTTCTTGTCCCCCCTGCCCCAAGGAGCCTCTGCCAGCTCTGTGCTGTCCCTGTGACACGCTAACAGATACACGGGGTACCTGCCGACGTCCCGCGGTCCTTCAGACGCCACAAACAATCCCGCAGCCTAGGATCACTCACACCGCCCCACCCACCCGAGAAGGAAGTCGTGAAGGGCCCGATGACCAGCATCAAAAGTCACGCGGGGGACCCACTCCGCTCACAGCACCCACCGTCTTCCAGGACCCCACCTGTCTCACGACTGGCAGTCAGTCACTCAACAAGCACCCAGCCAACCGATGCCCGTGTCTCAGCAGATGCCACAGTGCGTCCCGCGCTGCCGGCACAGCCAGCCAGAACAGAAGAGCTGAGACCAGCCGCTCGTCCACCAGGTACAACATCGGACAGGCCCAGGACAGGGCAGCACTGCGGAGGGGGGAAAGACGGCCTCTGCCCACCAATACGTCCCGACCGACAGACATGGGATCGACCGACAGGGCCCTGGAGAGACCCCCCCCCCCCGGCAGGGACGACACCCAGAGATGGCCACGAGGCTGCAGATACCTGGAAAAGAGTGACCAAGTCTGACTGCACGTCGCCCCGCCCCTGCAGCTCCAAGAGCCTCAGCCGGGTTCCAGCTCCGGGCCTGCAGGACTGTGGTGAGAACAGGTGCCTGGGGCCCTGGGGCCCCATCAGAGCTGGCCCTGGTGAGCTGCGAGGGAGGGCAGAGTGCCCAGGCCCAGGTCGCAGGGCTGCTGTGAGATGAGCTTTCACAGATGGCACAGAGAACACTGACGCCGCCGGTCACCCACAGCTCGACCACGCACAGGCCTGCCCTCGGGAACAGCTCTGGACGGCACGGACTCCTCCTCCCCTTCCAGGCTCTGATCTGAACAGGAAGCAGCAGCCAGGTGAGAAGCAGGAAGCCCTGTGGTTCACGGTGTCCAGAAACAACGGCGCTCTAACGCCAACGCTGGAGACTGAACCGGCGAAACCTCCCACCCAGGGACACAGGACCCCCTGGGAGGCGCTGGCACCTCCATGCAACAGCTCTGCAACCCAACACCAAGCTGGAAACGAGTCTGACAGCCGGTGCACGGGCGGGGCCCCGGCCAGGGTCTGCTGCACCACGCAGGGCACCCCCAACCCAGGAGGGCGCCCAGCAGGCCGACCCTTCTCCTCCCAGCCCTGGACACACTGGCCACGCCTGGGCTGCAGAGGAGGGGCCCACGTGGTCCTCCGGGCCAGCCGTGCTGCAGAAATGACCTCAGCAAACCACAGGCTCCTGCAGCCTCCTGTGGGGAGGGGTCACGTGCTCAGCCCAGGGGCGGCTGCAGCCCCACGGGGGATCCTTGCCTTCTGAAATTCACACAAGAGCAGACAGACATGGACGCACTCGAGGGAGAGGGGCCACCCTGGGGGACTCGGCGGCCCTGGGCAATCCCAGGTGGTGGTTCTGGGTGGCACGTGGCCACGCTTCTGCCAGCCCCAGTCCCGGCCCCTGGCAGGGAGGAGCCACCTCCTGAAAACCAGAGACAGAGACTTCTGAGTCATGGTCATTGCTCAGGAGGGGGGTGGCCACCCACAAATGAAAGGCCATCTCAGAGAAACGTGTCACCTGTGCCCCCATGCATGCTTCAGGACCAGCCCACTGCAGGCCACCACGGTGCCACGGGCATGGACGGCACACACAGGAATCCTCTCACTACCGCCAGCACTGGCCAGACATCACATCCCATCACCCTGGGATCCCTCAAGACCCTACACGTCCAGAGGACAGCTGCCCCCTACAGACACCCCGAAGTGCACCTGCCAGGAACAGTGTGGGCCCGGCCTCCACTCGCCATGGCACCGTGGGGCTCCCGGGCTGCTTGGACAAATCCTGCCAACACCGCCAGCCCAGAGGGCAGAGCTCTGGGAGACAGGAAGACCCCAGAAGAGGCTCAGGGCCCCCGTTACAAGGCTGTGAGCAGCCCCAGCCAGGAGGAGGCCCGGAAAGCAGCCCAGGCGGCCACAGCTGTCCCACCCTTCCTTCAGAGCGTCCCCGCCGAGCCCCAACTGCCCACCAGTGCCCTGACAACCTCGGTGTCCAGGCTGAGAGCCCACGGCAGGAATTCCTCCCCAGATAGATGGTGGCGGGGACCCACTGCAGACCGCTGTGGACAAGCCCACACGGTCTGGAACCTCACAGCAACGAAGCAGGCGACTTCCACCCCCCACAACGGCCACGTTTCCAGCAGGGGCTTCTCCCACCAGTGCCTCAGCCAAGTCCCCACCCACTCAGCCAAGTCCCCACCAGGATCTGCAGGTGGCACTGAGCTCCTGCTCCTGTCCTGCAGCCCAGCGGCCCCCTTGCAGCAGCCACGGCCAGGGGCTCCTCAATGCTCCAAGCCCAGGAAAGACTGTGGCCCACGTGGCCCAGCAGGTCCCAGCAAACAGGAAGTCATCCCCAGCCGCAGAGACTCCCTGGAGCATCCCAGAAAGTGAAAGGTAGAATCCCGGCTGCAATCTGACCCCGGTGCACAGAGGGCCACTGGGCTGGGGCCAGGGAAAGGCCCTGGGCGGCACTGGAGGCCAGGGCTCAGGACGCCTCAGGAAAGGGTGCACGCACACCCCAGGGCCGGCGTTTCTCCTGGCAGTCAGCATCCGGCATCCCTCCCAGGAGTACCTGGGTCCCCACCTCCACCCACACAGACAAGCAGATCCTGATGGAGCCCCTGCCCGGCCCCAACCATTACAGATACTGGCGGTATGGACCAGAGCACATGAAGATATACATGCGTACATGTATGCACACACTTACACTCACACAGAGCCACAAAGTAAATACTACGCATGTTTTACTCAAGTCTCAAACAAAAACAAATTTTTTTTGGACAGGCAAAGTTAGACAGTGAGAGACAGAGAGAGAGAGAGAGAAAGGTCTTCCTTCCGTTGGTTCACCCCCCAAATGGCTGCTACAGCCGGCGTTGCGCTGATCCAAAGCCAGGAGCCAGGCGCTTCCTCCTGGTCCCCCATGCGGGTGCAGGGCCCAAGGACCAGGGCCACCCTCCACTGCACTCCTGGCCACAGCAGAGAGCTGGACTCCAACAAAAACGATTTTCTTTTTAAGATCACCCTGAGACTTTTCAGATCAGTACATTTCTGGAATGATTCTAAATGTAAAATATACCCAGTTTTATGAACTTTTAAAAACATGAGTGTTCTAGTATCAAACCCATCTGTTAGCATCAGGCAGAAGAAGATGTGCGGGTTTGGGATTTCCTGTATTGTCTGGGGTTTTGAACGGTGAATGGGGATTAGCGGAGAGAAAACCAGAAGTTGCTTTCTGGTGGCAGAGGCAGGAGCCGAGGAGCTGCTTGACGGCTGCCTGAACCTGCAGGGGAGGCGTCCCACCGGCTGCTCCCTTTTCACGGGAGGGCTCCACTCACACGGCCACACAGGGACGGGCTCTGGGCAGGCAGAGGCCAAGACCAGCGTGATCCCTGGGCCGGGCCAGGCTCTCTGCTCGCAGCTTCAAACACCCAGCCCCCGGTTCCCGGGTGCCTGAAAGAAAGGCAGACACGACGTACGCGCCCAGTGCTGCCTGGACAGCGGCCACCCTGCCCCCACTCAGGACGCCAACCCCACTCCAGGCAGCAACAGAGGCCTCATCTGTGCAGAACGCCAGCGCTGACCGAGCCACACGCCCGTGACGCTAAGGCGGCATGAGAAAGAGTACGTAGCACAGGACCACACGGCCAGCACACGCCGAGTCCATGGAGAGGACAGCCACCGCCAGGGGAACACGCGATCCACGGCAGAACCACACACAGCTACGCTCCACGTATGTGACGCTTACAAACGCAGGCAACACCGGGCCACACGTGTTTCGGGGACACACACGCTGCGTGGCAGAAACCAAGACAACACGGAGGGGAAGATTCAGCACGGTGGAGGCAGGGTGGGGGCAGGGAGGCAGCAGGTGCCAGGGTGGGGGACACCTCGAGGTCCTCCCAGGAGGCCCCTCCCCTGGCCGGGGGGGCTGCAGGCGCTGGCTGGACAGACCCACGTCCGCTCCTGTCTGGGGAGGTCTCTGGGGCAGCAGCCACTCTTCCCTAGAGCCACTGCGATTGCTTTCACAGGAGACAGGCCCACGCAGGAGCAGAAATCTAGACTGTTCCACAGATGGTCTCCACCTCCCTCTCCACCGTGAGCAAGACCATCTTTTATGCAGAAGAGTCGACGCTCCCCGAGTCCGCGTCTGCCGACGGAGCACACGCACAGGACGCTGGGCAAAACCAGTGGCCAAAGCCCCTGCGGAGCTGCCGCTGTCTCATCCAGGGCACCGTGAAGGCCACAGGGCACTCACGCCTCCAGCGTGAAGCCTGCGTGCCGGCCCTCACTGCTCTCTCCCAGCTTCACGGGCTGTGAGCGGCATGAGAGAGGAACTGCTCTGGCCCCCTCCTCCCTGCACAACGCCATCTTCAAACCATTTAACTCAGCAAGGATCCGCTCACCAAGTCAGCATCGCCACAATCCCTCCATCCGCCGACCCAGGCAGGGAGCAGAGCTCTCCAGAGCCTGGGAAAGCGTTTTGATTCTTTAATTTCTGCACTTTCCCCAGTAGCCAGGCTGTTTCTCTGTTTGATTCCATCGCACATCCTGTCCCCACAGGAGGACACAGAACGGACGGAGCAGGTGGACAGCGAGAATGGAAGTGTCCCCACCTTCTGTCATCGGCCCCCTGCTCGGACCTCACTCCTGGGGACCCCAGGGCAGGAGGCAGGGCACACTGGGGCTCCCGGGGCGCCACAGCTCTCCAGTCTGGGCGGGGATCAGGGAGGCCCGAGTGGACCCCCAGACGCCAGCGCTGGGGCTTCCCTGCTTCCACTGACGCAGGGCTTATGTCCGAGGTGCAGACCCCAGACCCCAGTGGAACCTTCCACGGCCGCCCTGGATTTTCATTCAGACCACAGCTTCTCCTATCACCAGGGTGGGCCCCGGCACTAACAATCCCCTCCTCCACCCCCCCGACAGCCCCGGGCCCCATGAGCTCCTTTACCCCCCTCCCCCCCCGCCAGCCCGGCCACAGGAGCTCATCCACCCCCCACCCCTGCCAACCCGGGGCCACAGGAGCTCCTTCCCCCACAGCCAGTCCCAGGACACCCGAGATGCCTTCCCTGAATGCACAGGAAGTGTCCTCTCTACACAGGAAGTGTCCTCACTACACAGGAAGTGTCCTCACTACACAGGAAGTGTCCTCTCTACACAGGAAGTGTCCTCTATACACACAGGAAGTGTCCTCTACACAGGAAGTGTCCTCTCTACACAGGAAGTGTCCTCACTACACAGGAAGTGTCCTCACTACACAGGAAGTGTCCTCACTGCACAGGAAGTGTCCTCTCTACACAGGAAGTGTCCTCACTACACAGGAAGCGTCCTCTACACAGGAAGTGTCCTCTCTACACAGGAAGTGTCCTCACTACACAGGAAGTGTCCTCACTACACAGGAAGTGTGCTCACTACACAGGAAGTGTCCTCTCTACACAGGAAGTGTCCTCTACACAGGAAGCGTCCTCACTACACAGGAAGCGTCCTCACTACACAGGAAGTGTCCTCTCTACACAGGAAGTGTCCTCACTGCACAGGAAGTGTCCTCTACACAGGAAGTGTCCTCTCTACACAGGAAGTGTCCTCTCTACACAGGAAGTGTCCTCTACACAGGAAGTGTCCTCTCTACACAGGAAGTGTCCTCACTGCACAGGAAGTGTCCTCTACACAGGAAGTGTCCTCTCTACACAGGAAGTGTCCTCTACACAGGAAGTGTCCTCTCTACACAGGAATTGTCCTCTACACAGGAAGTGTCCTCACTGCACAGGAAGTGTCCTCTCTACACAGGAAGTGTCCTCTCTACACAGGAAGTGTCCTCTCTACACAGGAAGTGTCCTCACTACACAGGAAGTGTCCTGTACACAGGAAGTGTCCTCTCTACACAGGAAGTGTCCTCACTACACAGGAAGTGTCCTCTACACAGGAAGTGTCCTCACTGCACAGGAAGTGTCCTCTCTACACAGGAAGTGTCCTCTCTACACAGGAAGTGTCCTCTCTACACAGGAAGTGTCCTCTCTACACAGGAAGTGTCCTCACTACACAGGAAGTGTCCTCTACACAGGAAGTGTCCTCTCTACACAGGAAGTGTCCTCACTGCAGAGGAAGTGTCCTCACTACACAGGAAGTGTCCTCTCTACACAGGAAGTGTCCTCACTACAAAGGAAGTGTCCTCACTGCACAGGAAGTGTCCTCTCTACACAGGAAGAGTCCTCTATACACACAGGAAGTGTCCTCTACACAGGAAGTGTCCTCTCTACACAGGAAGTGTCCTGTACACAGGAAGTGTCCTCTCTACACAGGAAGTGTCCTCTACACAGGAAGTGTCCTCACTACACAGGAAGTGTCCTCACTACACAGGAAGTGTCCTCTACACAGGAAGTGTCCTCTCTACACAGGAAGTGTCCTCTCTACACAGGAAGTGTCCTCTACACAGGAAGTGTCCTCACTACACAGGAAGTGTCCTCACTACACAGGAAGTGTCCTCTACACAGGAAGTGTCCTCACTACAAAGGAAGTGTCCTCACTGCACAGGAAGTGTCCTCTCTACACAGGAAGAGTCCTCTATACACACAGGAAGTGTCCTCTACACAGGAAGTGTCCTCTCTACACAGGAAGTGTCCTGTACACAGGAAGTGTCCTCTCTACACAGGAAGTGTCCTCACTACACAGGAAGTGTCCTCTACACAGGAAGTGTCCTCTCTACACAGGAAGTGTCCTCACTGCACAGGAAGTGTCCTCACTACACAGGAAGTGTCCTCTCTACACAGGAAGTGTCCTCTACACAGGAAGTGTCCTCACTACACAGGAAGTGTCCTCTCTACACAGGAAGTGTCCTCACTACACAGGAAGTGTCCTCACTGCACAGGAAGTGTCCTCTACACAGGAAGTGTCCTCTCTACACAGGAAGTGTCCTGTACACAGGAAGTGTCCTCTCTACACAGGAAGTGTCCTCTACACAGGAAGTGTCCTCACTACACAGGAAGTGTCCTCACTACACAGGAAGTGTCCTCTACACAGGAAGTGTCCTCTCTACACAGGAAGTGTCCTCACTACACAGGAAGTGTCCTCACTGCACAGGAAGTGTCCTCTACACAGGAAGTGTCCTCTCTACACAGGAAGTGTCCTCTCTACACAGGAATTGTCCTCTCTACACAGGAAGTGTCCTCTACACAGGAAGTGTCCTCTCTACACAGGAAGTGTCCTCACTACACAGGAATTGTCCTCTACACAGGAAGTGTCCTCTACACAGGAAGTGTCCTCTCTACACAGGAATTGTCCTCTCTACACAGGAAGTGTCCTCACTGCACAGGAAGTGTCCTCACTACAAAGGAAGTGTCCTCACTGCACAGGAAGTGTCCTCTCTACACAGGAAGAGTCCTCTATACACACAGGAAGTGTCCTCTACACAGGAAGTGTCCTCTCTACACAGGAAGTGTCCTGTACACAGGAAGTGTCCTCTCTACACAGGAAGTGTCCTCTACACAGGAAGTGTCCTCACTACACAGGAAGTGTCCTCACTACACAGGAAGTGTCCTCTACACAGGAAGTGTCCTCTCTACACAGGAAGTGTCCTCACTACACAGGAAGTGTCCTGTACACAGGAAGTGTCCTCTACACAGGAAGTGTCCTCACTACACAGGAAGTGTCCTCACTACACAGGAAGTTTCCTCTCTACACAGGAAGTGTCCTCTCTACACAGGAAGTGTCCTCACTACACAGGAAGTGTCCTCTCTACACAGGAAGTGTCCTCACTACACAGGAAGTGTCCTCTCTACACAGGAAGTGTCCTCTCTACACAGGAAGTGTCCTCTCTACACAGGAAGAGTCCTCTCTACACAGGAAGTGTCCTCTCTACACAGGAAGTGTCCTCTACACAGGAAGTGTCCTCTCTACACAGGAAGTGTCCTGTACACAGGAAGTGTCCTCTCTACACAGGAAGTGTCCTCTACACAGGAAGTGTCCTCTCTACACAGGAAGTGTCCTCACTACACAGGAAGTGTCCTCTACACAGGAAGTGTCCTCTCTACACAGGAAGTGTCCTCACTACACAGGAAGTGTCCTGTACACAGGAAGTGTCCTCTACACAGGAAGTGTCCTCACTACACAGGAAGTGTCCTCACTACACAGGAAGTGTCCTCTCTACACAGGAAGTGTCCTCTCTACACAGGAAGTGTCCTCTACACAGGAAGTGTCCTCTGCACAGGAAGTGTCCTCTACACAGGAAGTGTCCTCACTACACAGGAAGTGTCCTCTCTACACAGGAAGTGTCCTCTGCACAGGAAGTGTCCTCTGCACAGGAAGTGTCCTCTACACAGGAAGTGTCCTCACTACACAGGAAGTGTCCTCACTACAAAGGAAGTGTCCTCACTGCACAGGAAGTGTCCTCTACACAGGAAGTGTCCTCTCTACACAGGAAGTGTCCTCTCTACACAGGAATTGTCCTCTCTACACAGGAAGTGTCCTCTACACAGGAAGTGTCCTCTCTACACAGGAAGTGTCCTCACTACACAGGAATTGTCCTCTACACAGGAAGTGTCCTCTACACAGGAAGTGTCCTCTCTACACAGGAATTGTCCTCTCTACACAGGAAGTGTCCTCACTGCACAGGAAGTGTCCTCACTACAAAGGAAGTGTCCTCACTGCACAGGAAGTGTCCTCTCTACACAGGAAGAGTCCTCTATACACACAGGAAGTGTCCTCTACACAGGAAGTGTCCTCTCTACACAGGAAGTGTCCTGTACACAGGAAGTGTCCTCTCTACACAGGAAGTGTCCTCTACACAGGAAGTGTCCTCACTACACAGGAAGTGTCCTCACTACACAGGAAGTGTCCTCTACACAGGAAGTGTCCTCTCTACACAGGAAGTGTCCTCACTACACAGGAAGTGTCCTGTACACAGGAAGTGTCCTCTACACAGGAAGTGTCCTCACTACACAGGAAGTGTCCTCACTACACAGGAAGTTTCCTCTCTACACAGGAAGTGTCCTCTCTACACAGGAAGTGTCCTCACTACACAGGAAGTGTCCTCTCTACACAGGAAGTGTCCTCACTACACAGGAAGTGTCCTCTCTACACAGGAAGTGTCCTCTCTACACAGGAAGTGTCCTCTCTACACAGGAAGAGTCCTCTCTACACAGGAAGTGTCCTCTCTACACAGGAAGTGTCCTCTACACAGGAAGTGTCCTCTCTACACAGGAAGTGTCCTGTACACAGGAAGTGTCCTCTCTACACAGGAAGTGTCCTCTACACAGGAAGTGTCCTCTCTACACAGGAAGTGTCCTCACTACACAGGAAGTGTCCTCTACACAGGAAGTGTCCTCTCTACACAGGAAGTGTCCTCACTACACAGGAAGTGTCCTGTACACAGGAAGTGTCCTCTACACAGGAAGTGTCCTCACTACACAGGAAGTGTCCTCACTACACAGGAAGTGTCCTCTCTACACAGGAAGTGTCCTCTCTACACAGGAAGTGTCCTCTACACAGGAAGTGTCCTCTGCACAGGAAGTGTCCTCTACACAGGAAGTGTCCTCACTACACAGGAAGTGTCCTCTCTACACAGGAAGTGTCCTCTGCACAGGAAGTGTCCTCTGCACAGGAAGTGTCCTCTACACAGGAAGTGTCCTCACTACACAGGAAGTGTCCTCACTACAAAGGAAGTGTCCTCTCTACAAAGGAAGTGTCCTCTCTACACAGGAAGTGTCCTCTCTACACAGGAAGTGTGCTCACTACACAGGAAGTGTCCTCTATACACACAGGAAGTGTCCTCTATACACACAGGAAGTGTCCTCTACACAGGAAGTGTCCTCTCTACACAGGAAGTGTCCTCACTACACAGGAAGTGTCCTGTACACAGGAAGTGTCCTGTACACAGGAAGTGTCCTCACTACACAGGAAGTGTCCTCACTACACAGGAAGTGTCCTCTCTACACAGGAAGTGTCCTCACTACAAAGGAAGTGTCCTCACTACAAAGGAAGTGTCCTCTCTACAAAGGAAGTGTCCTCTCTACACAGGAAGTGTCCTCTCTACACAGGATGTGTCCTCACTACACAGGAAGTGTCCTCTACACAGGAAGTGTCCTCACTACACAGGAATTGTCCTCTCTACACAGGAAGTGTCCTCTACACAGGAAGTGTCCTCACTACACAGGAAGTGTCCTCTACACAGGAAGTGTCCTCACTACACAGGAAGTGTCCTCTACACAGGAAGTGTCCTCTCTACACAGGAAGTGTCCTCACTGCACAGGAAGTGTCCTCACTACACAGGAAGTGTCCTCTCTACACAGGAAGTGTCCTCTACACAGGAAGTGTCCTCACTACACAGGAAGTGTCCTCTCTACACAGGAAGTGTCCTCACTGCAGAGGAAGTGTCCTCACTGCACAGGAAGTGTCCTCACTGCACAGGAAGTGTCCTCACTACACAGGAAGTGTCCTCTCTACACAGGAAGTGTCCTCTACACAGGAAGTGTCCTCACTACACAGGAAGTGTCCTCACTACACAGGAAGTGTCCTCTCTACACAGGAAGTGTCCTCACTGCAGAGGAAGTGTCCTCACTACACAGGAAGTGTCCTCACTACACAGGAAGTGTCCTCACTGCACAGGAAGTGTCCTCACTACACAGGAAGTGTCCTCTACACAGGAAGTGTCCTCACTACACAGGAAGTGTCCTCTCTACACAGGAAGTGTCCTCACTGCAGAGGAAGTGTCCTCACTACACAGGAAGTGTCCTCTCTACACAGGAAGTGTCCTCACTACACAGGAAGTGTCCTCTCTACACAGGAAGTGTCCTCACTACACAGGAAGTGTCCTCACTACACAGGAAGTGTCCTCTCTACACAGGAAGTGTCCTCACTACACAGGAAGTGTCCTCTCTACACAGGAAGTGTCCTCTCTACACAGGAAGTGTCCTCTCCACAGGAAGTGTCCTCTCTACACAGGAAGTGTCCTCTACACAGGAAGTGTCCTCACTACACAGGAAGTGTCCTCTATACACAGGAAGTGTCCTCACTGCACAGGAAGTGTCCTCTCTACACAGGAAGTGTCCTCTACACAGGAAGTGTCCTCACTACACAGGAAGTGTCCTCTCTACACAGGAAGTGTCCTCACTGCAGAGGAAGTGTCCTCACTACACAGGAAGTGTCCTCTCTATACAGGAAGTGTCCTCACTACACAGGAAGTGTGCTCACTACACAGGAAGTGTCCTCTCTACACAGGAAGTGTCCTCACTGCAGAGGAAGTGTCCTCACTACACAGGAAGTGTCCTCTCTACACAGGAAGTGTCCTCACTACACAGGAAGTGTGCTCACTACACAGGAAGTGTCCTCTCTACACAGGAAGTGTCCTCTCTACACAGGAAGTGTGCTCACTACACAGGAAGTGTCCTCACTACACAGGAAGTGTCCTCTCTACACAGGAAGTGTCCTCACTGCAGAGGAAGTGTCCTCACTACACAGGAAGTGTCCTCTCTACACAGGAAGTGTCCTCACTACACAGGAAGTGTGCTCACTACACAGGAAGTGTCCTCTCTACACAGGAAGTGTCCTCACTGCAGAGGAAGTGTCCTCACTACACAGGAAGTGTCCTCTCTACACAGGAAGTGTCCTCACTACACAGGAAGTGTGCTCACTACACAGGAAGTGTCCTCTCTACACAGGAAGTGTCCTCTCTACACAGGAAGTGTCCTCACTACACAGGAAGTGTGCTCACTACACAGGAAGTGTCCTCTCTACACAGGAAGTGTCCTCTCTACACAGGAAGTGTGCTCACTGCACAGGAAGTGTCCTCACTACACAG